>NC_083838.1:9612896-9650018 GCF_015708825.2 Lethenteron reissneri
CGTAACAGGTGTGTACACACGTAACAGGTGTACACACACGTAACAGGTGTGTACACACACGTAACAGGTGTGTACACACACGTAACAGGTGTGTACACACACGTACAGGTGTGTACACACAGGTGTACACACAGGTACAGGTGTACATACAGGTACAGGTGTGCACACACAGGTGTGTACACACACGTGTACAGGTGTGTACACACACGTACAGGTGTGTACACACACATACAGGTGTGCACACACGTACAGGTGTGTAAGTTTGTGTACATGCAGGTTCACACCTGGAGGCGATGTGAAGTTACGAACACCCGCTGGCAGGAGGTCACGGGACAGACCCCAGGTGCTATATGGGTTGACTGACTAAGATGACTGTCCGATGCACCACCTGTGTCCGCTCGATGTAATTTAGCTGCCCGGCGCTCCACTCGTTGTTGTGAGAGTCGCTCATTTGACCTCCACTATTGCTGGAGGGTGACTGCTTCCCAAAGCCCAGTAGCAGCGTCCTCCACGTACCACGTCCTCCATAGAGGATGAATTTGACACAGCTAAAATTGATGCAGTTATTTTAGCTGTGACGGTCCCACCTGATGACGGAGACTTGTGTTGCCTCCGAAACGTCGTGGTTTATTATTTTATTTTATTTACATTATTACTTTTATTAACTTTTAATTTTATTTTTTACCTACGTGACTTTACTGGAAAAAAAACCTAACAGTATGAATCCTTACAGTCACGAAATCTTCAAATCTAGAATATATGGGGTATCTTTGCATTTGTACAAATATGTGTATGCATGTGTGTGTGGACGCGTATTACATTAAATATATATCTAACTAAGCTTGTGATGGAGGCCCCGGGGGGACAGGCGTCTATGACGTTTCCTGGCCAAACTCCATTTGGCGGAGCCAGGAGACTGAATCCTCACCCTCGGGGTTCCTCCAGAAACAGAAAAAAATCCACTGCGAGTGGCCGCGTTGAATGTTCGAACGCTCACTGCGGAGGAGAGGCTGCCACTCCTCTGTTGGGAGCTGGACCGTACCGCCTGGATCTCTGTGAGATTCCGGAAGTCCGGTGGACTGGCTCTTGATCCAGTCACCATGAGGGGTGGACAGTCTTCCACTCGGGGCAGGAGGCTGTCAAACAACAAGGAATGGCTCTTCTTATGAACAAAATAATGAGGGGGGTGTGGGAGCATGGCGTTGAGGGTGGGAAGCTGTAGCCCCAGGCTACCGTGGGCTCGCCTTCCCATCAACCGGAGGCGAGGAGTGGTGGTCATGGTTGCTTATGCCCCCACCGAAGATGAAAATCAGTGGAGGGATGCAGGCAAGGCCCATGAGTCAGATGCCTTCTATAACTTCCAATCAAAGTAGCTCGCTAAAGTGGCCCCTCAGGATCGAGTTATACTGTTGGGTGACTTTAAAACCCGAGTGGGTCATGATGCTGGCACCTGGGCTGGAGTGATCGGAAAGCATTGACTCTATCAGCTCAATAACAATGGTAGCAGGCTACTATACTTCTGTGCAGCCCATGGGCCTGTAATCACCAACACATTCCATCATCGGTGCATCCACACATCATAAAATGCACGCTGGGTCAAGCAAGAACATCTGCTGGGCTATATATTGACAGAACAGCGAATGTGGCTCATGTCATTGACACCAGGAACTACCGTGCAATTAATCTGCCCACTGAGCATCGGCTGGTCATCTAAGATGCGCCTACCATTCTTCCACTCCGGTGGTGGGTGTCCATTTAGGACCCCATTCAAACCCACAGTGGCCTGCTCACAGCTAGTTGATGAAAGTTGCGAGCGAGAATTTAATCACCGCTTGCTGCTGGGGTTGGAATCGTTGCGTGTGCCCCTCTTCCTGCTGCCGAGGGGAAAGGGGCGACATCTCGGAATGTGGCTCACGCAGCTGAAGAATAAGGTGTTTTGGCTGGTTGAGAAAAAGCGACAGGCCCACTCCTGCCATTTACAGCATCCCACATCGCTGAAAAGAGGCTTGTGGATTCCGTATGTGGTTTCAGGCCAGGGCGGACCTGCACAAAGGTGTAGGGAATTCCAACATAACCTACATCTCAGCTTTATTCACCTGGTCAAGGCCTATGATATCATCAATGACCCTGGGCTCTTGGTAGTTCTTCGTGCTTTCGGAGTCCCTGACCCTCTGCTCACGATCATTAAGGACCTTCATGATGGTGAGCAGGCCCGGGTAAAACTACGTGGCCAGGAGTCGGAGCCATTCCCTGATCACATTGGCGACCATGTCGTTTGAGAAGCCTTACATGGCTGTTCCGGAAGAATCTTCATCTGGTACAGATACAATGGCAGGCTGATCGATGCTCAGGTGCGGCACACATAACATAACCATGCTATGTGTGTTAATTATCTGGTGATTTCTGCTCACTCAAAGGAGGAGTTGGAGGCACTACTGCTAGACCTCGAGCGTGCCACTAAGAGGTGAGGTCTCACCATCAGCACCACTAAAACTAAGCACATGCCTGAGTATTTTGTGCCAACAAACACTCCACCACCTCAACTCTCCATTGGTGATGGGACAGTTGTGGAGAGAGTGGAGGGTTTTCCATACCTGGGCAGTGTGCTTATGACCACCTTCGGTTTGACTACAGAAGTCTAACTCCGAATCAGTCGAGCGGCATTATCTTTTTATCGACTGCGTAATGTTGCGTGGAAGCTTTCTAGCAATAACGGAGGGCACAGGAGCGACGCTCACAACAACGGGCAGAGCGTCGGGCGGCTAAAACCCAGCAAGTTGGCATAGTAAGGGACACATGTGGTGCATCGGCCAGTCATGGGGAGCTGTCGTGTAGCGGATAGCGCTACACTGCGCTACGATCCTGGCGACCCAGGTTCCATTCTGGCTCACGTCCAACACCAGTGACGATTATTTGAACCGGTCCTGGGCCTCCCCTAGGTCGACTCAGCCTCAAATCAATACCTGGTGCGGTGCATAGTAAACATCGCTACTGGGGGAGAGAAAGGCGGGCGTGGTTCTGGCCACCCACCCCCTCCGTGCGGGCCTTCATAGGTGCTCGCTAACAGCACTTGCCCCTACAGTCTGTTGCAGGCTATACGGGGGATCTTTATCTTTGTGGTCTTGGAGGAGTCTCAAGTGACGGAAATTCGCCTCCAATGAAGCCGAGATCCGCTGCCGGGGCGTTGTCCACTCTCTCGAGGTGTGTGCCCTGCGTGCCAGCAAGGGGGGTCACGTCACCTGCGCAAGGAACGTGAGCTGACTCAGGCAGACAGACACGGTGATCGATGGATGCTGAACGAGGCCAACGTTAAATTTCGATGTAAAGCTTTCGTGACTGCAGGGATTCATCTTCTTGGTTCTTTCGGTAAAGTCACGTAGAAGGGAAATAATAAAATAATAAAAATAAAAGAAAATCAAATCAAATTCTCACGACGTTCAGACCTGTTCTTCACCTGAGGACGGCTGCTTGCGTTGTGGCCAAAACGTCGTGAGAATTATTTTATTACGTTTTATTTTATTAATATATTATTTCCCTTCTACGTGACTTTACCGAAAGAACCAAGAAGAGGCCAACGTTTTTGCTGGATAAGAGAAGTCATTGCGTGCTGCACGGCTGAAACGATCAACACGTCACTGCTTCTTATTTTAAGCAGGTATCTGGCTGTCGGTTTCATGAACTGCTATCACACCGCTCGTAATCAGAAGTGCGGTGGGAAGGACAACAAACTAAACACACAACAACAATCAGTTCTCAAGAAATGGGTTTCTGTTTGAGCCTTATGGGTCTCGTTGTGAGTCTATGGGTCTCTGTGTGAGTCTATGAGTCCCTGTGTGAGTCTATGGGTCTCGTTGTGAGTCTCTGTGTCTCTGTGTGAGTATAGGGTCTCTGTGTGAGTCTATGTGTCTCTGTGTGAGTATATGGGTCTCTGTGTGAGTCTATGAGTCCCTGTGTGAGTCTATGGGTCTTTATGTAAGTCTATGTGTCTCTGTGTGAGCCCATGGTTCTCTGTGTGAATATATGGGTCTCTGTGTAAGTTTATGGGTCTCTGTGTGAGTCTATGGGTCTCTATGTGAGTCTGTGGGTCTCTGTGTGAGTATATTGGCCTCTGTGTGAACCTACGGGTCTCTATATGAGTCTCTGGGTCTCTATGCAAACCTATGGATCGACATGAGGGAGACAAAGGCGGTCGCACGTGTTGTTAGCCACCCACCCCTTCGTTTTGCCTTACCGGCCTTCATAAGTGCTCGCTAACAGCACTTGCTGCAACGGTTTGTTACAGCCTACATGGGTGATCTTTGTCTATGTGCATTCGCGTGTGTGTACACGTGTTAATGCGTACGTACGTACGTGTGTGTGTGTCAGATTCCAATTCCGTGACTGGTGGGGCACGTTTAGGAAGAGCGCTTTGTGCGGGTTGCACTCCGAGCTCTCTGGGTCTGTCACGCGCACGCTTCCCTTGAATAGAGGGCGGCAGGAGTGAGCGTGCGTTTGTTGTGTGGAAGTGTGTGTGTGTGTGGGTGTGTTTGTGGGTGTGTGTGCACGTGAGTGTGGTGGGTGGGTGGGTGTGTAGATGTGTGTGTGTGGGGTGTGTGTGTGGTGTGTGTGTGTTTGTGGATGTGTGTGTGTGGGGGGTGTGTGGATGGTGTGTGGGTGTGTTGTGGATGTGTGTGTGTGTTTGTGGATGTGTGTGTGGGTGTGTGTGTGGGTGTGTTTGTGGGGTGTGTGCAAGTGAGTGTGTGTGTGTGGATGTGTGTGTAGATGTGTGTGTGTGTGGGTGTGTTTGTGGATGTGTGTGTGTGTTTGTGGGTGTGTGTGCACGTGTGTGTGTGGGTGGGTGTGTGGATGTGTGTGCGGGTGGGTGTGTGGGGTGTGTTTGTGGATATGTGTGTGTGTGTGTTTGTGGGTGTGTGTGCACGTGGGTGTGTGTGTTTGTGGGTGTGTGTGGGTGTGCGTTTGTGGATGTGTGTGCACGTGAGTGGTGTGGGTGGGTGTGTGTTTCAGTGTCAGCGGGCGTTGTTGCTACATCATCATCTCAGGAGGTGGGGTAATCTGAAACTAAACTAAAGTTTGTAATCTTGATTTGAAGCTTTCGTGACTGCATGAATCCATACTCTTTGGTTCTTTCGGTAAAGTCACGTGGGTAGAAATAAAATAAAATATTTCTACCGAAATAACCAAATAGTATAAAGTGTTCCATTCTACCAGGTAAAGCCCCAATGAGCTTTGCAGATATTTTTCAAAGCGACCTGGCTATCACAGATGGTTATCCCAAAGAATTGGCGTATCATCATCATCACGTAGGTAAAACATTAAAATTAATAAAAGTAAAATAAAATAAAAATCACGACGTTTCGGAGGCAACACAAGCTTCCGTCTTCAGGTGGAACCGTCACAGCCACGACAGCTGTATCAAGTAAATGAGAGATTGCAGGAGCTACTTACTTGATACAGCTGTCGTGGCTGTGACGGTTCCACCTCAAGACGGAAGCTTGTGTTGCCTCCGAAACGTCGTGATTTTTATTTTTATTTTACTTTTATTAATTTTAATGTTTTTACCTACGTGACTTTACCGAAAAAACCTAACAATATGAATCCTTGCAGTCACGAAAGCTTCAAATCTAGAATCATCATCATCATCACGTGGGCATTCATAGGAATAGCCGCATACTCTAAACGCGTGTTTCTCAATGTGGAGGAGAGGAAAACCCGGAGGACGCGGAGCAAAAACCACGGAGAACGAAAGAGACGCAAATTCCAAGTATACAGCAGCAGGCATCGTCTGGGTCGGGATCGAACCCACGACCTCCTGCATACCGGGCGAGGTAGTTAACATCTCCTAGCCACAATCGGTCAATGGAGTCCCCAATATTGTGATTAGTCTCGTCGCACGGTCGCACCCTTAGAGGCTATTGTACTGGTAGGAACCCACTGGTTCCACCAGCCAACAGGGTATTATTGTGTCCGTCCGTCGTGCAGGGAGAGGCTGGGTGTCGTGGGAGGGGCTGGGTGGGGTGGGCTGGGTGGGGGGTAGCCAGATTTGTCGCTGTGCAGTTTAACTCACACACACACACACTCTCCCCACATCGGTCTTGCTACTGAACTAATTCAACTAATTAGAGCACGCTCCGTTCACGTGACATAAACCCTTTATTAAAATTGTGTGTGTTGGGTGGTGGCGAGTTTCACGACACGCAATTTCATAGATCACTACGGGAGCTGTTACTGGGCTGCATTTTGCAGGAGACGGGCAGAGGGCCAGCCCCCCACCCCCCCCCCCCCCTACAGCGTTACATGTGCGAGCCCGTGTCACGGGTAAGGACAATGTCAATAATTGCGACAGGAGGCCTCTATTACATCATAAACACATTCCTCCTGCGGAGGGAGCTGGTAGGAACGTCGGGTTGCTCGGTCAATGGCCTGCAGGGTCAACGGCGGCGTGGTGTATTCCGCAAATATGCCCGACTGTGAGGGCGGGCACAAGCCGGCGTGAGTAGGTTAAACGTTGAGTTTTATAAGGGCACCACGGGGTGACCAGCCCTTCCCCACCCAGCCCCACCTTCCCCTCCCCACCCAGCCCCTCCCTCCCCACCCAGCCCCTCCCTCCCCACCCAGCCCCTCCCCACCCTCCCCTCCCCACCCAGCCCCACCCCTCCCCACCCCTCCTCACCCAGCCCCACACTCCCCACCCAGCCTCTCCCAACCCTCCCCTCCCTCCCCACCCAGCCCCTCCCTCCCCACCCATCCCCTCCCTGCACGAGGGACACAATAATCCCCTGTGGGCTGGTGTAACCAGGAGGTTCCTACCAGTGTAAGCTACTCACTATACGAAGTTTCGACATAGGAAGGGAGTTCCATGAACGCATCCGCATCATATTTCGCGGTGTCACTTTTTGGAAGAACTGATCCAAGCCGCTGTGCCTGGCTGCCTTGTTAATGTTCGGTGGCAGGGAAATGTCAACTACCCTCGCCTGGCCTAAAGGAGGTCGTGGGCTCGATCCCGGACCCTGACGATGCCTGCTTCTGTAAATTTGGAGTCTGCGTCTCTCTCTCTCATCATCATCAGGGTGGCTAGGAGATGTTAACTACCTCGCCTGGTAAGAAGGAGGTCGTGGGTTCGAACCCGACCCTGACGACGCCTGCTGCTGTATATTTGGAGTCTGCGTCTCTCTCTCACCATCACGGTGGCTAAGAGATGTTAACTACCTCGCCTGGTAAGAAGGATGGCGTGGGTTCGAACCCGACCCTTACGACGCCTGCTGCTGTATATTTGGAGTCTGCGTCTCTCTCTCATCATAATCACCACGGTGGTTAGGAGATGTTGACTACCTCGCCTGGTACGCAGGAGGTCGTGGGTTCGATCCAGACCCTGACGCCTGCTGTTGCTGTACATTCGGAGTCTGCGTGTCTCTCTCTCTCATCATCATCAGGGTGGCTAGGAGATGTTGACTACCTCACCTGGTACGCAGGAGGCCGTGGGTTCGAACCCGACCCTGACGATGCCTGCTGCTGTATATTTGGAGTCTGCGTCTCTCTCTCATCATCATCACGATGGCTATGAGATGTTAACTACCTCGTCTGGTACGCAGGAGGTCGTGGGTTCGAACCCGACCCTGACGATGCCTGCTTCTGTAAATTTGGAGTCTGCGTCTCTCTCTCATCATCACCGCGGTGGCTAGGAGATGTTGACTACCTCGCCTGGTACGCAGGAGGTCGTGGGTTCGATCCAGACCCTGACGCCTGCTGTTGCTGTACATTCGGAGTCTGCGTGTCTTCTCTCTCATCATCATCAGGGTTGCTAGGAGATGTTGACTACCTCACCTGGTACGCAGGAGGCCGTGGGTTCGAACCCGACCCTGACGATGCCTGCTGCTGTATATTTGGAGTCTGCGTCTCTCTCTCATCATCATCACGATGGCTAGGAGATGTTAACTTCCTCGCCTGGTACGCAGGAAGGCATGGGTTCGATCCGACCTTGACGACGCCTGCTGCTGATGTATATTTGGAGTCTGCGTCTCTCTCTCTCATCATCACCGCGGTGGCTAGGAGATGTTAACTACCTCGCCTGGTACGCAGGAGGGCGTGGGCTCGATCCCGAACCCTGGCGATGCCTGCTTCTGGAAATTTGGAGTCTGCGTCTCTCTCTCATCATCATCACGATGGCTAGGAGATGTTAACTTCCTCACCTGGTACGCAGGAGGCCGTGGGTTCGAACCCGACCCTGACGATGCCTGCTTCTGGATATTTGGAGTCTGCGTCTCTCTCTCTCTCATCATCACCGCGGTGGCTAGGAGATGTTAACTACCTCGCCTGGTACGCAGGAGCGCGTGGGCTCGATCCCGAACCCTGGCGATGCCTGCTTCTGGATATTTGGAGTCTGCGTCTCTCTCATCATCATCACGATGGCTAGGAGATGTTAACTACCTCGCCTGGTACGCAGGAGGGCGTGGGCTCGATCCCGAACCCTGGCGATGCCTGCTTCTGGATATTTGGAGTCTGCGTCTCTCTCTCATCATCATCACGATGGCTAGGAGATGTTAACTACCTCGCCTGGTACGCAGGAGCGCGTGGGCTCGATCCCGAACCCTGGCGATGCCTGTTTCTGGAAATTTGGAGTCTGCGTCTCTCTCTCATCATCATCACGATGGCTAGGAGATGTTAACTTCCTCACCTGGTACGCAGGAGGCCGTGGGTTCGAACCCGACCCTGACGATGCCTGCTTCTGGATATTTGGAGTCTGCGTCTCTCTCTCTCTCATCATCACCGCGGTGGCTAGGAGATGTTAACTACCTCGCCTGGTACGCAGGAGGGCGTGGGCTCGATCCCGAACCCTGGCGATGCCTGCTGGATATTTGGAGTCTGCGTCTCTCTCTCTCTCTCTTCCCGTCGTCGCAGGGTTTTTCTCCGGGTCCTCCGGGTTTTCCCTCGACATTTCGAATCAACAACACCACGCGTTTAGAGTGTTTGGCTGCTATACGTCTCAACAAGTTGATGATGATAATGAGTTGCCGTTTCGTTGATCTATTTTTTTCATGGCCAGGTTGCTGCTGAAGAAAAACGTAGCTCCGTGAAACGTACCTGGAGAAAATTAAAAAAAGTTTAGTTTTAGTTTGGGTCTCTGTGGGTTGCTGTGGGTCTATGGCTCTGTGTGGGTTTATGTGTCTATGAGTATGGGTCTCTGTGGGTCTCTATGAGTATGGGTCTCTGTGGGTCTCTATGAGTATGGGTCTCTGTGGGTCTCTATGAGTATGTGTCTCTGTGGGTCTCTGTGGGTCTCTATGAGTATGGGTCTCTGTGAGTATGGGTCTCTGTTGGTCTCTTTGGGTATGGGTCTCTGTGGGTCTCTATGAGTATGGGTCTCTATGAGTATGGGTCTCTGTGGGTCTCTATGAGTATGGGTCTCTGTGGGTCTCTATGAGTATGGGTCTCTGTGGGTCTCTATGAGTATGGGTCTCTGTGGGTCTCTATGAGTATGGGTCTCTGTGGGTCTCTATGAGTATGGGTCTCTGTGGGTCTCTATGAGTATGGGTCTCTGTGGGTCTCTGTGAGTATGGGTCTCTGTGGGTCTCTATGAGTATGGGTCTCTGTGGGTCTCTATGAGTATGGGTCTCTGTGGGTCTCTATGAGTATGGGTCTCTGTGGGTCTCTATGAGTATGGGTCTCTGTGGGTCTCTGTGAGTATGGGTCTCTGTGGGTCTCTATGAGTATGGGTCTCTATGAGTATGGGTCTCTGTGAGTCTCTATGAGTATGGGTCTCTGTGGGTCTCTATGAATATGGGTCTCTGTGGGTCTCTATGAGTATGGGTCTCTGTGGGTCTCTATGAGTATGGGTCTCTGTGGGTCTCTATGAGTATGGGTGTCTGTTGGTCTATGAGTCTCTATGAATCTTGATAAAAACAAATTGGAGTCGCCTTTTATTTTGCACGACTTTTTCCGCGGGGGTGAAAAAAAGTGATTTCCTGCCGAAAATACTAGAAACAAAATAATCCAAGGAGGGAGGAAATCGTTCAAACATTCCATCGCAGGAGCCCAGGCTGAGTCGTGGCGGCTCCGCTGGGTGAACGCAGCGTCGCGTGGGACCGCGCTGGTGACGGTGGCGGCGGTGGTGAGCAGTGGTTCACACACGACTCACGTCCAACGGTGACACCGTGAGTAGCGAACCAGATCTGACCCCCCACCACCACCAACCACCACCTCGTACTCCGGCGACCTCGACCGATGAGTGCCAGGGCGGTGTTGGGGAGGGTGGTGACGAAAAGAAGAGTCTGAGTTCGGGTCCCGACGACTCGATGGGGCAGGGGATTTGTGTGTTCTGTCTCTGCAATGCAGCGAGTGGCTGTGTGTGATCTTTGTCTTTGTGAGTGTCAGGGAGAGAGTGCGAAAGCGTGTGAGTTAGAGTGTGTAGGTCAGAGTGAGTGTGTGAGTAAGAGTGAGTGAGTGAGTGTGTGCGTGAGTGTATGAGTGTGTGTGAGTAAGAGTGAGTGAGTGTGTGAGTGAGGGTGTGTGAGTGTGTGTGAGTGTGTGCGTAAGAGTGAGTGAGTGAGTGTGTGCGTGAGTGTGTGTGTGTGTGAGTAAGAGTGAGTGAGTGTGTGTGTGCGTGAGTGTGTGAGTGTGCGTGAGTGTGTGAGTGTGTGTGAGTAAGAGTGAGTGTGTGTGTGGGAGTGAGGGTGTGTGAGTGAGAGGTTCGACTCAGCATCAAACAAGTCCCTGGTGTGATGTGTAAACATCGCCACGAGGGAGACAAAGGCGGCCAGGCGTGGTGCTTGCCACCCACCCCCTCGTGTGCCGTGCCGGCCTTCATAGGTGCACGCTAACAGCACTTGCTCCAACACTCTGTTAAGGCTATACGGGGGATCTTTGTCTTTGTATATGTCTGTGTGTGCTCTCTCTGTGTTTCCGCATGAGATTTCTTCAAGGCACCTCCGATTTATTCTCAGAGCTAGCAAAGCCTCGACCACCACAGAAACCACAACAAGAATTAACTGCAACTGGTTATTGTCCCAAAACGTCGTTATTCCCAGTGCTGCAATTATTACCTGCGAACCGCTAAATTGACATCCACGGCTGCCAATCAGAGCAGGCAAGACCCTCCTCAGCAGGACTCCCCGAGACTCCACGGGGCCTTGCTGGTCACACCTCAACCGTATCAATGGTGTAAAGCTTTCACCTGAGGACGGCTGCTTGCGTTGTGGCCGAAACGTCGTGAGACTTGTATTTGTAATGTTTTATTTTTATTATTTTAGTATTTCCCTTCTACGTGACTTTACCGAAAGAACCAAGAAGACGTATCAACGATAACAGCAGCCCCTGATCAAATACAAAGACCCTCCTCCCGTACAGCTTGTTGGGGCGCAAGTGTTGTTGTTGACTTTAAATGTGGAGAGAAAAACAGGAGGACCCGGAGAAAAATCCACGCGACCACGGGGAGAGAGACACGCAGACTCCAAATATACAGCAGCAGCAGGCATCGGTCAGGGTCAGGATCAAACCCTCGACATCCTGCGTACCAGGTGAGGGCGATAACATCTCCTAAGCCACCGCTGTTTGACTGGGATCAAGATGCGGATTCGATGTTCGCTGTGGATTCCTATAACTCACTGCAGCAGTGCGTGGGGGGTCCGTACAGAACGCAGGCGGGGTTCATCCGTGCCGTGTTAGCACTCTCTGCTGTGCATTTCTCCGGCTGGGCAATTTGACAATGAATCAGTGACGTGGATCATTCCAAGGGACAAAGAAGTACGGCTCCTATCCCCTCCCTTTGATGCTGCTAATCCTGCATAATGCACGGGCATAATATGACTTTGAAACCCCCCCACCCACCTCCTACGCATTTCACAAGTAGTACTAATCACATACCTGCATTTCCCATAAATATGCTAAATTCCTCTTGATATGCAAATTATTTTGTCAAGGCGCCCTTTCCCCCCTTCCAACCCAGCTTAAATATACGCTCCAAGCGTGGCGGTGTTTCATTCAGACGCCGTCTCCCCGACAGACCTGGTCTTCACCTGAGGACGGCTGCTTGCGTTGTGGCCGAAACGTCGTGAGAATTATTTATGTTTTATTTTTATTATTTTGTTACTTCCCTTCTACGTGACTTTACCGAAAGAACCAAGAAGACCCACCAACGTGCTAGAGAGGGGAGTGAGGTGGAACAGATGGAGATTAGTCCACACACACTCGAGCTGGCAGAGCCAATGGCACGGCTCCTCCTGGACACCCTCCCACGTGTCAGAAGGAGTTACGGCAACTGATCTCTGGATGACAGGTCACGTGCGCCAAAGACAAAGCTTCCCCGCATAGCCTCTCACGGAGTGTCGAGGCAAGTGCTGTTAGCGAGTAGCAGCAGCGCCACCACCTGTGAAGGCTACGCGATGGGGGTGGGTGACCAACACCACTCCCGGCCGCCTTTGTCTCCCCCAAGCGACGATGCTTACTATACACACACTGCCAGTCAACGCAGCGAGGGGGGAGGCCCTGGACCGGTTTAGATCGATGGCTATCACTGGGTTGTTGTTGGTGGTGGTCGTGAGCTGGGAATCGAACTCATTGCCATTGGAACTTCCAGAGTAGTCATCGAAACTGGTAGGAACCCTGGTTACACCAGCCCACAGGGGGATTATTGTGTCCGTCCGTCCGTCGTGCAGAGAGGGGCTGGGTGGGGAGGGAGGGGATGGGTGGGGAGGGGAGGGTGGGGAGGGGCTGGGTGGGGAGGGGCTGGATGGGAGAGTGTGGCTGGGTGGGGAGGGTAGGGTGGGGAGGGGCTGGGTAAGGAGGGTGGGGAGGGGCTGGGTGGGGGAGGGGCTGGGTGGGGAGGGGAGGGTTGGGGAGGGGCTGGGTGGGGAGGGTGGGGCTGGATGGGGTGGGGAGGGGCTGGGTGGGGAGGGGTGGGGCTGGGTGGGGGGTGGGAGATGTGGGGCTGGGGTGGGGAGGATGGGGCTGGGTGGGGGTGGGAGGGGTCAGGCTGGGTGGGGAGGGGCTGGTCACCCCGTGGTGCCCTTATAAAACTCAACGTTTCACCTACTCACGCCGGCTTGTGCCCGCCCTCACAGTCCGCCATATTTGCGGAATACACCACGCCGCCGTGACCCTGCAGGCCATTGACCGAGCAACCCGACGTTCCTACCAGCTCCCTCCGCAGGAATGTGTTCATTGATTAGGTATAGACCCTGTGAGCCATGCGGCTACTGAGTCGGTTGCAACCGCAACAAACAAAATCATGAACAGAGCAACATCTTAAAGCGACGACGCGCAGCAGAAACATCCTGTGGGATAAACCAGCAAATCTTTGTGTAAGTGTCTCTTGAAGGAGACGATCAAGTTGGTGCTGCGAATATCCAGAGGGGGAGGACGGCGTTCCAGACTGTTGAGGGCAGCCACCGAGAAACGGGGGGCACAGCCCGTGTCCGTGAGTCGCGCTTGGAAGGCATCTGCCGTGCGCTGCGCTGCAAATCGTCAACAGTGAAGAGAGCTAAAGGGGGAATTTCTCTTACTTGATACAGCAGCTATCGTGCTGTGACGGTTCCACCTGAAGACGGAAGCTTGTGTTGCCTCCGAAACGTCGTGATTTTTATTTATTTTTAGTTTACTTTCATTAATTTTAATTTTGTTTTACCCACGTGACTTTACCGAACAAACCTAAGAATATGAATCCTTGCAGTCACGAAAGCTTCAAATCTAGAACTAAGGGGGGAGGTCAGATGTGAAGGCGGCGGTGGCAGAGGCAGGCGATGTTGCACGTGACCCTGATGGCGACGGGGGGAGCCAGTGGAGGGCACCGAGAGAGAGAGGCGAGAGTGAGTGCGAGGTCGTTTTGATGTCATTAGGGGCCGTCCATAAATGACGTCACGCACCTAGGGGAGTGGGTCAGACATTTGTGACGATGTGTGACGAGGGGGTGGGGGTTTTGAGAAACGTGACGTCACATCAAAATGCGCAACTTTAAATAAACATAGACACAACACGTTCTACTTAATTAAATAGACTTTTTTAATAAATGTTTTCTCCTACAACATCAGAGTGCAGCGCCACATTAAATACGCACTACAATGACAATAGTTTAAAGCGATTTGAAGCATGTTTTATTTTTGTTTGGAGGGGGGGGGCAAAGCTTTGTGACGTCATATTTGAGGGGGGGGGCTGACTTTTTGTGACGTCGTGTGACGAAGGGGGGGGGGGGGGGTCAAAAATCGCCCAAAATCGCGTGACGTCATTTATGGACGGTCCCTTTGACGTTTTTTGAGGTTTGCCAGAGGAGGAGCGGACTCGGGCGGAGTCGCGATATTCGAGGCGAGACGCAACGATGCAACATGCCAATGCGTTGGCAGTTTCAGTGGCGACGAGAGGACTTGTGTGTGTGCGTAGTGCAGTGTGCAGTGTGTAGTGTAGTGGGTAGTGTAGTGGGTAGTGTAGCCACAACACGAGCCTGGGCTGGCTCGCTAATCCGTTCCTCGGCAGGCATGGGGTGGATTAACAATTTCGCTGTCAAGGGATGGGCGGTTGCTTTGTGTGTGTGGTGTTTGTGGTTTGTGTTATGTGTGTGCTTGGTATGTGTGTGTGTGGTGTAGTGTGTGTGTGTGGTGTGCGTGTGGTGTGTGTGCTGTGTGTGTGGGTGTGTAGTGTGTGTGTGGTGTGTGTGTGGTGTGTGTGTGGTGTGTGTGTGTGGTGTTTGTGGTTTGTGTTATGTGTGTGCTTGGTATGTGTGTGTGGTGGGTGTAGTGTGTGTGGTGTGCGTGTGGTGTGTGTGTGTGTGGTGTGTAGTGTGTGTGTAGTGTGTGTGGAGTGTGTGTGTGGTGTGTGTAGTTTGTGTGTGTGTGTGTGGTGTGTGTCGTTTGTGTTATGTTGTAGTGTGTGTGTGGAGTGGTGTGTGGTGTGTGGTGTTGTAGTTGTGTTATGTGTGTGCTTGGTATGTGTGTGTGGTGGGTGTAGTGGTGTGTGGGGGGGGGTTCGTGTAGTGGTGTATGTGTTGTGGTGTGTGTATGATGTGTGGTGTAGTGTGTGTGTGGAGTGTGGGTGGTGTGTGTGTGTGGTGTGTGTAGTTGGTGTTATGTGTGGTGTTTGTGGTTTGTGTTATGGTGTGTGCTTGGTATGTGTGTGTAGTGGGTGTAGGTGTGTGGTGTGGGGTGTGCGTTGTGGTGTGTGTGTGGTAGGTGTAGTTTGTGTTATGTGTGTAGTGTGTGTGTGGTGTGTGGGTGGAGTGTGTGTGACGTGTGTGTGGTGTGGTGTGTGTGGTGTGTTATGTGTAGTGTGTGTGTGGTGTGTGTGTGGTGTGTGGGTGGAGTGTGGTGTGGTGTGGGGTTCGTGTGGGTTGTGTGTGGAGTGTGTGGTGGGGGTAGTGTGAGTTGTGTGTGGTGTTTGTGGTTTGTGTTACGTGTGTGGTGTGTGTGGGGTTCGTGTGGGTGTGTGTGTGGTGTGTGTGGTATGTGTGTTTGTGGGGGTAGTGTGTGTGGTGTGTGTGTGTGTGATTGGTGTGCCATTGATGGCTAGGAGATGTTAACTACCTCGCCTGGTGTGCAGGAGGTCGTGCGTTCGATCCGACCCTGACGCCTGCTGCTGCTGCTGTATATTTGTAGTTTGCGTGTCTCTCTCTCTCTCATCATCATCACGGTGGCTAGGAGATGTTCACTACCTCCGCCTGGTGTGCAGGAGGTCGTGCGATTGATCCCGATCTGACGACGCCTGCTGCTGCTGTATATTTGGCGTCCGCGTCTCTCTCTCTCCCCGTGGTCGCGTGGATTTTTCTCCGGATCCCCCAGTTTTTTCCCCTCCACATTAAAAACATCATCTCACGCCTTTAGAGTATTTTGCTGCTGCTATACATTGCCACACAATGATGATGAGTCACTTCGTCGAACTGTTCTTTGTTACGGCTGAGTCGCTTCCGAATTGAGCAACAATTTGGAAAATAAAACTAATTGAGTTTTAGTGCGGGTCTCTGTGGGTATGGGTCTCTGTGGGTTGCTATGGGTCTCTGTGGGTTGCTATGGGTCTCTGTGCGTCTATGGGTCTCTGTGCGTCTATGGGTCTCTGTGCGTCTATGGGTCTCTGTGGGTATGGGTCTCTGTGGGTTGCTGTGGGTCTCTGTGCGTCTATGGGTCTCTGTGGGTGTGGGTCTCTGTGGGTTGCTATGGGTCTCTGTGCGTCTATGGGTCTCTGTGGGTGTGGGTCTCTGTGGGTTGCTGTGGGTCTCTGTGCGTCTATGGGTCTCTATGAGTCTTTATAAACATGCACTTGTGGGTCGGGTGGCGTTTCTAGATCTCACTCGCCACTGATGATTCCCATGTAACTCAGAGTCATCGTCCACAACAAACCGCTCATCAGCGAGCCAACTACCACCACCACCACGACCATCACCACCGCCACCACCGCCACCACGGTTAGCGTGCTGCACTATGAACCTGGCGGCCCGAGTTCGATTTCTGCTCATGGCCAACACCGGTGACGATTATCTGAACCGGTCTTCGGCCTCACCTAGGTCGACTCAGCCTCAAATCAGTACCTGGTGCGGTGTGTAAACATCGCCACTGGGGAGACAAAGGCGGCCGGGCGTGGTGCTGGCCACAGTGGCAACCTTCATAGGTGCCACTCGCGAACAGCACTTGCCCCAACAGTCTGTTTAGGGAGGATATTTGTCTTTGTTTGGGTCGGTGAGTGAATGTGTGGGTGAGTGAATGTGTGGGTGAGTGTATGTGTGGGTGAGTGGGTGAGTGAATGTGTGGATGTGTGGGTGAGTGGGTGGGTGGGTGAGTGGGTGGGTGAGTGAATGTGTGGGTGAGTGGGTGGGTGGGTGAGTGGGTGGGTGAGTGAATGTGTGGGTGAGTGGATGTGTGGGTGAGTGGGTGGGTGGGTGGATGTGTGGGTGAGTGGGTGGGTGGGTGAGTGGGTGGATGGGTGAGTGAATGTGTGGGTGAGTGAATGTGTGGACGAGTGGGTGGGTGGGTGAGTGAATGTATGGGTGAGTGGATGTGTGGGTGGGGTGGGGTGAGTGGATGTGGGTGAGCCAACACCAGTGACGATTATCGAAATCGGTCCCGGGCCTCCCCTAGGTCGACTCAACCTCAAATGAGTACCTGGTGCGATGTGTAAACATCGCCACGGGGGAGACAAAGGCTGTCGGGCGTGGTGCTGGCCACCCACCCCCTCGTGTACCGTTCAGGCCTTCATAGGTGCTCGCTAACAGCACTTGCCCCTCCAGTGTGTCGAGGCTACACGGGGGATCTTTGTGGGAGAAAGCTGCTCGCCTGACGCCACGCGCACGTGAGCTGCTCGCGCGGAGCCCGCGGAAGGGAACACAATGGGCGGATGAGACCCCGTGCTAATGTGGTGGTGGGGAGTGGTGGGGAGTGGTGGTGGTGGGAGTGGTGGTGGTGGTGGTGGTGGTGTGGTGGTGGTGTGGTGGTGGTGGTGGTGGTGGGGTGGGGGGGTGGTGGTTGTGGGGTGGGTGGTGGTGGTGGGGAGTGGTGGTGGTAGTGGGGTGTGGTGGTGGTGGGGGGTGGTGGTGGTGGTGGTTGGGGTGGGGGGTGGTGGTTGTGGTGGGGGGAGTGGTGGTGGTGGGGGTGGTGGTGGTGGGGGGTGGTGGTGGTGTGGTGGGGTGTGTGGGGTGGTGGTGGTGGGAGTGGTGGTGGTGGTGGTGGGGTGGTGGTGGTGTGGTGTGGGAGTGGTGGTGGTGGTGGTGGGGGTGGTGTGGTGTGGGGTGGTGGTGTGTGGTGGTGGTGGGGGTGGTGGTGGTGGTGGTGGGTGTGGTGGTGGTGGGGTGGTGGTGGTGGGGGTGTGGTGGTGGTGTGGTGGTGTGTGGGGGGGGGGGTGGTGGGGGTGTGGTGGTGTGGTGGTGGTGGTGGTGGTGGGGGTGGTGGTGGTGGTGGGGTGGTGGTGGTTGTGGTGTGGGGTGGTGGTGGGGTGGTGGTGGTGGGGGGTGGTGGTGTGTGGTGGGGTGGTGGTGGTGGGGTGGTGGGTGGTGGTGGGGGTGGTGGTGGTGGTGTGGGTGGTGGTGGTGGGGTGGTGGTGGTGGTGGTGGGGTGTGGTGGTGGTGTGGTGTGGGTGGTGGTGGTGGTGGGGGTGGTGGTGGTGGTGGGGTGGTGGTGGTGGGGTGGTGGTGTGGTGGTGGTGGTTGGGGTGGGGGGGTGGTGGGGGGGTGGTGGTGGTGGGGTGGTGGGGTGGTGGTGGGGGGTGGTGGTGGTGGGGGTGGTGGTGGTGTGGTGGTGGTGGGGGTGGTGGGTGTGGTGTGGGGTGGTGGTGGTGGTGGGGGTGGTGTGTGTGGGGGTGGTGGTGGTGGGGTGGTGGGGGTGGTGGTGGTGGTGGTGTGGGGTGGTGGTGGGGGGTGGTGGTGGTGTGGGGTGGTGGTGGTGGTGTGGTGTGGTGGTGTGGGGGGGGGTGGTGGGGGTGGTGGTGGTGTGGTGGTGGTGGTGGGGTGGGGTGGTGGTGGTGGGGTGGTGGGGTGGTGGTGGTGGTGGTGTGGGGTGGTGGTGGTGGTGGTGGTGGGGGTGGTGGTGTTGTGGTGTGGGGTGGTGGGGTGGGGTGGTGGGGTGGTGGTGGGGGTGGTGGTGTGGTGGTGGGGTGGTGGTGGTGGGGTGGTGGTGGTGGTGGTGGGGGGGTGGTGGTGGTTGTGGTGTGGGGTGGGTGGTGGTGGGGTGGTGGTGGTGGTGGTGGTGGTGGTGGTGGTTGTGGTGGGGTGGTGGTGGTGGGGGTGGTGGTTGTGGTGGTGGGGGTGGTGGTGGTGGGGTGGTGGTGTGGTGGGGTGGTGGTGGGGTGGGGGTGGTGGTGGTGGGGTGTGGTGGTGGTGGGGTGGTGGGGTGGTGGTGGTGGGGTGGTGGTGGTGGGGGTGGTGGTGGTGGGTGTGTGTGGTGGTGGGGTGGTGGGGTGTGTGGGGTGGTGGTGGTGGTGGTGGTGGTGGTGGGGTGGTGTGGTGGTGGGGTGGTGGTGTGGGGTGGTGGTGGGGAGTGGTGGTGGTGGGGGTGGTGTGGTGGTGGTGTGGGGTGGTGGTGGTGGGGTAGTGGTGGTGGTGGGTGGTGGGGTGGTGGTGGGGTGGTGGTGGGGTGTTGTGGTGGTGGGGAGTGGAGTTATGGGGTGTGTGGGAGTGGTGGTGAGGATGGTGGGTGGTGGGAGTGGTGGTGAGAGTGGTTGTAGTGGTTGTGTGTGTAAGTGTCTGTCTGTGCGTGTCTTTGTTGATGTGGAAAGCTGTAGTGCAGCGGTTAGCGCGCTGCGAACCCGGCAACTCGAGTTTGATTCTAGATTTGAAGCTTTCGTGACTGCAATTATTCATATTCTTAGGTTTTTTCGGTAAAGTCACGTAGTAAAAACATTAAAAAGTAAAATAAAATAAAAATCACGACGTTTCGGAGGCAACACAAGCTTCCGTCTTCAGGTGGTACCGTCACAGCCACGACAGCTGTATCAAGTGAATGAGAGATTGCAAGAGCTACCACTCCGATTTAAAGCTTTCGTGACTGCAGGGATTCATCTTCTTGTTCTTTCGGTAAAGTCACGTAGAAGGAAGTAAGAAAATAATAAAAATAAAACTAATAAAACAATTCTCACGACGTTTCGGCTACAACGCAAGCAGCCGTCTTCAGGTGAAGAAAGTTCTTCATTTCTTCACCTGAAGACGGCTGCTTGCGTTGTAGCCGAAACGTCGTGAGAATTGTTTTATTATGTTTTATTTTTATTATTTTATTACTTCCCTTCTACGTGACTTTACCGAAAGAAACAAGAAGAGGAGCTACCACTCCGTTTATATAATGGTTGGAGAAGGTGGTGAGGCAAGGGCCGCAAACTTTTCGAGTTTGATTCCCGCTCACGGCCCACACCAGTGCCGATTCAAAACTGGTCTACAGACAAAATGCTTCCGAATAAATGTAGTCCAATTTTACTGATTTTGGATCACTGAGAATGAAAATGATGCTTAAAATTGTTGATTGCCTCTAGTTTTCATGATATACAATCAATATATTCGACCCTTGACTTGGGCATGGAGGAGGATAAGTGAGTTATAAAGGGAAGATATCTCATTTTAAACCAGAAATGACTAAAATACATCTGGATCTATGAATAAATCTATGAGTGGGTTTTGACAGTACCTGCTTTTTTAGCAAAACAATGAACGATTCAATCTGAACTTGGTATTGCATCGTGTAAATTGCATCATGTTATTTCTAGAAGTCGTGGATGAAGCAATCATCACTCGGCTTACATCCCTCTGTTGAACAAATTGTCCTCTATCAGCTCTATAAATCATACCGTGTCGTGCTCTCTTACTTGTCAGCGTTTGATGTTGCAACGGGACGCATTTCTGTTGAGCCAAAGTGAGCGTAGATGCCTCGTGCTTGTGTGAACAAAGCAGACGGCTTCCGCTATATTCATATTCTTAGGTTTTTTCGGTAAAGTCACAAAAACATTAAAAAGTAAAATAAAATAAAAAATCACGACGTTTCGGAGGCAACACAAGCTTCCGTCTTCAGGTTGTACCGTCACAGCCACGACAGCTGTATCATTTACTTGGTATCATTTACTTGATACAGCTGTCGTGGCTGTGACGTACCACCTGAAGACGGAAGCTTGTGTTTGCCTCCGAAACGTCGTGATTTTTTATTTTTTATTTTATTTTACTTTTTAATATTTTTTACCTACGTGACTTACCGAAAAACCTAAGAATAAGGCTTCCGCTATGTTTGTGTTGAAGTGACTTTTGCATCACAAAAAGCACAGTATGGTTAAAATTGGAGATCAGGACAAGATGTGGGCCTCACACATACGCTGCGACACTTGTGCAACAGATCTTTGCCAGTGGTTGAACAGGAAAAGGAAATCTACGCCTCTTGCAGTGCCAATGATTTGGAGAGAGCCAACAGATCATGTCAGCGATTGTTACTTCTGCATGGCGCCTCCAGTTGGGAAAGGTGTGTCGGAGAAGAATAAAATATAAAAAAATACTCTTTTTAAATCCTTTATATTAAGTTCGCTTGCTTGCTTGCGCGCTTACGACCGTGCAAATCTTTCGGTCGTTTTTAACCCACTTCCCGTGATCCAATCGAGCTGACATTTTGCACACAGACTCGTTGTGCGTGACAATTAATTTTCGTGAACATTTTTTTCCAAAATTTTACACTTTTTAGGGAAAACAAATTAAATATTTAATTACCAATTGCTTAATGGTGGCAGACAATCATCTGACCCATAGGTGGCAGCCATCTCAAGCCAGAGAACGAGAGGACTCTAGCCGCCACGCATATAAAGGATTTATAGTGAAAAACTTTGTTTTTACGGGTTTACTTGTTTAAGTGTTACATGAACAGGACAGATGATATGTTATCATGTAAAGAAACCATAAACACATGAAAAGACCTAGGTTTACAATTTATGAGTAAAACTCTGCACAATATACATAGACGTAAAATGTTAAAACTTTAATATCTTGGAAACAGTAGCCAATCAGTTGTTTTAATGGTCATATTTGAATCGCAGAACATGAAAATCCATAACAAAACAGCGCATTTCATCTCTGAAGCAGACGACGTCTAAAAATAGTAGACCGTTGTTATCTGAACCACTCACAGGCCTCCCCTAGGTCGACTCAGCCTCAAACGAGTACCTAGTGCGGTGTATAGTAAACATCGCCACTGGGGAGACAAAGGCGGCCGGGCGTGGTGCTGGCCACCCACCCCCTCGTGTACCGTTCCGGCCTTCATAGGTGCTCGCTATCAGCACTTGCCCCTACAGTGCGTTAAGGCTATACGGGGGGTCTTTGTCTTTGTTTTATAATATCTATGTATTTTGAGTGGTGGCGCAGCGGTTAGCGCGCTATTGCGCTACGGACCCGAGTTCGATTCCCGCTCACGGCCACCACCTCCAGTGATGATTATCTGAACCGGTGCTGGCCACCCACCCCCTCGTGTGCCACACTGCCGCTCGCAACCAGCACTTGCCCCGACAGTGTGTCAGGGCTACACGGGGGATCTTTGTCTTTTGTCTCTGTGTAGGCACCTGTGGGCATGTTTACACTGGGAAGGCGGAGGGAGGAATGGGTGGATCGGAGTCATCCCAAGAGAGATTTGCGGTGGCGGGGTGGATGGTGGCGCTGAGAAAGATTCCCATGCGGCTCAATAATCTACCAAATTAATACGTCACGCGGGGCGATTCGCTCGGTCAGGCACTCCTTGGGTGTGCGTGCGTGACGCTGTATTCATAGATGCACGCACGCGTGTGTGTGTGTTAGTGTGTGTGTGTCACTGGGTGTGTGTGAGTGTGTGTGTGAGCGTGTGTGTGTGTCACTGTGTGTGTGAGTGTGTGTGTGAGCGTGTGTGTGTGTGAGCGTGTGTCACTGTGTGTGTGTGAGCGTGTGTGTGTGAGCGTGTGTGTGTGTCACTGTGTGTGTGAGTGTGTGTGAGCGTGTGTGTGTGTGAGCGTGTGTCACTGTGTGTGTGTGAGCGTGTGTGGGTGTGTGAGCGTGAGTGTGTCACTGTGTGTGTGAGTGTGTGTGAGCGTGTGTGTGTTACTGTGTGTGTGAGTGTGTGTCACTGTGTGTGTGAGCGTGTGTGTGTCACTGTGTGTGTGTGTGAGCGTGTGTCACTGTGTGTGTGTGAGCGTGTGTGGGTGTTGTGAGCGTGTGTGTGTCACTGTGTGTGTGTGAGCGTGTGTGTGTCAGCGTGTGTGTGTCACTGTGTGCGTGTGAGAGTGTGTCACTGTGTGTGTGTGAGCGTGTGTGGGGTGTGTGAGCGTGTGTGTGTCACTGTGTGTGTGAGCGTGTGTGTGTCACTGTGTGCGTGTGAGCGTGTGTGTGTCAGCGTGTGTGTGTCACTGGGTGTGTCACTGGGTGTGTGAGTGTGTGTGTGAGTGTGTGTGTGTCACTGTGTGTGTGAGTGTGTATGTGAGCGTGTGTGTGTCACTGTGTGTGTGTGAGCGTGTGTGTGTGTCACCGTGTGTGTCTGTGTGTGTGAGCGTGTGTGTGTGTCACTGTGTGTGTGTGTCAATGTGTGTGTGTGAGCGTGTGTGTGTGTCACCGTGTGTGTCTGTGTGTGTGTGTGTGAGCGTGTGTGTGTGTCACTGTGTGTGTGTGTCACTGTGTGTGTGTGTGGATGTATATATTTGTGGGGAGCGGTGGTGTAGCGGTTAGCGCTACGCTACGAACCGGGCGACCCAGGTTCGATTCCCGCTCACGGCCAACACCAGTGACGATTATCTGAACCGGTACCTGGGCCTCCCCTAGGTCGACTCAGCCTCAAACGAGTACCTGGTGCGGTGTGTAGTAAACATCGCCACTGGGGAGACAAAGGCGGCCAGGCGTGGTGTTGGCCAACCACCCCCTCGTGTGCCGTGCCGGCCTTCATAGGTGCTCGCTAACAGCACTTGCCCCTACAGTCTGTTAAGGTTATACGGGGGGTCTTTGTCTTTGTTTTGTAATATTTATGATTGGGGAGTGGTGGTGCAGCGGTTAGCGCGCTACTGAACTACGGACCCGAGTTCGATACCCGCTCACGGCCATCACCCCCAGTGATGATTATCTGAACCGGTCCTGGGCCTCCCCTAGGTCGACTCAGCCTCAAAACGAATACCTGGTGCAGTGAAAATCGCCACTAGGGGAGACAAAATCGGCCGGGCGTGGTGCTTGCCGTATCGGCATTCATAGGCGCTGCTGCTACTCGCGAACAGCACTTGCCCCTACAGCCTGTTGAAGGCTATACGGGGGATTATTGTCTTTGATACACACACACACACACAGACACATTGATACGTCTTATATATATAAAACAAAGATACCCCGTATAGCCTTAACAGACTGTTGAGGCAAGTGCTGGTTGCGAGCGGCAGTGTGGCACACGAGGGGGTGGGTGGCCAGCACCACGCCCGGCCGCCTTTGTCTCCCCGAGTGGCGATGTTCTTACACGCCGTACCAGGTACTCATTTGAGGCTGAGTCGACCTAATGGGAAGGTCCACGACCGGTTCATATGTTCGTCAACCGGTGTTGGTGTTGGCCGTGACGGGAATCGAACCTGGGTCGTCAGGTTTGTAGGCGCAGTATCGCGCTAACCGCTGCACCACCGCTCCCCACGCTGCCCACACACAGACACGCGCGCACGTGCACTTTGGGGCCGTTCATAAATGACGTCACGCACCTAGTGGGGTGGGGGGGGGGGGTCAGACATTTGTGACGATGTGTGACGAGGGGGGGGGGGTTGGGGGTTTGAGAAATGTGACGTCACGTCAAAATGCTACGCAACTTTAAATGAATATAGACAACACGTTCTACTTAATTAAATCGACTTTTTAATAAATGTTTTCTCCTACAACATCAGAGTGCAGCGCCACATTAAACACGCACCACAATGACAATAGTTTAAAGAGATTTGAAGCATTTTTTTTTTTGGGGGGGGCAAAGCTTTGTGACGTCATATTTGAGGGGGGGGGGTCTGACTTTTTGTGACGCCGTGTGACGAGGGGGGGGGGGGTCAAAAATCGTCCTAAAATCGCGTGACGTCATTTATGGGCGGCCCCTTAATCTATGAGGCTCACTTAGCTTGTGTGCGCGCGCCCGTGTGTGTAGGGAGCGGTGGCGCAGCGGTTAGCGCGCTACCGAGTTCGATTCCCGCTCACGGCCACCACCAACGCCGAGTGGCGATTTATCCGAACCGGTCCTGGGCCTCCCTTAGGTCGACTCAGCCTCAAATGAGTACCTGGTGCGGTGTGTAGTAAACATCGCCACTGGGGAGACAAAGGCGGGCCGGGCGTGGTGCTGGACACCAGCCCCCGCGTGTGTCGTGCCGGCCCTTCATAGGTGCTCGCTAACAGCACTTGCCCCTACAGTCTGTTACAGGCTACACGGGAGATATTTAGCTTTGTATAGGGAGCGGTGGTGCTGTAGTTAGCGCCACTCACTTCGATCATCATCAGCATCATCACCATCAGCACCATCGTCAGCAGCAGCATCAGCATCATCAGTATCATCAGCACTATCAACACCATCAGTATCATCCGTAACCATCAGCACCATCATCAGCATCATCATCAACACCATTCAGTATCATCAGCACCATCATCAGCATCACAATCATCATCAGCACTATCATCATCAGCATCTCAACATCATCAGCATCATCAACACCAACAGCATCATCACCACACCATCAGCATCATGATCATCAGGACCATCAGCATCATCATCAGCATCACAATCATCATCAGCAGCACTATCATTAGCAGCATCATCAGCATCATCAACACCATCAGTAACCATCAAACACCATCATCAGCATCATCATCAACACCATCAGTATCATCAGCACCATCATCAGCACCATCATCAGCATCGTCATCAACACCATCAGCACCATCAGCATCGTCATCAACACATCAGCACCACCACCATCATCGTCATCAACACCATCAGCATCATCATCAACACCATCAGCATCATCATCATCACCATCATCATCAACACCAATCATCATCATCATCAACACCATCATCATCAACATCATCATCATCAACACCATCATCATCATCAACACCATCATCATCATCATCAACATCAATCATCATCAACAACCATCATCATCATCAGCACCCATCAGCACCATCAGCATCATCAACACCATCAGCACCATCAACACCAACACCCATCAGTATCATCATTGAAATAGCTGTTGCTGCTGCTGCTGCTGTTGAGAGGAAGGAGTCGATTTAAGAAGGGGCTCAGATAACGCCTTGACAGGAATCCGCCAGCGGCCAATCGATCTTAGCGCAGCAAGACAGCAGCATCAGCAGCAGCAGCAGCAGCAGGCAGCAGCAAGCAGCAGGGCGAGCAGCAGTAGCAGCAGCAGCAGGCAGCAGCAGCAGGCAGCAGCAGCAGCAGCAGCAGCAGCAGGTAGCGCAGCAGCAGCAGCAGCAGCAGCAGCAGGCAGCAGCAGGGCAGAAGCAGGCAGCAGCAGCAGCAGGCAGCAGCAGCAGGCAGCAGCAGGCAGCAGCAGCAGCAGTAGCAGCAGCAGCAGCAGTAGCAGCAGCAGCAGTAGCAGCAGCAGTAGCAGCATAACAGGCAGCAGCAGGCAGCAACAGCAGCAGCAGCAGGCGCAGCAGCAGCAGCAGCAGCAGGCAGCAGCAGCAGGCAGCAGCAGCAGGCAGCAGCAGCAGGCAGCAGCAGGCAGCAGCAGCAGGCAGCAGCAGCAGTAGCAGCAGCAGCAGTAGCAGCAGCAGCAGCAGCAGTAACAGCAGCAGCAGTAGCAGCAGCAGCAGCAGCAGGCAGCAGCAGCAGCAGGCAGCAGCAGCAGGCAGCAGCAGGCAGCAGCAGCAGCAGGCAGCAGCAGCAGCAGTAGCAGCAGTAACAGGCAGCAGCAGGCAGCAACAGCAGCAGCAGGCAAGCAACAGGCACAGCAGCAGCAGCAGGCAGCAGCAGCAGCACAGCAGGCAGCAGCAGCAGCAGGCAGCAGCAGGCAGCAGCAGCAGCAGCAGCAGGCAGCAGCACAGCAGGCAGCAGCAGCAGCAGGCAGCAGGCAGCAGCAGCAGCAGCAGGCAGCAGGCAGCAGGCAGCAGCAGCAGCAGGCAGCAGGCAGCAGCAGCAGGCAGCAGCAGCAGGCAGCAGTTAGCAGCGCAGCACTAGCAGGCAGCAGCAGGCAGCAGCAGCAGAGGAGCAAGGCATCAGCGCAGCAGCAGCAGGCAGCAGCAGCGCAGCAGGCAGCAGTAGCAGCAGCAGGCAGCAGGCAGCAGCAGCAGCACTAGCAGGCAGCAGCAGGCAGCAGCAGCAAGCAGGCAGCAGCAGCCGCTTACTGACTGACGGGGAGGCAGGGAGGGAGGGAGGGGGGTGTGCGACTGAGGTCAGAGGAGGACTTCCCCGACTGATGACGTGTGGACTATGAGCTAACATTGACAGATTTGAGCACCACAGGAATACCCACACACGCACGTATACAGACAGGCAGATATACAGACAACCAAGATAATGATCATATAGAGAGAGAGAGAGAGACACACACATACACGTGTCCAGATAGATAGACAGACACACAGACACACACACACTCGAAGTCCACACACATCGGACAAATAGACACACACACACGTGCCCAGACACAGACAAAGACAAAGATCCCCCGTATAGCCTTAACAGACTGTAGGGTCAAGTGCTGTTAGCGAGCACATATGAAGGCCGGAACGGTACACGAGGGGGTGGGTGGCCAGCACCAAGCCCGACCAGCCTTTGTCTCCCCCGTGGCGATGTTTACTACACACGCACCAGGGTACTCATTTAAGGCTGAGTCGACCTAGGGGAGGCCCAGGACCGGTTCAGATAATCGTCACTGGTGTTGGCCGTGAGCGGGAATCGACCCGGGTCGCCAGGTTCATAGCGCAGCGCGCTAACCGCTACACCACCGCTCCCCATAGATAGACAGACACACACATACACGTGTCCAGATAGACAGACAGACAGACACACACACTCGAGTCCACACACATCGGACCAATAGACACACACACACACGCGCGTGTCCCAGACAGACATACAGGATTGACAGACCTACAGACAACCCGATTAATGAGACATAGAGAGAGACACACACGTATCCAGATAGAGATGCAGACACACACACACACACGTGTGCAGACACACAGACAGATAGACACACACACACACCTGTCCAGACCACACACACATGTCCAGACACACACAGACATATAGACCCAACACACACAACACCGTCCAGACAGACAACAGACAAACCGATAAACCATAAATACAGACACCACACCACACACATTCCCAGACACACACACAGATAAACCACACACACACACTTGTCCTGACAGACATACAGAAAAACCGATCATCATACACACACACACCACGTGTCTAGACACACACACAGATAGATAGACACATACACACGTGTCTAGACACAACACAGATAGATAGAACACACAGATAGACACACACAGATAGACACACAGAAGACAGACACACACACACACACCACACACCCAACAACCACACCACCAACACAACACAGACACAACACACAACACACCAACACACCCCACCATACACACCCACACACAACACACCACAACACACACCCCATACACGCACACCACACACCACGCACCACACACTACACACACCACACACACAACACACACCACACCACACACCACACACACAACATACCACACACACCACACCACACATAACACACACAACACAAACACACACACACACACCACACACCACACACCACACACACAACATACCACACACACCACACACACAACATACACACACGCACAATACACACACATAACACACACACATACACACACACACCACACACACACACACACCACACACACAACACACACCACACACACCACACATACCACACACACACCACACACACCACACACACAAAACACACCACACCACACACCAACACACATAACACACACACAACGCCACACACACAACACCTCACCACACCCACACACACACACACCACACACACACCACACACACACACACACACAATCCACACACACACCACACATCCACACACACCACACCCACCATCACACACAACACACACACCACCACACACACTAACACACACATAACACCCACACACACACACACACAGACACACACACACCATAACACACACACTACACACACAACACACACACACAACACACACCACAACACCACACCCACACACACAACACACCCAACACACCCCACACACAACACACACACCACCACCACACACAACTACACACATACCACACACATACCAAACACAACCACACACACAACACCACACCACACACACACACCACACACAACACACACACACCATATACACCACACCACACAACATACCACACACACCACACACACAACATACACACACACACTAACACACACATACACACACACCACCACACAACACATAACACACACACACCACACCACACACACACACACCACATACACAAACATACCACACACACACCAACACAACACCCACACACAACACACCACCAACACACACCACACATAACACACACACACACAAACACACACACGACACACACACACACATAACACACACACATACACACACACGCACAACGCCGTCCTTTATTTCACGACTGTTCACCGAGGGTTACAATGTTAAGACGTTAATTGAAGTCTTTCAGAAGGCGGGGAGCTTACATTGTAATAATTAATAAGCAGGTCGATATCAACGTTAATGAGTGGGTGTGTGTGTGGGGAGCGGTGGCGCAGTAGTTAGCGCGCCACGCAACGAACCTGGCTCCCCGAGTTCGATTCCCGCTCATGGCCAACGCTGGTGACAATTATCCTGGGCCTCCCCTAGGTCGACTCAGCCTCAAATGAGTACTGGTGCGGTGTGTAAACATCGCCACTGGGGAGACAAAGGCGGCTGTGCGTGGTTGCTGGCTACCCATCCCCTTGTGTGCCGTGCCGGCCTTCATAGGTGCTACTCGCTAACAGCACTTGCCCCTACAGTCTGTTCAGTCTCTATGGGGTGTCGTTGGTTTCATATTCTCTGACCACCTGTCCTTCAGCAGAGGTGTCGGGAATTCCATAAGCGATGAGATGTTAACTACCGCGCGTAGCACGCAGGAGGTCGTGGGTTCGATTCCAACCCCGACGCTTGCTGCTGTATATTTGGAGTCTGCGTCTCTCTCATCATCATCACGGTGGCTAGGAGATGTTAACTACCTCGCGTGGCACGCAGGAGGTCGTGGGTTCGATTCCAACCCGACGCCTGCTGCTGCTGTATATTGGAGTCTGCGTCTCTCTCATCATCATCATCACGGTGGCTAGGAGATGTTAACTACCTCGCGTGGCACGCAGGAGGTCGTGGTTCGATTCCAACCCGACTCCTGCTGCTGCTGCTGTATATTTGGAGTCTGCGTCTCTCTCATCATCATCACGGTGGCTAGGAGATGTTAACTACCTCGCGTGGCACGCAGGAGGTCGTGGGTTCGATTCCAACCCCGGACGCCTGCTGCTGCTGTATATTTGGAGTCGCGTCTCTCATCATCATCATCATCACGGTGGCTAGGAGATGTTAACTACCTCGCCCTGGCACGCAGGAGGTCGTGGGTTCGATTCAACCCGACGCCTGCTGCTGCTGTATATTGGAGTCTGCGTCTCTGCGTATCTCCTCGCGTTGGTCGCGTGGATTTTTATCGGGGCCCTCCGATTTCCCCTCCGAATTTAGAATCAACATCACGCGGTTTAGAGTATGTTTTCTGTTGCTATACATTCCCACGTGATAACGACGATGATGATGATGTATATTTTATAGTTTTAATCGGGTTGTTCGTCGTGCTCTTTGCTCGCAGTCATCAAGGGACCTTCACGATGGTGTCACGGGCTTTGGGTTAAGCTGCGTGCTCCAACAGGAGTCGGAGCCATTCCCTGTTACCTTTGGCAGGGGTGTATGTCAGGGATGTCCTCTGGCTCTTTTTTTGTTTTGCACAATTCCTAAAAAAAAACATTTCGACCACCTCGTTCTTTGCGCCGGAGGCATTTCCATCTCGGGCAGATACAATGGGAGGGGCTGGTTGTGATCTGGTAATTACCGCTCGATCTGATAAAGAAAGTTGGGGGGGCTGTTGTTGTTGCTGCTGCTGCACACAAAATCTGGAGCGTGCCACTAAGAGGTGGGGCCTTGAAAACATCATCCCCAGCGAAACTAAAGTGGCTGGCCAGGGTATTGAGTGGCATTCAACACCCTCCAACGCCCTTAACTCTACGTGATGATGGGGCAGTAGTGAGTGAGTGAGTGATGGGGCAGTAGTGAGTGGTGAGTGATGGGAGTAGTGAGTGAGTGAGTGATGGGGGCAGTAGTGAGTGAGTGATGGGGCAGTAGTGAGTGAGTGATGGGGCAGTAGCGAGTGAGTGATGGGGCAGTAGTGAGTGAGTGAGTGATGGGCAGTAGCGAGTGCGTGAGTGATGGGGCAGTGGTGAGTGCGTGAGTGATGGGGCAGTAGTGAGTGAGTGATGGGGCAGTAGTGAGTGAGTGATGGGGCGTAGTGAGTGAGTGAGTGAGTGATGGGGCAGTAGGAGTGAGTGAGTGGGGCAGTAGTGAGTGAGTGAGTGATGGGGCAGTAGTGAGTGAGTGATGGGGCAGTAGTGAGTGAGTGAGGTGGGGCAGTAGTGAGTGAGTGAGTGATGGGGCAGTAGTGAGTGAGTGAGTGACGGGGCAGTAGTGAGTGAGTGAGTGATGGGGCAGAGTGTAGTGAGTGAGTGATGGGGCAGTAGTGGTGAGTGAGTGATGGGGCAGTAGTGAGTGAGTGATGGGTGGGCAGTAGTAGTGAGTGAGTGAGTGATGGGCAGTAGTAGTGAGTGAGTGAGTGATGGGGCAAGTAGTGTGAGTGATGGGGCAGTAGTGAGTGAGTGAGTGAGTGATGGGGCAGTAGTAGTAGTGAGTGAGGTGGGCAGTAGTGAGTGAGTGAGAGTGATGGGGCAGTAGTGAGTGAGTGAGTGATGGGGCAGTAGTGAGTGAGTGATGGGGCAATAGCGAGTGATGATGGGCAGTAGTGAGTGAGTGAGTGATGGGGCAATAGTGAGTGAGTGGTGATGGGGCAGTAGTGAGTGAGGGATGGGGCAGTAGTGAGTGAGTGATGGGGCAGTAGTGAGTGAGTGAGTGATGGGCAGTCGTGTGAGTGAGTAGTGAGTGATGGCAGTAGTGAGTGAGTGAGTGATGGGGCAGTAGTGAGTGAGTGAGTGATGGGGCAGTATAGTGAGTGAGTGATGGGGCAGTAGTGAGTGAGTGAGTGATGGGGCAGTAGTGAGTTGAGTGAGTGATGGGGCAGTAGTGAGTGAGTGAGTGATGGGGCAGTAGTGAGTTGAGTGATGGGCAGTATGTGATGAGTGAGTGAGTGATGGGGCATAGTGATTGAGTTGAGTGATGGGGCAGTAGTAGTGAGTGAGTGATGGGGTAGTGAGTGAGTGAGTGATGGGGCAGTAGTGAGTGAGTGATGATGGGGCCGTAGTGAGTGAGTGGTGAGGCAGTGGAGTGAGTGAGTGATGGGGCAGTAGTGAGTGAGTGAGTGATGGGGCAGTGTGAGTGAGTGAGTGATGGGCAGTATGTGAGTGAGTGATGGGGCAGTAGTGAGTGAGTGTGGGGCAGTGGTGAGTGTGAGTGATGGGGCATAGTGAGTGAGTGAGTGATGGCAGTGGTGAGTGAGTGAGTGAGTGATGGGGCAGTAGTGAGTGAGTGAGTGATGGGCAGTATGAGTGGTGAGTGATGGGGCAGTAGTGAGTGAGTGAGTGTGGGGCAGTATGAGTGAGTGAGTGATGGGCAGAGTAGTGCGTGAGTGATGTGGCAGTAGTGAGTCGTGAGTGATGGGCATAGTGAGTGTGAGTATGGGGCAGTGTGAGTGAGTGATGATGGGGCATTAGTGAGTGAGTGAGTGAGTGATGGGGCAGTGTGAGTGATGAGTGATGGGGCAGTATGAGTGAGTGAGTGATGGGCAGTAGTGAGTGAGTGAGTGATGGGGCAGTGGTGAGTGAGTGAGTGATGGGGCAGTAGTGAGTGAGTGATGATGGGCAGTGTGAGTGAGTGAGTGATGGGGCAGTAGTGAGTGAGTGAGGGCAGTAGAGTGAGTGAGTGATGGGGCAGTGGTGAGTGATGAGTGATGGGGCAGTATGAGTGGTGAGTGATGGGCAGTGGTGAGTGAGTGAGTGATGGGGCATGGTGAGTGAGTGAGTGGGGCAGTAGTGAGTGAGTGAGTGATGGGGCAGTGTGAGTTGAGTGAGTGATGGGGCAGTAGTGAGTGAGTGTGGGGCAGTATGAGTGAGTGAGTGATGGGGCAGTAGTGAGTGAGTGAGTGATGGGGCAGTGATGTGAGTGAGTGATGGGGCAGTAGTGAGTGAGTGAGTGATGGGCAGTAGTTGAGTGAGTGAGTGATGGGGCATAGTGAGTGAGTGAGTGATGGCAGTAGTGAGTGCGTGAGTGATGGGGCAGTAGTGAGTGAGTGAGTGATGGGGCATATGAGTGAATGAGTGATGGGGCAGTAGTAGTGAGTGAGTGATGGGGCAGTATGAGAGTGAGTGATGGGGCAGTAGTGAGTGAGTGAGTGATGGGGCAGTGTGAGTGAGTGAGGATGGGCAGTAGTGAGTGAGTGAGTGATGGGGCAGTAGTGAGTGAGTGAGTGATGGGGCAGTATGAGTGAGTGAGTGATGGGGCAGTAGTGGGTGAGTGAGTGATGGGGCAGTAGTGAGTGAGTGAGTGATGGGGCAGTAGTGAGTGAGTGTGAGTGATGGGGCAGTATGAGTGAGTGAGTGATGGGCAGTGAGTGAGTGATGGGGCCTGGTGAGTGGTGGTGATGGGGCGTTGTGAGTGAGTGAGGGTGCAGTAGCGAGTGCGTGAGTGATGGGGCAGTAGTGAGTGAGTGGTGATGGGGCAGTAGTGAGTGAGTGATGATGGGGCAATAGCGAGTGAGTGATGGGCAGTAGTGAGTGAGTGAGTGATGGGGCAGTAGTGAGTGAGTGAGTGATGGGGCAGTAGAGTGAGTGAGTGAGTGATGGGGCAATAGCGAGTGAGTGATGGGGCAGTAGTGAGTGAGTGAGTGATGGGGCAGTAGTGGAGTGAGTGAGTGATGGGGCAGTAGCGAGTGAGTGAGTGATGGGCAGTAGTGAGTGAGTGAGTGATGGGGCAGTATGAGTGAGTGATGATGGGGCAGTAGTGATCGTGAGTGATGGGGCTAGTGAGTGAGTGAGGTGTGGGGCAGTACGAGTGAGTGAGTGATGGGGCAGTAGTGAGTGAGTGAGTGATGGGCAGTAGTAGTGAGTGAGTGATGGGGCAGTAGCGAGTGAGTGAGTGATGGGGCAGTAGTGAGTGAGTGAGTGAGGGGCAGTAGTGAGTGAGTGAGTGATGGGGCAGTAGTGAGTGAGTGAGTGATGGGGCAGTAGTGAGTGAGGCAGTAGTGAGTGAGTGATGGGGCAGTAGTGAGTGAGTGAGTGATGGGGCAGTAGTGAGTGAGTGATGATGGGGCAGTAGTGAGTGTGATGGGCAGTAGTGAGTGAGTGATGGGGCAGTAGTGAGTGGTGAGTGATGGGGCAGTGGAGTGAGTGATGGGGCAGTGGTGAGTGAGTGGAGAGGTTGTATCAAGAGTATTTGACCGGTGCAAAACAATTCCACGCGAAGGATGATAAAGGACCGTCCATAAATGACGTCACGCACCTAGGGGGGGGGGTCAGACATTTGTAACGATGTGTGACGAGGGGGGGGGGTGAGATTTGTGACGTCACATCAAAATGTGCAACTTTAAATGAATATAGACACACGTTCTACTTAATTAAATCGACTTTCTAACAAATGTTTTCTCCTACAACATCAGAGTGCAGCGCCACATTAAATACGCACTACAATGACAATCGTTTAAAGCGATTTGAAGCATGTTTGTTTTTTTTTGGAAGGGGGGATGGGCAAAATGGTCCAAAATCGTGTGACGTCATTTATGGACGGCCCCAAAGCCACTTCCATTGAGTTATGATTTTGATTGCCCGTTCGCTTTTGCAAAAGCGCTACTACATCGACTCAGTGGGAACCTTATACCTGGCAAGGTAAACAACATACGTTAGGAATTTAGTTTAGTTTCCCGGAACCTGTAGCAAGTGTTCTTTTAAACCAACTCCGGTTTGGCAGCTTCTCACTCAGAGGAGTTGGAGACGCCGCTGCTGAACCTGGAGCGTGCACACTAAGAGGTGGGGCCTTTAAACCATCAGCCCCAGCGAAACGAAAGCACCTCGCTCGGGTATTGAGTGGCATTAAGCACTCTCCAACCCCCTTAACGAGTGATGGGGCGATTGTGAGTGAGGAGTGATGGGACAGTTGTGAAGAGTGTGAGAGGTTTTATTAAGAGTAAGTGGCTGGTGCAATACAATTCCACGCGCTGATGATGATGATGATACGCCACTTTCATTGAGATAGTATTCGTGATAGCAAGGTCGCTTCTGAGAAGAAACGCTACATAGCAACTCAGCGTGAGCCTTACCTGGTAAAATAAAATATAGTTGAACATCTTCTTGGTTCTTTCGGTAAAGTCACGTAGAAGGAAAATAATAAATAATAAAAATTAAACATGTTTTGTTTTATTTAATCAAAAGTAAACATTATTACGTAACAAAAATAGAACATTATCTTCTTGGTTCTTTCGGTAAGGTCGTGAGAATTATTTTATTATGTTAAATTTTTTTATTTTATGACTTCCCTTCTACGTGACTTTACCGAAAAAACCAAGAAGATGAATCCCTGCAGTCACAAAAGCTTTAATCGAAATAAAACATTATGTTTTATTTAAATTTTTATTATTTTCATTTCCCTTCTACGCGACTTCACCGAAAGAACCAAGAATATGAATCCACGCAGTCACGAAAGCTTTAGCTAAAATATAGTTTAACATGCTAAAGCAGCTACGGTGTTGACAGCAGTGACGCTTAACTCCAAATAGGTCGATCGGGATTTTCTTGTCATCGCCTGCACTGACGCTGCTGCTGCTGCTGCCGCTCCCTTCTCGCCTTATCTACATTCGCCGTGAATTCATCGATGTCATTGACAACTTCCAGCCAGCCACGCATTCATCATCAACACTCGGGGAACATCGTTCGCTCTGCCCCTGAATGAAGACGCGCGCCATGGCTACGGCGTGGCGATGGTTCGAGACAGCGCCTTTGTCTCTGACTGTTCAGAGGATTTGTGATGATATGGGGCCGTCCATAAATGACGTCACGCACCTAGGGTGGGGGGGGGGGTCAGACATTTGTGACGATGTGTGACGAGGGGGAGCGGGGGGTTTGAGAAATGCGACGTCAGATGCAAATGCGCAACTTTAAATAAATATACAACACGTTCTACTTAATTAAATAGACTTTTTAATGAAAACAATTCTCTTTTGATTTAAAGCTTTCGTGACTGCAGGGATTCATATTCTTGGTTCTTTCGGTAAAGTCACGTAGAAGGGAAATAATAAAATAATAAAAATATAAAAAATAAAAATTCTCACGACGTTTCGACTGCAACACAAGCAACCGTCATCAGGTGTGAAATCCACAGCCTATTTAATTGTTTTATATTTAAATTATTCTATTACTTCCCTTCTACGTGACTTTACCGAAAGAACCAAGAATATGAATCCACGCAGTCACGAAAGCTTTAGCTAAAATATAGTTTAACATGCTAAAGCAGCTACGGTGTTGACAGCAGTGACGCTTAACTCCAAATAGGTCGATCGGGATTTTCTTGTCATCGCCTGCACTGACGCTGCTGCTGCTGCGCCGCTCCCTTCTCGCCTTATCTACATTCGCCGTGAATTCATCGATGTCATTGACAACTTCCAGCCAGCCACGCATTCATCATCAACACTCGGGGAATATCGTTCGCTCTGCCCCTGAATGAAGACGCGCGCCATGGCTACGGCGTGGCGATGGTTCGAGACAGCGCCTTTGTCTCTGACTGTTCAGAGGATTTGTGATGATATGGGGCCGTCCATAAATGACGTCACGCACCTAGGGTGGGGGGGGGGTCAGACATTTGTGACGATGTGTGACGAGGGGGAGCGGGGGGTTTGAGAAATGCGACGTCAGATGCAAATGCGCAACTTTAAATAAATATAGACAACGTTCTACTTAATTAAATACTTTTTAATGAAAACAATTCTCTTTTGATTTAAAGCTTTCGTGACTGCAGGGATTCATATTCTTGGTTCGTTCGGTAAAGTCACGTAGAAGGGAAATAATAAAATAATAAAAATATAAAAATAAAATTCTCACGACGTTTCGACTGCAACACAAGCAACCGTCATCAGGTGTGAAATCCACAGCCTATTTAATTGTTTTATATTTAAATTATTCTATTACTTCCCTTCTACGTGACTTTACCGAAAGAACCAAGAATATAAATGTTGTCTCCTACAACATCAGAGTGCAGCGCCGCATTAAATACGCACTACAATGACAATAATTTAAAGCGATTTGAAGCATGTTTAATTTTTTTTTGGTGGGGGGGCAGAGCTTTGTGACGTCATATTTGAGGGGGGGTCTGACTTTTGTGAGGCCGTGTGACGAAGGGAGGGGGGGTCAAAATCGTCCAAAATCGCGTGACGTCATT
>NC_083838.1:9650518-9667060 GCF_015708825.2 Lethenteron reissneri
GGTGCCTGCTGTGCCAGGCGAGTTGCAGGATGAGGTCACGGGACAGGTGAGGCGGCGATGGGTGAGGAGATGGGTGAGGCGGCGATGGGTGAGGCGATGGGTGAGGCGATGGTGAGGAGATGGGTGAGGCGATGGTGAGAAGATGGGTGAGGCGATGGGTGAGGAGATGGGTGAGGATGGGTGAGGCGATGGTGAGGAGATGGGTGAGGCGATGGTGAGGATGGGTGAGGCGACGGTGAGGAGATGATGAGGCGATGGTGAGGAGATGGGTGAGAGATGGTGAGGAGATGGGTGAGGCGAGGGGTGAGGAGATGGTGAGGAGATGGGTGAGGCGATGGGTGAGGCGATGGGTGAGGCGATGGGTGAGGAGATGGGTGAGGCGAGGTGAGGATGGGTGAGGAATGGTGAGGAGATGGTGAGCGATGGTGAGGAGATGGGTGAGGCGATGGTGAGGAGATGGGTGAGGCTGGTGAGGAGATGGGTGAGGCGATGGTGAGGAGATGGGTGAGGCGATGGTGAGGAGATGGTGAGGCGATGGTGAGGAGATGGGTGAGGCGATGGTGAGATGGGTGAGGCTGGTGAGGAGATGGGTGAGTGAGAGTGAGGAGATGGGTGAGTGAGAGTGAGGAGATGGGTGAGTGAGAGTGAGGAGACGGGAGAGTGAGGAGATGGGTGAGTGAGAATGAGGAGACGGGAGAGTGAGGAGACGGGTGAGTGAGAATGAGGAGACGGGAGAGTGAGGAGATGGGTGAGGCGATGGTGAGGAGATGGGAGAGGCGATGGTGAGGAGATGGGAGAGCGATGGTGAGGAGATGGGTGAGGCGATGAGGAGATTGAGGCGATGGTGAGGAGATGGGTGAGGCGATGGTGAGGAGATGGTGAGGCGATGGTGAGACGATGGGTGAGGCGATGGTGAGGAGATGGGTGAGAAGGCAGACAAGGAGGTGATGGGTGAGAAGGCAGACAAGGTGAGGTGATGGGTGGAGGGAGACGAGGTGAGGTGATGGGGAGGTTGATGAGGTTGTGAGGATGGTGAGGAACGATGCACAGATTCCAACCTTACTGATGTCGATGGCGTCCGCGTGGCCCCCGTTTGCCCGAGGGCGACAACTCCGAGGCGGCGCTTGGGCCTCCTCCATGCGGGCAGCGGCGGAGACCATGAGGACGACTCGGAGACAGCCGCCATCGCTGGGGGGGGGGGGGTTTCCCGCGCTTTTAGAGACGTGTGACGTCACCCCCTTGCCCCCCTTCACCCCTCCACCTCGTCGCTAAGCGATGGTGACGTCACACGGTGCCTGCTGTGCCAGGCGAGTTGCAGGATGAGGTCACGGGACAGGTGAGCGCGGCGATGGGTGAGGAGATGGGTGAGGCGATGGTGAGCGATGGGTGAGGAGATGGGTGAGGAGATGGGTGAGGCGATGGTGAGGAGATGGGTGAGGAGATGGGTGAGGAGATGGGTGAGGAGATGGGTGAGGCGATGGTGAGGAGATGGGTGAGGCGATGGTGAGGAGATGGGTGAGGCGACGGTGAGGAGATGGATGAGGCGATGGTGAGGAGATGGTGAGGAGATGGTGAGGAGATGGGTGAGGCGAGGGGTGAGGAGATGGTGAGGATGGTGAGGCGATGGGTGAGGCGATGGGTGAGGAGATGGGTGAGGCGAGGGGTAGGAGATGGGTGAGGAGATGGGTGAGGCGATGGTGAGGAGATGGGTGAGCGATGGTGAGGAGATGGTGAGGCGATGGTGAGGAGATGGGTGAGGCGATGGTGAGGAGATGGGTGAGGCGATGGTGAGGAGATGGGTGAGGCGATGGTGAGGAGATGGGTGAGGCGATGGTGAGGAGATGGGTGAGGCGATGGTGAGGAGATGGGTGAGGCGATGGTGAGGAGATGGGTGAGGCGATGGTGAGGAGATGGGTGAGGCGATGGTGAGGAGATGGTGCGATGGTGAGGAGATGGGTGAGGAGATGGGTGAGGCGAGGGGTGATGGGTAAGGCGATGGGTGAGGCGATGGTGAGGAGATGGGTGAGGCGATGGTGAGGAGATGGAGAGGCAATGGTGAGGAGATGGGAGAGGCGATGGTGAGGATGGGTGAGGCGATGGTGAGGAGATGGGTGAGGCGATGGTGAGGAGATGGGTGAGGGAGGCGATGGTGAGGAGATGGGTGAGGCTGGTGAGACGATGGGTGAGGCGATGGTGAGGAGATTGGGTGAGAAGAGACAAGGTGAGGTGATGGGTGAGAAGGCAGACAAGGTGAGGTGATGGGTGAGGAGGGAGACGAGGTGAGGTGATGGGGAGAGGTTGATGAGGTTGTGAGGATGGTGAGGAACGAGATGCACAGATTCCAACCTTACTGATGTCGATGGCGGTCCGCGTGGCCCCCGTGGTGCCCGAGGGCGACATCTCCGAGGCGGCGCTTGGGCCTCCTCCACGCGGGCGGCGGAGACCATGAGGACGACTCGGAGACAGCCGCCATCGCTGGGGGGGGGGGTTTCCCGCGCTTTTAGAGACGTGTGACGTCAGCCCCTTGCACCCCTTCACCCCTCCACCTCGTCGCTAAGCGATGGTGACGTCACCACGGTGCCTGCTATGCCAGGCGAGTTGCAGGATGAGGTCACGGGACAGGTGAGGCGGCGATGGTGAGAGATGGGTTAGGCGATGGTGAGGCGATGGGTGAGGAGATGGGTGAGAGATGGGTGAGGCGATGGTGAGGCGAGGGGTGAGGAGATGGGTGAGGCGAGGGGTGAGGAGATAAGTGAGGCGATGGTGAGGAATGGGTGAGGTGAGGGGTGAGGAGATGGGTGAGGCAATGGTGAGGAGATGGGTGAGGCGATGGTGAGGAGATGGGTGAGGCGATGGTGAGGAGATGGGTGAGGCGATGGTGAGAGATGGGTGAGGCGATGGTGAGGAGATGGGTGAAGCGATGGTGAGGAGATGGGTGAGGGAGGCGATGGGTGAGGCGAAGGTGAGGCGATGGGTGAGGAGATGGTGAGAGATGGTGAGGAGATGGTGAGGATGGGTGAGGCGATGGTGAGGCGATGGGTGAGGCGATGGGTGAGGCGATGGTGAGGAGATGGGATAGGCGATGGGTGAGGCGATGGTGAGGAGATGGGTGAGGCAATGGTGAGGCGATGGTGAGGAGATGGGTGAGGCGATTGGTGAGGCGATGGTGAAGAGATGGGTGAAGCGATGGTGAGGAGATGGGTGAGGCGATGGTGAGGCGATGGGTGAGGAGATGGGTGAAGTGATGGTGAGGAGATGGGTGAAGCGATGGTGAGGAGATGGGTGAGGCGATGGGTGAGGCGATGGGTGAGGCGATGGTGAGGAGATGGGTGAGCGATGGTGAGGAGATGGGTGAGAGATGGGTGAGGAGATGGTGAGGAGATGGGTGAGGATGGGTGAGGAGATGGGTGAGGATGGGTGAGAGATGGTGAGGAGATGGGTGAGGAGATGGGTGAGGAGATGATGAGGAGATGGGTGAGGCGATGGTGAGGAGATGGGTGAGGAGATGGGTGAGGCGAGGGTGAGGAGATGGGTGAGGAAATGGGTAGGAGATGGGTGAGGCGATGGGTGAGGAGATGGGAGGCGAGGGGTGAGGAAATGGTGAGGAGATGGGTGAGGCGATGGTGAGGAGATGGGTGAGGCGATGGTGAGGAGATGGGTGAGGCGATGGTGAGGAGATGGTGAGGAGATGGGTGAGGCGATGGTGAGGAGATGGGTGAGGCGATGGTGAGGAGATGGGTGAGGCGATGGTGAGGAGATGGGTGAGGCGATGGTGAGATGGGTGAGGCGATGGTGAGATGGGTGAGGGGAAGGGTGAGAAGATGGGTGAGGAGATGGGTGAGGCGATGGTGAGGAGAGGTGAGGCGATGGTGAGGCGATGGTGAGGCGATGGTGAGGAGATGGGTGAGAAGGCAGACAAGGTGAGGTGATGGGTGAGAAGGCAGACAAGGTGAGGTGATGGTGAGGAGGGAGACGAGGTGAGGTGATGGGGAGAGGTTGATGAGGTTGTGAGGATGGTGAGGAACGAGATCACAGATTCCAACCTTACTGATGTCGATGGCGGTCCGCGTGGCCCCCGTGTTGCCCGAGGGCGACATCTCCGAGGCGGCGCTTGGGCCTCCTCCACGCGGGCAGCGGCGGAGACCATGAGGACGACTCGAGACAGCCGCCATCGCTGGGGGGGGGGGGGGTTTCCCGCGCTTTTAGAGACGTGTGACGTCACCCCCTTGCCCCCCTTCACCCCTCCACCTCGTCGCTAAGCGATGTGACGTCACCACGGTGCCTGCTGTGCCAGGCGAGTTGCAGGATGAGGTCACGGGACAGGTGAGGCGGCGATGGGTGAGGAGATGGGTGAGGCGATGGTGAGGCGATGGGTGAGGAGATGGGTGAGGAGATGGGTGAGGCGATGTGAGGCGAGGGGTGAGGAGATGGGTGAGGCGAGGGGAGGAATAAGTGAGGCGATGGTGAGGAGATGGGTGAGGCGAGGGGTGAGGAGATAAGTGAGGCGATGGTGAGGAGATGGGTGAGGCGAGGGGTGAGGAGATGGGAGGCGATGGTGAGAGATGGGTGAGGCGATGGTGAGGAGATGGGTGAGGCGATGGTGAGAGATGGGTGAGGCGATGGTGAGGAGATGGGTGAGGCGATGGTGAGGAGATGGGTGAAGCGATGGTGATGGGTGAGGGAGGCGATGGGTGAGGCGAAGGGTGAGGCGATGGTGAGGAGATGGTGAGGAGATGGGTGAGGCGATGGTAGGCGATGGGTGAGCGAGGGGTGAGAGATGGGTGAGGAGATGGTGAAGCGATGGTGAGGAGATGGGTGAAGCGATGGTGAGGAAATGGGTGAGGCGATGGGTGAGGCGATGGTGAGGAGATGGGTGAGGCGATGGGTGAGGCGATGGTGAGGAGATGGGTGAGGCGATGGGTGAGGCGATGGTGAGGAGATGGGTGAGGCGAGGGGTGAGGAGATGGTGAGGAGATGGGTGAGGCGATGGTGAGGCGATGGGTGAGGCGAGGGTGAGGAGATGGTGAGGAATGGGTGAAGCGATGGTAAGGATGGGTGAGGCGATGGTGAGGAGATGGGTGAGGCGATGGTGAGGAGATTGGTGAGGCGATGGTGAGGAGATGGGTGAGGCGATGGTGAGAGATGGGCGAGGCGATGGTAAAGAGATGGATGAGGCGATGGTGAGGCGATGGGTGAGGAGATGGGAGAGGCGAGGGGTGAGGAGATGGTGAGGAGATGGGTGAAGCGATGGTGAGATGGGTGAAGCGATGGTGAGGAGATGGGTGAGGCGATGGGTGAGGCAGGTGAGAGATGGTGAGGAGATGGGTGAGGCGATGTGAGGAGATGGGTGAGGCGATGGTGAAGAGATGGGTGAAGCGATGGTGAGGAATGGTGAGGGATGTGAGGCGATGGTGAGGCGATGGTGAGGCGAGGGGTGAGGAGATGGTGAGAGATGGGTGAAGCGATGGTGAGGAGATGGGGAGGCGATGGTGAGGAGATGGGTGAGGCGATGGTGAGGAGATGGTGAGGCGATGGTGAGGAGATGGGTGAGGCAATGGTGAAGAGATGGTGAGGAGATGGGTGAGGCGATGGTGAGGCGTTGGGTGAGGATGGGTTGGGCGAGGGGTGAGATGGTGAGGAGATGGGTGAAGCGATGGTGAGATGGGTGAAGCGATGGTGAGGAAATGGGTGAGGCGATGGGTGAGGCAATGGTGAGGATATGATGAGGATGGTGAGGCGATGGGTGAGGTGATGGTGAGGAGATGGGGGAAGCGATGGTGAGGAGATGATGAGATGGGTGAGGCGATGGTGAGGCGATGGTGAGAGATGGGTGAGGCGATGGTGAGGAGATGGGTGAGGCGAGGGTGAGGCTGGTGAGGCGAGGGTGAGGAGATGGTGAGGCGATGGGTGAGCGATGGGTGGAGCTATGGTGAGGATGGTGAGGAGATGGTGAGGAGATGGTGAGGAGATGGGTGAGGCGATGGTGAGGCGAGGGTGAGGAGATGGGTGAGGAGATGGTGAGGCGATGGTGAGGCGAGGGGTGAGGATGGTGAGGCGAGGGGTGAGGAGATGGGTGAGGCGATGGTGAGGAGATGGTAAGGCGAGGGGTGAGGAGATGGGTGAGGCGCTGGTGAGGAGATGGGTGAGGCGATGGTGAGAAATGGGTGAGGCGATGGTGAGGAGATGAGTGAGGCGATGGTGAGGAGATGGGTGAGGCGATGGTGAGGAGATGTGTGAAGCGATGGTGAGGATGGGTGAGGGAGGCGATGGGTTAGATGGGTGAGGCGAAGGGTGAGGCGATGGGTGAGGAGATGGTGAGGAATGGTGAAGCGATGGTGAGGAGATGGGTGAAGCGATGGTGAGGATGGGTGAGGAGATGGGTGAGGCGATGGTGAGGCGATGGGTGAGGATGGGTGAGGCGATGGTGAGGCGATGGTGAGGAGATGGGTGAGGATGGTGAGGCGATGGTGAGGCGATGGGTGAGGCGATGGGTGAGGCGATGGGTGAGGCGATGGGTGAGGCGATGGGTGAGGCGATGGGTGAGGCGATGGGTGAGGCGATGGTGAGATGGTTGAAGCGATGGTGAGGAGATGGTGAGGAGATGGGTGAGCGATGGTGAGGCGATGGGTGAGGAGATGGGTGAGGCGAGGGGTGAGAGATGGTGAGAGATGGGTAAAGCGATGGTGAGGAGATGGGTGAGGCGATGGTGAGGAGATGGGTGAGGCGATGGTGAGGAATGGGTGAGGCGATGGTGAAGAGATGGTGAGTAGATGGGTGAGGCGATGGTGAGGCGATGGGTGAGGAATGGTGAGGCGAGGGGTGAGGATGGTGAGGAGATGGGTGAAGCGATGGTGAGGAGATGGGTGAAGCGTTGGTGAGGAGATGGATGGCGATGGGTGAGGCAATGGTGAGGAGATGGTGAGGAGATGGGTGAGGCGATGGGTGAGGCGATGGGTGAGCGAGGGGTGAGGAGATGGTGAGGCGATGGTGAGGCGATGGGTGAGGAGATGGGTGAGGCAATGGTGAGGCGATGGTGAGGCGATGGTGAGGAGATGGTGAGAGATGGTGAGGCGATGGTGAGGAGATGGGTGAGGCGAGGGTGAGGCGATGTGAGGCGAGGGGTGAGGCGATGGGTGAGGCGATGGGTGAGGCGATGGGTGAGGCGATGGGTGAGGCAATGGTGAGGAGATGGTGAGGAGATGGTAGGAGATGGGTGAGGCGATGGGTGAGGCAGGGGTGAGGAGATGGGTGAGGAGATGGGTGAGGCGATGGTGAGGCGAGGGTGGGGATGGTGAGGCGAGGGGTGAGGAGATGGGTGAGGCGATGGTGAGGAGATGGGTGAGGCGAGGGGTGAGGAATGGGTTAGGCGCTGGTGAGGAGATGGTGAGGCGATGGTGAGGAAATGGGTGAGGCGATGGTGAGGATGAGTGAGGCGATGGTGAGGAGATGGGTGAGGCGATGGTGAGGCGATGGGTGGGAGATGGGTGAGGCGATGGTGAGGCGATGGGTGAGGAGATGGGTGAGGCGATGGGTGAGGCGATGGGTGAGGCGATGGTGGGGTGGTGAGGCGATGGGTGAGGCGATGGGTGAGCGATGGTGAGGCGATGGTGAATGGTTGAAGCGATGGTGAGGAGATGGTGAGGAGATGGGTGAGGCGATGGTGAGGCGATGGGTGAGGAGATGGGTGAGGCGAGGGGTGAGGAGATGGTGAGGAGATGGGTAAAGCGATGGTGAGGAGATGGTGAGGCGATGGTGAGGAGATGGTGAGGCTTGGTGAAGAGATGGGTGAGGCGATGGTGAAGAGATGGTGAGGATGGGTGAGGCGATGGTGAGGCGATGGGTGAGGAATGGGTGAGGCGAGGGTGAGGATATGGTGAGGAGATGGGTGAAGCGATGGTGAGGAGATGGGTGAAGCGTTGGTGAGGAGATGTGAGGCGATGGTGAGGCAATGGTGAGAGATGGTGAGGAGATGGGTGAGGCGATGGGGAGGCGATGGTGAGGAGATGGGTGAAGCGATGGTGAGGAGATGGTGATGGGAGGCGATGGTGAGGCGATGGGTGAGGAGATGGGTGAGGCGATGGTGAGGGATGGGAGGCGAGGGGAGGAGATGGTGAGGCGATGGTGAGGCGATGGTGAGGCGATGGTGAGGCGATGGTGAGGCGATGGTGAGGCGATGGTGAGGAGATGGTGAGGAGATGGTGAGATGGTTGAAGCGATGGTGAGGAGATGGTGAGGAGATGGGTGAGGCGATGGTGAGGATGGGTGAGGAGATGGGTGAGGCGAGGGTGAGGAGATGGTGAGGAGATGGGTAAGCGATGGTGAGATGGGTGAGGCGATGGTGAGGAGATGGTGAGGCGATGGTGAGGAGATGGGTGAGGCGATGGTGAAGAGATGGTGAGTAGATGGGTGAGGCGATGGTGAGGCGATGGGTGAGGAATGGGTGAGGCGAGGGGTGAGGAGATGGTGAGGAGATGGGTGAAGCGATGGTGAGGAGATGGGTGAAGCGTTGGTGAGGAGATGGGTGAGGCGATGGGTGAGGCAATGGTGAGGAGATGGTGAGGAGATGGGTGAGGCGATGGGTGAGGCGATGGTGAGGAGATGGGTGAAGCGATGGTGAGGATGGTGAGATGGGTGAGGCGATGGTGAGGCGATGGTGAGAGTGGTGAGGCGATGGTGAGGCGATGGGTGAGGCGATGGTGAGGCGATGGTGAGGCGATGGTGAGGCGATGGTGAGGCGATGGTGAGGCGATGGTGAGGCGATGGTGAGGCGATGGTGAGGCGATGGTGAGGCGATGGTGAGGAGATGGTGAGGAGAGGGGTGAGGCGATGGTGAGGCGAGGGTGAGGAGATGGTGAGGCGATGGGTGAGGCGATGGGTGAGGCGATGGTGAGGCAATGGTGAGGAGATGGTGAGGATGGTGAGGAGATGGGTGAGGCGATGGGTGAGGCGAGGGGTGAGGATATGGGTGAGGAGATGGGTGAGGCGATGGTGAGGCGAGGGTGAGGAGATGGGTGAGGCGAGGGGTGAGGAGATGGTGAGGCGATGGTGAGGAGATGGGTGAGGCGGGGGTGAGGATATGGGTGAGGCGCTGGTGAGGATGGGTGAGGCGATGGTGAGGAATGGGTGAGGCGATGGTGAGGAGATGAGTGAGGCGATGGTGAGGAGATGGGTGAGGCGATGGTGAGGCGATGGTGAGGAGATGGGTGAGGCGATGGTGAGGCGATGGGTGAGAGATGGGTGAGGCGATGGTGAGGCGATGGGTGAGGCGATGGGTGAGGCGATGGGTGAGGCGATGGGTGAGGCGATGGGTGAGGCGATGGGTGAGGCGATGGGTGAGGCGATGTGAGATGGTTGAAGCGATGGTGAGGAGATGGTGAGGGATGGGTGAGGCTATGGTGAGGCGATGGGTGAGGAGATAGGTGAGGCGAGGGTGAGGATTGGTGAGGAGATGGGTAAGCTATGGTGAGGAGATGGTGAGGCGATGGTGAGGAGATGGGTGAGGCGATGGTGAGGAGATGGGTGAGCGATGGTGAAGAGATGGTGAGGAGATGGGTGAGGCGATGGTGAGGCGATGGGTGAGGAATGGGTGAGGCGAGGGGTGAGGATGGTGAGGAGATGGGTGAAGCGATGGTGAGGATGGGTGAAGCGTTGGTGAGGAGATGGGTGAGGCGATGGGTGAGGCAATGGTGAGAAATGGTGAGGAGATGGGTGAGGCGATGGGTGAGGCGATGGGTGAGGCGATGTGAGGAGATGGGTGAAGCGATGGTGAGAGATGGTGAATGGTGAGGCGATGGTGAGGCGATGGTGAGGAGATGGTGAGGCGATGGTGAGGAGATGGGTGAGGCGAGGGTGAGGAGATGGGTGAGGCGATGGTGAGGCGATGGGTGAGATGGGTGAGGCAATGGTGATGGCGATGGGTAGGCATGTGAGGAGATGGTGAGGAGATGGTGAGATGGGTGAGGCGATGGTGAGGCGAGGGGTGGAGATGGGTGAGCGATGGTGAGGAGATGGGTGAAGCGATGGGTGAGGAGATGGGTGAGGCGATGGTGAGGCGATAGGTGAGGAGATGGGAGGTGAGGGTGAGGAGATGGTGAGGGATGGTGAAGCGATGGTGAGGAGATGGGTGAAGCGATGGGTGAGGAGATGGGTGAGGCATGGTGAGGCGATGGGTGAGCGATGGTGAGATGGTGAGAGATGGGTGAGGATATGGGTGAGGCGAGGGGTGAGGAGATGGTGAGGAGATGGTGAGGATGGAGGAGATATGTAGGCGATGGTGAGGCGATAGTGAGGAGATGGTGAGGCGAGGTGAGGAGATGGTGAGGAGATGGGTGAAGCGATGGTGAGGAGATGGTGAAGCGATGGTGAGGAGATGGTGAGGCGATGGTGAGTGCGATGGTGAGGCGATGGTGAGATGGGTGAGAAGATGGGTGAGGAGATGTGAGGCGAGGGGTGAGGAGATGGTGAGGAGATGTGAGAGTATGGTGAGGAGATGGTGAGATGGTGAGGGATGTGAGGAGATGGGTGAGAAGCAGACAGGTGAGGTGATGGGTGAGAAGGCAGACAAGGTGAGGTGATGGGTGAGAAGGCAGACAATGAGGTGTGGGTGAAGGCAACAAGGTGAGGTGATGGGTGAGGAGGGACGAGGTGAGGTGATGGGAGAGGTTGATGAGGTTGTGAGGGTGGTGAGGAACGAGATGCCACAGATTCCACCTTACTGATGTCGATGGCGTCCACGTGGCCCCCGTGGTGCCTGAGGGCGGCTTCTCCGCGGCGGCGCTTGGGCCTCCTCCACGCGGGCAGCGGCGAGACCACGAGGACGACTCGAGACAGCCGCCATCGCTGGGGGGGGGGGGTTTCCCGCGCTTTTAGAGACGTGTGACGTCACCCCCTTGCCCCCCTTCACCCCTTCCCCTCGTCGCTAAGTGATGGTGACGTCACCCCTTGCCCCCGTTCACCCCTCCCCCTCCCCTCGTCGCTAAGCGATGTGACGTCACCACAGTGCCTGCTGTGCCAGGCGAGTTGCAGGATGAGGTCACGGGACAGGTGAGCGGCGATGGGTGAGGAGATGGGTGAGCGATGGGTGAGGCGAGGGGTGAGGAGATGGTGAGGATATGGGTGAGGCATGGTGAGGCGAGGGGTGAGGAGAGGGTGAGGAGATGGGAGGCGATGGGGAGGAGTGGTGAGGCGAGGGTGAGGAGATGGGTGAGGCGATGGTGAGAGATGGTGGCGATGGTGAGGAGATGGTGAGGCGATGGTGAGATGGTGAAGCGATGGTAGGAAATGGGTGAGGCATGGGTTGAGGCAATGGTGAGGAATGATGAGGAGATGGTGAGGCGATGGGAGGCGATGGGTGAGGCGATGGTGAGGAGATGGGTGAGGAGATGGTGAGGAGATGGGTGAAGCGATGGTGAGGAATGGGTGAGGCGATGGTGAGGCAATAGTGAGGAATGATGAGGAGATGGGTGAGGCGATGGTGAGGCGATGGTGAGGAGATGGGTGAAGCGATGTGAGGAGATGATGAATGGTGAGCGATGGTGAGGCGATGGTGAGGAGATGGAGGCGATGGTGAGAGATGGGTGAGGCGATGGTAAGGAGATTGAGGCGAGGGGGAGAAGATGGGAGGAGATGGTGAGGAGATGAGGAGATGGTGAGAAGGCAGACAAGGTCGTGATGGGTGAGAAGGCAGACAGGTGAGGTGATGGGTGAGAAGGCAGACAAGGTGAGGTGATGGGTGAGGAGGAGCAGGTGAGGTTGGAGAGGTTGATGAGGTTGTGAGGGTGGAGGAACGAGATGCCAGATTCCAACCTTACTGATGTCGATGGCGGTCCACGTGGCCCCCGTGGTGCCTGAGGGCGGCTTCTCCGAGGCGGCGCTTGGGCCTCCTCCACGCGGCAGCGGCGGAGACCACGAGGACGACTCGGAGACAGCCGCCATCGCTGGGGGGGGGGGGGGGGGGTTTTCCCGCGCTTTTTAGAGACTGTGACGTCACCCCCTTGCCCCCCTTCACCCCTTCCCCTCGTCGCTAAGTGATGGTGACGTCACCCCCTTGCCCCCGTTCACCCCCTCCCCCTCCCCTCGTCGCTAAGCGATGGTGACGTCACCACAGTGCCTGCTGTGCCAGGCGAGTTGCAGGATGAGGTCACGGGACAGGTGAGGCGGCGATGGGTGAGGAGATGGGTGAGGCGATGGTGAGGCGAGGGGTGAGGAGATGGGTGAGGAGATGGGGAGGCGATGGTGAGGCGAGGGGTGAGGAGAGGGGTGAGGATGGGTGAGGCGATGGTGAGGAGATGGTGAGGCGAGGGGTGAGAGATGGGTGAGGCGATGGTGAGGAGTGGGTGAGGCGATGGTGAGGAGTGGGTGAGGCGATGGTGAGATGGGTGAAGCGATGGTGAGGAAATGGGTGAGGCGATGGGTGAGGCAATGGTGAGGAGATGATGAGGAGATGGGTGAGGCGATGGGTGAGGCGATGGTGAGGCGATGGTGAGGAGATGGGTGAGATGGTGAGGAGATGGGTGAAGCGATGGTGAGATGGTGAAGCGATGGTGAGAAATGGGTGAGGCGATGGTGAGGCAATAGTGAGGAGATGATGAGGAGATGGGTGAGGCGATGGGTGAGGCGATGGTGAGGAGATGGTGAAGCGATGGTGAGGAGATGATGATATGGGTTAGGCGATGGTGAGGCGATGGGTGAGGAGATGGTGAGGCGATGGTGAGGAGATGGGTGAGGCGAGGGGTGAGGCGATGGTGAGGCGAGGGTGAGGCGATGGTGAGGCGAGGGGTGAGGAGATGGTGAGGCGAGGGGTGAGGCGATGGGTGAGGCGATGGTGAGGAGATGGTGAGGAGATGGGTGAGGCGATGGGTGAGGCGAGGGGTGAGGAGATGGGTGAGGAGATGGGTGAGGCGATGGTGAGGCGAGGGTGAGGAGATGGGTGAGGCGAGGGGTGAGGAGATGGGTGAGGCGATGGTGAGGAGATGGGTGAGGCGAGGGGTGAGGAGATGGGTGAGGCGCTGGTGAGGAGATGGGTGAGGCGATGTGAGGAGATGGTGAGGCGATGGTGAGGAGATGAGTGAGGCGATGGTGAGGAGATGGGTGAGGCGATGGTGAGGAGATGTGTGAAGCGATGGTGAGGAGATGGGTGAGGGAGGCGATGGTGAGATGGGTGAGGCGAAGGGTGAGGCGATGGTGAGGAGATGGTGAGGAGATGGGTGAAGCGATGGTGAGGAGATGGGTGAGCGATGGTGAGGAGATGGGTGAGGCGATGGGTGGGCGATGGGTGAGGCGATGTGAGGAGATGGGTGAGGAGATGGGTGAGGCGATGGGAGCGATGGTGAGGCGATGGTGAGGAGATGGTGAGGCGATGGTGAGGCGATGGGTGAGGATGGGTGAGGCGATGGGTGAGGCGATGGGTGAGGCATGGGTGAGGCGATGGTTGAGGCGATGGTGAGGCGATGGGTGAGCGATGGGTGAGGCGATGGTGAGATGGTTGAAGCGATGGTGAGGAGATGGTGAGGAGATGCGTGAGGCGATGGTGAGGCAATGGGTGAGGAGATGGGTGAGGCGAGGGGTGAGGAGATGGTGAGGAGATGGGTAAAGCGATGGTGAGGAGATGGTGAGGCGATGGTGAGGAGATGGGTGAGGCGATGGTGAGATATGGGTGAGGCGATGGTGAAGAGATGGTGAGGAGATGGTGATGCGATGGTGAGGCGATGGGTGAGGAATGGGTGAGCGAGGGGTGGGAGATGGTGAGGAGATGGGTGAAGCGATGGTGAGGAGATGGGTGAAGCGATGGTGAGAGATGGGTGAGCGATGTGGGCAATGGTGAGGAATGGTGAGGAGATGGGTTGAGGCGATGGGTGGGCGATGGTGAGGCGATGGTGAGGAGATGGGTGAAGCGATGGTGAGGAGATGGTGGATGGGTGAGGCGATGGTGAGGCGATGGTGAGGAGATGGGTGAGGCGATGGTGAGGAGATGGGTGAGGCGAGGGGTGAGATGGGTGACGATGGTGAGGCGATGGGTGAGGAGATGGTGAGGCGATGGTGATGCGATGGGTGAGGCGATGGTGAGGAGATGGGAGGAATGTGAGGAGATGGTGAAATGGGTGAGGCGATGGTGAGGCGAGGGTGAGGATGGTGAGGCGATGGTGAGGAGATGTGAGGCGTGGTGAAGAGATGGTGAGGAGATGGTGAGGCGATGGAGGAGATGGTTAGGAGATGGTGAGATGGGTGAGGCGATGGTGAGGCGAGGGGTGAGGAGATGGGTGAGGCGATGGTGAGGAGATGGGTGAGGCGATGGAGGCGATAGGTGAGGAGATGGGTGAGGCGAGGGTGAGAGATGGTGGAGATGGGTGAAGCGATGGTGAGGAGATGGGTGAAGCGATTGGTGAGGAGATGGGTGAGGCGATGGTGAGCGATGGTGAGGCAATGGTGATGGGTGAGGTGTGAGGAGATGGGTGAGGAGATGGGTGAGGCGATGGTAAGGATGGGTGAGGAGGGGTGAGGAGATGGTGAGGAGATGGTGAGGAGATGGTGAGAGATGGTGAGAAGATGGGTAGAAGGCAGACAAGGTGAGGTGATGGGTGAGATGGCAGACAAGGTGAGGTGATGGGTGAGAAGGCAGACAAGGTGAGGTGATGGGTGAGAAGGCAGACAAGGTGAGGTGATGGGTGAGGAGGAGACGAGGTGAGGTGATGGAGAGGTTGATGAGGTTTGTGAGGTGTGAGGAACGAGATGCCGATTCCAACCTTACTGATGTCGATGGCGGTCCACGTGGCCCCCGTGGTGCCTGAGGGCGGCTTCTCCGAGGCGGCGCTTGGGCCTCCTCCACGCGGGCAGCGGCGAGACCACGAGGACGACTCGGAGACAGCCGCCATCGCTGGGGGGGGGGGGGGGTTTTCCCGCGCTTTTAGAGACGTGTGACGTCACCCCCTTGCCCCCCTTCACCCCTTCCCCTCGTCGCTAAGTGATGGTGACGTCACCCCCTTGCCCCCGTTCACCCCTCCCCCTCCCCTCGTCGCTAAGCGATGGTGACGTCACCACAGTGCCTGCTGTGCCAGGCGTTGCAGGATGAGGTCACGGACAGGTGAGTCGGCGATGGGTGAGGAGATGGTGAGGCGATGGGTGAGGCGAGGGGTGAGGAGATGGGTGAGGAGATGGAGCGATGGTGAGCGAGGGTGAGGAGAGGGGTGAGGAGATGGTGAGGCGATGGTGAGGAGATGGGTGAGGCAGGGGTGAGGATGGGTGAGGCGATGGTGAGGAGATGGGTGAGGCGATGGTGAGGAGATGGTGAGGCATGTGAGGAGATGGTGAGGAGATGGTGAGGAGATGGGTGAGGCGATGGTGAGGAGATGGTGAAGCGATGGTGAATGGGTGAGGGAGGCGATGGGTGAGATGGTGATGAGGGTGAGGCGATGGTGAGGAGATGGTGAGGAGATGGTGAGGCGATGGTGAGGCATGGGTGAGCGAGGGGTGAAGAGATGGTGAGGAGATGGGTGAAGCGATGGTGAGGATGGGTGAAGCGATGGTGAGGAGATGGTGAGGCGATGGTGAGGCGATGGGTGAGGAGATGGGTAGGCGAGGGTGAGGAGATGGTGAGGAATGGGTGAAGCGATGGTGAGGAGATGGGTGAAGCGATGGTGAGGAGATGGTGAGGCGATGGTGAGGCGATGGGTGAGGATGGTGAGGAGATGGTGAGAGATGGGTGAGAGATGGTGAGGAGATGGTGAGGAGATGGTGAGGAGATGGTGCGGCGATGTAAGGAGATGGGTGAGGCGAGGGGTGAGAAGATGGTGAGGAGATGGTGAGGATATGGTGGGAGATGGTGAGAAGGCAGACAAGGTCAGTGATGGGTGAGAGAGACAAGGTGAGGTGATGGTGAGAGGCACAAGTGAGGTGATGGGTGAGGAGGGAGACGAGGTGATGATGGGGAGGTTGATGAGGTTGTGAGGGTGGTGAGGAACGAGATGCACAGATTCCAACCTTACTGATGTCGATGGCGGTCCACGTGGCCCCCGTGGTGCCTGAGGGCGGCTTCTCCGAGGCGGCGCTTTGGGCCTCCTCCACGCGGGCAGCGGAGACCACGAGGACGACTCGGACAGCCGCCATCGCTGGGGGGGGGGGGGGGGGTGGGGGGGGTTTCCCGCGCTTTTAGAGACGTGTGACGTCACCCCCTTGCCCCCTTCACCCCTTCCCCTCGTCGCTAAGTGATGGTGACGTCCCCCCTTGCCCCCGTTCACCCCCCCCTCCCCTCGTCGCTAAGCGATGGTGACGTCACCACAGTGCCTGCTGTGCCAGGCGAGTTGCAGATGAGGTCACGGGACAGGTGAGGCGGCGATGGTGAGGAGATGGGAGGCGATGGGTGAGGCGAGGGGTGAGAGATGGGTGAGGAGATGGGTGAGGCTATGGTGAGGCGAGGGGTGAGGAGAGGGGTGAGGAGATGGGTGGCGATGGTGAGGAGATGGGTGAGGCTAGGGTGAGGATGGGAGGCGATGGTGAGGATATGGTGAGGCGATGGTGAGGAGATGGGTGAGGCGATGGTGAGGAGAT
>NC_083838.1:9667560-9737380 GCF_015708825.2 Lethenteron reissneri
CAAGCTTCCGTCTTCAGGTGGAACCGTCACAGCACGATAGCTGTATCAAGTAAGAGAAATTCCAAGAAAACAGTCAACCAGTATATATACATCTGAAGACGGAAGCTTGTGTTGCCTCCGAAACGTCGTGATTTTTATTTAATTTTTATTTTACTTTTATTAATTACATTTTTTACTTACGTGACTTTACCGAAAAAACCTAAGAATATGAATCCTTGCAGTCACGAAAGCTTCAAATCTAGAATGGTGAGTAACTGTTTGTCACTCATTTCCCAACGTCTTGTCTCTTCTCACAATTCAAGTTCCTAGAATCAACCCACCCGCGCCTGCAACATGGCTTCATCCCAGAGGTCGCAATCGGGTACCCGATACCCGTACCCTACCCGTACCCGGCCGGGTATTTATATTTTTGCGATCTAACCCAGCAAAAAAAAAATATTATATGGATGATATTGGTCGCGAAAGCCTACGTGTTGAACTAACAAATCTAAACTTACATACACTTTGGTTCTTTCGGTAAAGTCGCGTAGGTAGAAAATAAAATAAATCACGATGTTTCGGGCGCAACACAAAGCATGCTTTCCTACCTGATGACGGACGCTTGTGTTGCGCCCGAAACGTCGTGATTAATTTTATTTCTACCTACGTGTCTTTACCGAAAGAACCAACGAGTATGGATGCCTGCAGTCACGAAAGCTTCAAATCAAGACTAAACTTGCATCTTTAATCCGCTGTTATTAATCCATACGAAAGAAGCAGACAACCATGGCCGACTGCAAAGGAGCGGCGGGGTGTGGAGACTCGCCTCGCATTTCGATGTAAAGCTTTCGTGACTGCAGAGATTCATCTTCTTGGTTCTTTCGGTAAAGTCACGTAGAATTGAAATAATAAAATAATAAAAATGAAACATAATAAATTAATTCCACGACGTTTTGGCCACAACGCAAGCAGCCGTCCTGCTGGATTATTATTTCCATTCTACGTGACTTTACCGAAAGAAGCAAGAAGATATCCTCGCATTGGTCGGGATCCAGTGAAGCACATCGTGTCTCCTCCCTCGAGCAGCGTGAACGATTGGAGCCTACGTCCCCATCATCATCATCCTCCTTGTCGTCAACGGGATTAGTGCATCACGAGAACCAAGTCGTTGCTGCTGCGTTTGTCGGCGTTGTTCAGCTGAACCAGCGGAGTGAGCTCTCAACAAGGATCACACTGGTCAACAAAAAAAAATTCTGGCCTGGACTTTTGCAGCTGTTTTGACTAATTTCAGGGTGCTGATTTCAAATCTGATCTCAGATTTACTCTATCACATCTCATTTATGCTATCGGCATACCCTATTTTCATTGATTTTACCCGAAATTAACTCTGTCACTTATGATTGCAAGTTGTCGCGAGTCAGTGACTGCTTTAGTGTTAAAATATGGTGCTGTATTTTTAGGATAGTGTTTATAATATCATTTTATGTAGATATCTACATTATTTATATTTTTCTGCAGTTTTTATTGAAAATGCAATAATTGATATCTCAAAAACCTGATGTGATAGACAAAAAACTGATGCCAAATTTGGAATCAGCACCCCAAAATTACCCTAAAACCGTTGGAATACCTTATGCCAGAAAAAGTGTGTTGACCAGTGGTAATCGGAGCGCCCGCAAAAGGCGCTGTTGATGACAACACCGGGAGCCAATGTAGTTTGGCTGCGCCGGGTGGTGGAGGTTGTCAACGACACATATTTCGCCACTCTACTGCTGTGGTTTATCTGTGCTGTGGAGGAGGGCCGTTGCCCGAAACGTCGCCGATTACGTTTCATTTTTTTTTAGGCCGTACGGTGATGTCAACGGTGATCGTGTGGAGCTTTTGTTGTCGTTAATTGTGCGTGCGCGTCACTGCCAGTGCAGAAGAAGCGGCATCGCCCAGATAATTTGAAGAGAGAAAAAATAAATACAAATCCAGACTATGACGTGACTTAACCCAAACATCCATGATGACTTTATTGGCTGCGGAACGCGTCGTGTGAATGAGTCAGGACGCAATCGGGCGAGATGGTTGGATGATGGCCGAGTGCCAAAATAAATTCCAGGAACAGTGCTCCGGACTTGCAGCAGCGATACGAGCAGCCAGACCGTGAATAATACATGGGGGTTGTGACTCGATGCGTGTGTGCCACGGGGAGCGGTGGCGCAGCGGTCAGCGCACGCTGCGCTACGAACCCTAGTGACTAGGGCTCCACGCTGGTCCACGTTTAGAATCAACATGCGTTGAGCCTATTTGGCTGCTTTACATTTCCTCGTGATAAGCCACTTGGTTGAGCGATCATTTGTGGCCAGGTCGCTTCTGAGAAAGAGCTGTATGGCTCAGTGGGCCTTGCCGAGTAAAATATAAAATAAATAATTTTGTCAAGGCGCTCTTCCCCCTCCAACCCAGCTTAAATATGCTCCAAGCCTGGTGGTGTTTCATTCAGACACTGTCTTCCCGACAGACCTGTTCTTCACCTGAGGACGGCTGCTTGCGTTTGTGGCCGAAACGTCGTGAGAATATTTTATTATGTTTTATTTTTATTATTTTATTATTTCCCTTCTACGTGACTTTAACCGAAAGAACCAAGAAGATGAATCCCTGCAGTCACGAAAGCTTAAATCGAAAGGTAAAATAACATAGTTTCGTTTAAATTGCTACTTACCGAGTTCAATTCCTGCTCACGGGCCACCAACATCGGTGACGAATATCTGAAACCGGTTCCCATTGCTTCCTGCCCTAGCTCGACTCGGCCTTAAACGAGCACCTCATGTGCTGCGTAGAACATCAGCACTGGGGAGACTAAGGTGGTCGGGCGTGGTGCTGGCCACCGATGCCTTCGTGCGCCGTTCCGGCCTTCATCGGTGGGTGCTTCTCGCGAGAGAGCACTTGCCCTGACGGCCCGTCCAAGGCCATACGGGCACCTGTGCCTTTGTGGTCGTGGTCGTTCCGAGGGTCAGTTTTTTTTGTTGCCGAGCAATATAACCCCATTACATGAGTCACGCGGCGCATTTACTCTGCATTGACTAAGCCGTCATTCAATCGGACCGTATGATGTCACGCCTTGGCTTTAGAGTGCCCTTTAAAAGGGGCCTCTATTCTCATCGCGAGCTTTGAGGAAGACGGCCCGCTGAAGGGGGGGGGGGGTATGTTACCTTCTATACTCTCAATCGATGGCGGTCTGCACTGCTTTAAATCGCGAACATTTTCCGAGCATAGTCTAGGTTTTTTCGGTAAAGTCCGTAGTTAAAAAATAAAAAATAAAATTATAAAAGTAAAAGTAAATAATTATTTTTTTACCTCCGTACTTTACCGAAAAAACCTAAGAATATGAATCCTTACAGTCACGAAAGCTTCAAATCTAGAATTTTCCGAGCAGGGCGTTCAGTTTGGGTGCTCGTAAGTGTTTGAAATTAATAGGGCGCACGAACGGTTTGTGAGGAATTTGACAATTTTTTTCGAGTCGAGGGGAGCATTTTTAGCATTCCTTCTCCTGTCTTACTGATCAACCAACATCCATGTCGCGCATTAGGCCCAGGACGTGCCGAGATTTTCATTTCATTGGCTCTTGTCGGATGGCAGAGGGAGAGTAGAGCAGAACAATGACATCGTACTCCTCCACGCGACGGTCTGTCCCAAAGAGTAACGAGTTCATATTCTTAGTTTTCTTCGGTAAAGTCACGTACGTAAAAAAATAAAATTAATAAAAATAAAATAAAATCACGACGTTTCGGGAGGAAACACACGCTTCCGTGTTCAGGTGAAACTCACAGCACGATAGCTGTATCAAGTGATACGATAGCTGTATCAAGTGATACAGCTATGACAGGACCACCTGAAGACGGAAGCTTGTGTTGCCTCCGAACGTCGTGATTTTTATTTTATTTTTATTTTATTTTTATTAATTTTAATTTTTTTACTTACGTGACTTACCGAAAAAACCCTAAGAATATGAATCCTTGCAGTCACGAAAGCTTCAAATCTAGTAACGAGTTCCATGAGTGACGAAACTGGTGTCGTGAACGCCTTCGTACAAAATTATCCGGTGATGATGCCGCTGCTGCCGCTGCTGCTGCTTTAGCAGCGGTGCAGAAGCACAAACAAGCAACAGACACAATCAGCGTTCCGCGTTAATTCCAACACCGTGTGTGTGGCCGTCAAAGGAAATAATAGGAGACGTTTCGGGCATTGGTCCTTCATGGCACGTTCATGTCCATCCATATCATGTTCCATGAACAAGGGCCAGTGCCTGAAACGTCGCCTATTATATATACACGCCGTGTTATTATTGACGAATGTATTGAGTTTGTGTTGTTTTGCTGCTTGCTATAAAGGTACTTTAAATATCATCTCATTACTTTTTCTTGGTTCTTTCGGTAAAGTCACGTAAAAGGGAAATAATAAAATAATAAAAATAAAAAGGGTAATAAAAATATTATTTTATTATTTTTTATTATTTTATTATGTTTTATTTTATTTTATTATTTCCCTAAAACATAATAAAATAATATTATTTAATTATGTTTATTTTTTGTTAATTTTATTATTTCCCTTCTACGTGACTTTACCGAAAGAACTAAGAAGATGAATCCCTGCAGTCACGAAAGCTTTAAAATCGAAATCTCATTACTTGTTTAGATTTTTTGTGGCGAGGAAACGATAGGACTGGACCCAAGAAAGAGCGGCGGTGCCCGAGATGCCAGGAGAAGACAGGGGTTGAGATGAGAGAGGGACGATCAATTGTCTCAAAGGTCGATCAAAAGTTAGAATGGAAGAAAGACCGGCACGCCTAGTTAGGTATTCTGGACAGCAAGTCTTGCCGTTTTCAGTGGAGTGAAAGAGACGGGGCCCGGATTGGAATGGTGCGTATTTGCGATGGGAAGTAATGAACTGGGCGAGGCGGGAGTGGACCGGTCGTTCCAGGAAAATTGGACGGTAGTTCTCTGGACGAGAGGTAATGATAATTGGCTTTTTAACCCTTCTATCTGGCAACAAAACTGGCACCTTTTTTACGAGGAGTCATGTTTGCATAGACCACAATACCTGCAGTCATAATGCAAACAAAAACATAACTCTGATAATGTATGCACAGTCCTTAACAGAGTTGTGTTTTTGTTTGCATTATGACTGCAGGTATTGTGGTCTAAAAAGGTGTCAGTTTTGTTGCCAGATAAAAGGGTAAAAAAACAATTATCATAATTTTTTACTGGCAAAATGAGGGTCCAATGGTGGACGAGAGGTGTCAAGATTTGGCCTTTTTTTGTAAGGAGTGGAATAATGGTGGCAGATTTGAATTCAGAAGGAAAGGCACCAGAGGAAAGGGAGGAATTGAAAAGGGAGACAAGATAGGGTTTAATCAGAGGGAAGAGATGGGGTGTTAGCGAAGAGGGAATTGGATCGAGAGGACACATGGTGGGGTGGGATTTGGAGAAGGTGGAGATGCCTTCGGAGAAGTTGGTGAAGTGAAGGATTCAATGAATGGAATCGGGAGGAATGGGCCAGGCAAGCTCCTGGCGGCGCTCCGCACCACGAGATGATGATGATGATGATGTCAGCATCGCTCCATCTCCGTACCATCTCGAACCATTGGCCCGCCTCTCTCTCTCTTTGTCTAGATATCTTCCGCCTTCTACTTTAATTGTACTATATATTATTTTTACCAGGTAAGGTCCCCGCTGAGCTACATTGTATAGCTCTTTTTATTTAAAGCTTTCGTGACTGCAGGGATTCATATTCTTGGGTCTTTCGGTAAAGTTACGTAGAAGGGAAACAAAAACATAATAAAAATATAAAACAAAAAATACAAATATAAAACAATAAAACCACAGCAAGATCATTTCTTGCTGTGGTTTTCACACCTGATGATGATTTCTTGTGTTGCAATCGAAAACGTCGTGAGAATTTTATTGTTTTATACTTTTATTATTTTATTGTTTCCCTTCTACGTAACTTTACCGAAAGAACCAAGAATATGTATAGCTTTTTTTTTAAGGAGTGGCCTGGCCAAAAGTGATGTATGTTGAACTGCTTTGCAAACGTACGTAGCAACCATGCTAATCGGAGGTGCTCAACGAATTGGCTTATCACGTGGACATTTATAGCAGCCAATACTCTAAATGCGGGATGTTGATCCTAAGTGGTGATGGAAAGAACCCGAGGACCCGGAGAAAAAAACCCCACACGCCCACGGGGAGAGAGACACCGCAAACTCCAAATACACAGCAGCAGGCGTCAGGGTCGGGATCCAACCCACGACAATCCTGTATACCACGCGAGGTAGTTAACATCTCCTAGCCACCGTGATGATGATGAGAGAGAGAGAGAGACCGCAAACTCCAAATATACAGCAGCAGCAGGCGTCAGGGTCGGGATTGAACGCATGCCAGGCGAGGGAGATAATAGCGCGCCAACGCGGGCGACTTCGTGATTTAAGGAACGTTATTTATGATTGCCCAACTCCTACCCCCCACAATTCTCCCCCCCCCACTCCTTCCCCCCCCCCACCACCCCCCCCCCCCCCCACTCCTTTCCCCCCCCCCCACCATTCCTTCCCCCCCCCCACTCCTTTCCCCCCCCCCACTCCTTTCCCCCCCCCCCAACCATTCCTTCCCCCCCCACTCCTTCCCCCCCCACCATTCCTTCCCCCCCACTCCTTCCCCCCCCCACTCCTTTCTCCCCCCCACCATTCCTCCCCCCCCCCCACTCCTTTCCCCCCCCCCACTAGCTCCTTCCCCCCCCACCATTCCTTCCCCCCCACATCCATTCCCCCCCCCACTCCTTTCCCCCCCCCACCAGTCCTTCCCCCCCCCCACTCCTTTCCCCCCCCCCCACTCCTTCCCCCCCCCCACCATTCCTTCCCCCCCCCACTCCTTCCCCGCCCCCCACTAGTCCTTCTCCCCCCCCCACCACTCCTTCCCCCCCCCCACTACTTCCCCCCCCCCCACTCCTTCCCTCCCCCTTCCCCCCCCACTCCTTCCCCCCCCCCCCCTTCCCCCCCCACTCCTCCCCCCCCCACTCCTTCCCCCCCCCACTCCTTCCCCCCCCCCCCACTACTTCCCCCCCACCATCCCCCGAAGATCCCAGCCGAAGAGAGATCTACGACCTCGGCCTTCGTGCCGACATTCACGGGTCAATGCCCACGAGCTCCCACTGTCCCTTGCGGGCGGCATCCCGTCGGCAGTGCTGTAGTAGCATCGCCCCCCAATTCCACAGTCGTCATCATCATCATCGCCACCACCATCAGCCATGGTCAATCCACTGCTGGCTGAGGACCATTGCCTCTCGTGAGCCCGCGATGCAATGAATTCCAGAATGTCCACGGGAAACCCCAACAAGCACATCGGAATAACGCTGCTCTTAAACGTATACAGATAGCAGGTCAACAACCTACTTGCTGTATCTTCTTGGTTCTTTCGGTAAAGTCACGTAGAATGGAAATATTAAATAATAAAAATAAAACATAATAAAATATGTTATTTTTATTATTTTATTATTTGCATTCTACGTGACTTTACTGAAAGAACCAAGAAGATGAATCCCTGCAGTCACGAAAGCTTTAAATCGAAATTCTACTTGCTGTACTTGCCTTACACAAGCATGACTTGGTTTTTGCCTGCGGGTGGGACACTGTCTTCATTGCTCCGTGGTGCCACCGACTTCTCCTCCTCCCTCCTCCTCCTCTACCTCCTCCTGCAAGTCGCTGGGTGGCACCGGTGATTCGTAATGGGCATGATGGTCACTCCGCCGTTGGTCTTGGCCCTCCCCAGCCCGCTCGCCTGGAGTGATGAGATGTTAACTACCTCGCCTGGTCTGCAGGAGGTCGTGGGTTCGATCCCAACCCTGACGCCTGCTGTGTATGTGAAGTTTGCGTGTCTCTCTCTCTCTCATCATCATCACGGTGGCTCGGAGATGCTAACTACCTCGCCCGGTATACAGGAGGACGTGGGTTCAATCTCAACCCTGACGATGCCTACTGTATATTTGAAGTTTGCGGTGTCTCATCAACATCATCATCACGGTGGCTCGGAGATGTTAACTACCTCGCCTGGTATACAGGAGGAGGTGGGTTCAATCCCAACCCTGACGCCTGCTGCTGGATATTTGGAGTTTACGTGTCTCTCTCCCCGTGGTGGTGTGGATTTTTGTCCGGGTCCTCCAGTTTCTGCCTCCACGTTTAGAATGAACGTCACGCGTTTAGAGTAAGTGGGTGCTGCTGTTAATTTGTGGCCAGGTTTGTTCTGAAAAAAGAGCTGCATTACTCAGTGGGACTTACCTGGTGAAATAAATAAAAAAAATAGTTGAAGTTTAGTTTCGTCCTGTCAGTTTTTCGATAATAATTGTTTTTATAAGCTGGGTGCCACGTAAGGGTTTATAATAATAATCCCTAGGACGCTACGTTTTATTGACATGTTTAAAAAATAATAAAAATAAAACATAATACAATAATTCTCACGACGTTTCGCAGGGGGAAGAAGAGCGCCTTGACAAAATAATTTGCAAATTATTTTGTCAAGGCGCTCTTCTTCCCCCTCCAACCCAGCTTAAATCTACGCTCCAAGCTTGGTGGTGTTTCATTCTTCACCTGAGGACTGTTGCTTGCGTTGTAGCCGAAACGTCGTGAGAATTATTTTTTTATGTTTTATTTTTATTATTTCCCTTCTACGTGACTTTACCGAAAGAACCAAGACGATGAATCTCTGCAGTCACGAAAGCTTTACATCGAAATGTTAAAAAAAAGCAGTTAACCGAAGCAAAGGAATAAAATATTCATTTGAGAAATGTGCAGCCTGCAGACAAGCCCCTGGCAATGACTAACGACTGAAGCAGCTCCCTCGCTCGCTCGCTCGCTGTCGTAAACAAGCCGAGCCACCACCACCCTGGGCACCAGACGCCCCACGCACAGCGCCAGCAACCTCGCCATCGCAAATGACAGCTCAGTGAAAGCGGCCCCATCGTCGCGTGGAAATCTACAGCGGCAGCCAAATAAGTCTAGAGACGCGCGATGCCGACTCTCAATGTGGAGGGTTGAAAACCGGAGGACCCGGAGGAAAAAATCCACGCGACCGCGGGGAGAGAGACACCGCAAACTCCAAATGTACAGCAGGCGTCAGGGTCGGGATCAAACCCACGACCTCCTGTATACCAGGCGAGGTAGTTAACATCTCACTACCGTGATGATGATGATGATGATGAGAGAAAGACACGCAAACTCCAATCATACAGCAGGCTTTTCGATTTAAAGTTTTCGTCACTGCAGGGATTCATCTTCTTGGTTCTTTCGGTAAAGTCACGTAGAAGGGAAATAATAAAATAATAAAAAATTTACATAATAAAATTATTTTATATGGCTTTACCGAAAGAACCAAGAAGAAGACGTACAGCAGGCGTCAAGGTCGAGATCGAACCCGCGACCTCACGCATGACTGAGATGACCGGCACATGCACCCACCACATGTGCCCTCTACTGTGCCAACTTGCTCTGCTTTATCCGCCCGGCGCTCCGCTCGTTGTGAGCGTCGCTCCTCTGCCCTCCGCTGTTGCTGGAGGACGACTTCACTCGCTCGCTAGCACCGCTCCCACCATTAGCTCTTGATATCAGATATCAGATTCGACATGGAACCTCCCTGCCAACGGCCAATTTGCTTGTCAGCCAACGCACGCACCGCGCACACAGAGGTCAAGTGAAAGGCAAGTGAGTCTGCCCCAGCCAAGCCAACGCTGACTTGCAACCCATCTTAGTTGGCAGCACTGATCTTTGTCCCAGAGGCAATCTTCCCTTTAACAGCTGCTGGTTTTACTGGTAGGAACCTACTGGTTACACCAGCCCACAGGGGATTATTGTGTCCGTCGTGCAGGGAGGGGCCGGGTGGGGAGGGAGGGGCTGGGTGGGGAGGGGCTGGGTGGGGAGGGGCTGGGTGGGGAGGTTGGGACTGGGTGGGAGGGGTGGGGCTGGGTGGGAGGGGCTGGTCACCCCGTGGTGCCCTTATAAAACTCAACGTTTAACCTACTCACGACGGCTTGTGCCCGCCCTCACAGTCGGCCATATTTGCGGAATACACCACGCCGCCGTTGACCCTGCAGGCCATTGACCGAGCAACAAAACGTTTCTTTCCAGCTCCCTCCGCAGGAATGTTTTCCTGATGCTATATGCTGGCTTGATGTCGGGATGATCGGCATAAGGCACTACCACTGGAGTCCCGAAGTAACCTTATTCATATTCAATAATACGCCTAAATTAATCATATCGATGGGGTCAATAAAAAATAACGATTTTCGCTTTGCATGGAGGTCAACTGTGTGGTTGTCCTGTGGATAAACTCGACCCCGCCATGGGAATTTGGAATTTCCATAACTGGCTCTGTACTTCATCTTCTTGGTTCTTTCAGTAAAGTCACGTAGAAGGGAAATAATAAAATAAAAAAAATAAAACATAATAAAAAAATATTATTTTATTATGTTTTAGGGAAATAATAAAATAAAATAAAACATAATAAAATAATTCTCACGACATTTCGGCCACAACGCAAGCAGCCGTCCTCAGGTGAAGAACAGGTCTGTCGGGAAGACAGCGTCTGAATGAAATACCCCAGGCTTGGAGCGTCTATTTAAGCTGGGTTGGAGGGGGAAGAGCGCCTTGACAAAATAATTTGCATATCAAGAGGAATTTAGCATATTTATGGGAAATGCAGATATGGGATTAGTCACGTCGTGAGAATTATTTTATTATGTTTTATTTTATTATTTTATTATTTCCCTTCTACGTGACTTTACCGAAAGAACCAAGAAGATAAATCTCTGCAGTCACGAAAGCTTTACATCGAAATTTGGCGCTGGGCTGTAAATCGGTCAGGAACAGCAAAGAAAGAACATCTCTTGACTATGACCTGACTCTATTCTCGGGTCTTTCGGTAAAGTCACGTAGATAGGTTCAAAGAAAATAACAAAAATAACAAAAGATTACCACGTTTCCCTTTAGCTTCCAACGCAAACTGTTTATAAACGGTTTGCCTCGGAAGCTAACCCCCTTTTCCCTGATGACGACCGCTTGTGTCGCGATCGAAACGTCGTAGTTCTTTGTTACTTTTGTTATTTTCTTTGAACCTATCTATGTGACTTTACCGAAAGACCCAAGAATATGAATTCCTGCAGTCACGAAAGCTTTAAGTCATCAAGATATTATCTGACTTTTAAATCCCATGTTCCTCCAATCCTGTGTATGGACATACGTATAGGAATATAGGGGGCAGAATCAGGACACAATAATAATAATACACGTATTTATCTATTGAAGTCACACTGAGTCGTTGGACTCTTTTATACTGACATATCTGTGAAGAATATCCTCATAGCTCATCGGATTTTCCTTCAATAGAAGTAAAGATTCGGATATTTTTTTTGTCAGGAGGGACGTTTAACACCCCCAGCGAATGACGAGTCGTGTTCGGTTACGCCGCGTGGGGGGAGGAAAACAGAACACCCGGAGACAACCCCACGCCTCGCGCGCGAGTGAGGGAGCAACGATCTATCCCCCGCCGCACAGACGGGAACAAAAACAGATGGGAGATGAGAGCGACCACTTGCGAGCCGGAGGTGGGGGGGGGGTATGATGGCATCTCCCCGACGCACACGGCGAAGGGAGTTTCATTTGCGGCGGTGACCCACCAACCCTCACTGCTGTATCCGCAGTGCGTCAAGCGAGGAGTTGTCTGCAGGGTGCCTCGGCTCACGTGGTCGTTGCCCGGGCGTGCGCCCGTGTCCCCGGGGGCGGGGGGTCTTGAGAAGCCAGCCGTGCCGACGATAGAATCGTGTGCCCGGCGTTGGGCACGAAACGAGACGTGGTGGGTGTCTGTCAACCTCCACCCCCCCCCTTTAGCTCCCCCCCTCTTCCCCATCTCTTTGCGCCGTTGCTTTGCCTGCGCGCATGGATAGCGAGCGTGCGTGTGTGTTGATGAGCTCATCAAATCGCTCCATCTCCGCGTTGTCCGCCCTGATCATTATCATCATCAGACCAAGGCCGTAATTATAATATATATTGTCATCCCCCCCAATATTCAAATATGCTCAAATGTCCCCCGCCCCATATATTGCTATAAACAATATTTTAAATATATATCATTGTTATGCGATTTAAATAAAAACTATTTGCTAAACCTTGGCCACAATATCTGGACTTGTGTTCATATAACAATGCATAGATGTCTGTTCATATGATTGTGGTTATGTTTGTACTTTTTAAATCCCTAATCTCTGCCATTACATACAATGAAACAAGAAAATGTTAAAAAGGAAAAAACAGAGCAATGTAATATAATACACTATTACACATTATTGTAAAAAATAAATAAAAAGTCCATCACATGTGTTAGTGAATTTTTTTTTATATTTTAGGCAGAAAATTTGTTTTAAAATTTAGATTTTTTGTCTGGAAGATTTGGTCCCCCCCAATGTTGACTCCATGGCTACGGCCTTGCATCGTACATTTGAATTTGTATCAGTTTAAATGAGTGATTCTTCACCTGTGGGTGCTAGAAATGCCCCTTTCTGAGAACCCGGCGGCTCTAAAGGTTAAGAACCGCTGGTTTCATGATAACTTGAGCCATCATCATCATCAACAAACAGTTACTCACCACCAGCGTCAACCATGGCACCCGAGTCTGTCCCGTGACTCCTGCCAGCGGGTGTTCGACATTTCAAGCGGCCTGAAAGTGCACCTAGTCTGGCACAAGCGCCGTGGTGAAGTCACCGCCGCTTAGTGGCGAACGGCTGCTGTTGTTGTTGTTGTGTGGGGAGCGGTGGCGTTGTGGTGAGTGCGCTGTGCCAGGGACTCCGATGAGCCCGAATCTTTGATTCCTGCTCGCGGCATAAAAAATATACTGCGATGAAATATTTGAACCGGCAGTGGCCCTCCCCTCTTGCCCGAGTTCGACTCAGCCATGAATGAGCACCTGGTGGTGTGAGCAATCAACATCGGCACCGGGGGACACAAAGGCGGTCGGGCGTGGTGTGTCGTACGAGCCTCCAGAGGTGCTCGCTAACATCACTTTGCCGTCAACAGCTCTGCAGGCGAGACGTGTCGGCTGGCTGTACGTACACCGCACACACACACACACACTGCTGCAAAAATTTTTTTACGGTGTGTTAAATATGTAGTGACACCGGGGATGTCACTGTCTGGTGCCGGACGGAAGTGCCGTGCCATTCGAAGTTCCTACATCGTGGACACAGCACCGTGTGGGTGGCTGTGTGTGACACAGCCCTAGTGGACACAGCACCGTGTGGGTGGGTGGCTGTGTGTGACACAACCCTAGAGGGGACAGCACCGTGTGGGTGGCTGTGTGTGACACAGCCCTAGTGGACACAGCACCCTGTGGGTGGCTGTGTGTGACACAGCCCTAGTGGACACAGCACCCTGTGGGTGGCTGTGTGTGACACAACCCTAGAGGGGACAGCACCGTGTGGGAGGTTGTGTGTGACACAGCCCTAGTGGGGACATCACCGTGTGTGTGGCTGTGTGTGACACAGCCCTAGTGGGGACAGCACCGTGTGTGTGGCTGTGTGTGACACAGCCCTAGTGGGGACAGCACCGTGTGGGTGGCTGTGTGTGACACAGCCCTAGTGGGGACATCACCGTGTGAGTGGCTGTGTGTGACACAGCCCTAGTGGGGACAGCACCGTGTGAGTGGCTGTGTGTGACACAGCCCTAGTGGGGACAGCACCGTGTGGGTGGCTGTGTGTGACACAGCCCTAGTGGGGACAGCACCGTGTGGGTGGCTGTGTGTGACACATCCCTAGTGGGGACAGCACCGTGTGTGTGGCTGTGTGTGACACAGCCCTAGGGGGGACAGCACCGTGTGGGTGACTGTGTGTGACACAGCCCTAGCGGGGACAGCACCGTGTGTGTGACTGTGTGTGACACATCCCTAGTGGGGACAGCACCGTGTGTGTGGCTGTGTGTGACACAGCCCTAGTGGACACAGCACCGTGTGGGTGGCTGTGTGTGACACAGCCCTAGAGGGGACAGCACCGTGTGGGTGGCTGTGTGTGACACAGCCCTAGAGGGGACAGCACCGTGTGTGTGGCTGTGTGTGACACAGCCCTAGTGGGGACAGCACCGTGTGGGTGGCTGTGTGTGACACAGCCCTAGTGTGGACAGCACCGTGTGGGTGGCTGTGTGTGACACAGCCCTAGCGGGGACAGCACCGTGTGGGTGGCTGTGTGTGACACAGCCCTAGAGGGGACAGCACCGTGTGGGAGGCTGTGTGTGACACAGCCCTAGTGGGGACAGCACCGTGTGGGTGGCTGTGTGTGACACAGCCCTAGCGGGGACAGCACCGTGTGGGTGGCTGTGTGTGACACAGCCCTAGTGGGGACAGCACCGTGTGGGTGGCTGTGTGTGACACAGCCCTAGGGGGGACAGCACCGTGTGTGTGGCTGTGTGTGACACAGCCCTAGTGGGGACAGCACCGTGTGGGTGGCTGTGTGTGACACAGCCCTAGCGTGGACAGCACCGTGTGGGTGGCTGTGTGTGACACAGCCCTAGCGTGGACAGCACCGTGTGTGTGGCTGTGTGTGACACAGCCCTAGAGGGGACAGCACCGTGTGGGTGGCTGTGTGTGACACAGCCCTAGTGGGGACAGCACCGTGTGTGTGGCTGTGTGTGACACAGCCCTAGAGGGGGCAGCACCGTGTGTGTGGCTGTGTGTGACACAGCCCTAGAGGGGACAGCACCGTGCGGGTAGCTGTGTGTGACACAGCCCTAGAGGGGACAGCACCGTGCGGGTAGCTGTGTGTGACACAGCCCTAGAGGGGACAGCACCGTGTGGGAGGCTGTGTGTGACACAGCCCTAGTGGGGACAGCACCGTGTGAGTGGCTGTGTGTGACACAGCCCTAGTGGGGACAGCACCGTGTGGGAGGCTGTGTGTGACACAGCCCTAGAGGGGACAGCACCGTGTGAGTAGCTGTGTGTGACACAGCCCTAGAGGGGACAGCACCGTGTGGGAGGCTGTGTGTGACACAGCCCTAGTGGGGACAGCACCGTGTGTGTGGCTGTGTGTGACACAGCCCTAGTGGGGACAGCACCGTGTGGGTGGCTGTGTGACACAGCCCTAGAGGGGACAGCACCGTGTGGGTGGCTGTGTGTGACACAGCCCTAGTGGGGACAGCACCATGTGGGAGGCTGTGTGTGACACAGCCCTAGTGGGGACAGCACCGTGTGGGAGGCTGTGTGTGACACAGCCCTAGTGGGGACAGCACCGTGTGGGAGGCTGTGTGTGACACAGCCCTAGTGGGGACAGCACCATGTGGGAGGCTGTGTGTGACACAGCCCTAGTGGGGACAGCACCGTGTGGGTGGCTGTGTGACACAGCCCTAGCGGGGACATCACCGTGTGTGTGGCTGTGTGTGACACAGCCCTAGTGGGGACAGCACCATGTGGGAGGCTGTGTGTGACACAGCCCTAGTGGGGACAGCACCATGTGGGTGGCTGTGTGTTACACAGCCCTAGAGGGGACAGCACCGTGTGGGAGGCTGTGTGTGACACAGCCCTAGTGGGGACAGCACCGTGTGGGAGGCTGTGTGTGACACAGCCCTAGTGGGGACAGCACCATGTGGGTGGCTGTGTGTGACACAGCCCTAGTGGGGACAGCACCGTGTGGGTGGCTGTGTGTAGCACCAGTCCTCGCGAGGCTTCGCGAGCACCGGGATAGTGCGGGCACTACGCACAGCTCTCCATCCTACGAGGCAACCACGTGATCAGAGACCCGTGTGAGGGATCGACCCTTCGTAGCAGTAACTCGCTGTAGTCTGGTGAAGGGGCAGTTACCCCTTTGTGTGAGACGGTGTTACAAATACAAGTGTTGCTTCTAAAAGGAGAAGTGAGAGGCAGGAGAGTGCGTGGAGGGGAGTGAGATGAGAGGGGAGAGGTAGGAGAGTGCGTGGAGGGGAGTGGAGTGAGATGAGAGGGGAGAGGCAGGAGAGTGCGTGGAGGGGAGTAGAGTGAGATGAGAGGGGAGAGGCAGGAGAGTGCGTGGAGGGGAGTAGAGTGAGATGAGAGGGGAGAGGCAGGAGAGTGCGTGGAGGGGAGTCGAGTGAGATGAGAGGGGAGAGCTAGGAGAGTGCGTGGAGGGGAGTAGAGTGAGATGAGAGGGGAGAGGCAGGAGAGTGCGTGGAGGGGAGTAGAGTGAGATGAGAGGGGAGAGGTAGGAGAGTGAGTGGAGGGGAGTGAGATGAGAAGGGAGAGGCAGGAGAGTGCGTGGAGTACAGTAGAGTGAGATGAGAGGGGAGAGGTAGGAGAGTGTGTGGAGGGGAGTGGAGTGAGATGAGAAGAAAGAGGCAGGAGAGTGCGTGGAGGGGAGTGGAGTGAGATGAGAGGGGAGAGGCAGGGGAGTGCGTGGAGGGGAGTGGAGTGAGATGAGAAGAGAGAGGCAGGAGAGTGCGTGGAGGGGAGTGGAGTGAGATGAGAGGGGAGAGGTAGGAGAGTGCGTGGAGGGGAGTAGGGTGAGATGAGAGGGGAGAGGTAGGAGAGTGCGTGGAGGGGAGTCGAGTGAGATGAGAGGGGAGAGGCAGGAGAGTGCGTGGAGGGGAGTAGGGTGAGATGAGAGGGGAGAGGTAGGAGAGTGCGTGGAGGGGAGTAGAGTGAGATGAGAGGGGAGAGGCAGGAGAGTGCGTGGAGGGGAGTAGAGTGAGATGAGAGGGGAGAGGTAGGAGAGTGAGTGGAGGGGAGTGAGATGAGAAGGGAGAGGCAGGAGAGTGCGTGGAGTACAGTAGAGTGAGATGAGAGGGGAGAGGTAGGAGAGTGTGTGGAGGGGAGTGGAGTGAGATGAAAAGAGAGAGGCAGGAGAGTGCGTGGAGAGGAGTAGAGTGAGATGAGAGGGGAGAGGTAGGAGAGTGCGTGGAGGGGAGTAGAGTGAGATGAGAGGGGAGAGGTAGGAGAGTGCGTGGAGTACAGTAGAGTGAGATGAAAGGGGAGAGGTAGGAGAGTGTGTGGAGGGCAGAGGAGTGAGATGAGAGGGGAGAGGCAGGGGAGTGCGTGGAGGGGAGTAGAGTGAGATGAGAAGAGAGAGGCAGGAGAGTGCGTGGAGAGGAGTAGAGTGAGATGAGAGGGGAGCTGTCGTGGTATCTCGCGGTCTAGGTACCTCGTTTTGATGATGCTGGGGGTAGATTACATTCACTTCACAACGGCCTTGATGATATCGGATGGCGCATGAAGTCTGTTTGCAGAGAGTGAGCTGCTGATGATCCCGTGTGATTGCGAGGCTTCGCCACACCTCGCGTTATCAGATGTGACCGGGGCACGGAATGCATCGTGGCATCATCATCATCAGCAGCAGCAGCATCGACCGTGATTTAGCCACTGCTGGATGAAGGCATCACGTCATCACCATACCACACATTCCTGCAATGGCTTCGTTCCATCTCCTGCGGATGTATTTTGATCAAGGCTATATAACGAGCTGAATCTGTATAGTCTCAAAACCTCTAGGGTACTTCCAGACAATGTAGAAAGCTGAGATGTGGTACGCAAGTAGCTTTAATGACACAAACAACAGAAACATCAGAAATTTTCGCGATGTTTCATTTAAGGCCCCCAAAATCTCAATTTTAAGTGCCCCATGAATACGTCCGTGCGTCATTCATAAACCGTTCAAAATATAAGATTGCGGGTTTTTTTCCCTTTGATAGAGCGTTAAACAGAAAATGAAACTACAGCTAGAACTATTGTTCTATCTTTGATTGTTTTCGAGATATTTCGGATTCAAGCAGTTTTGAACGAAAAAAAATCCGTATTTTATGATGCTCAAATCTGAATCATTCGAAAACTGTCAAAGATAAGAACTTCCCACTCACAGACTATTACGCTAATAATGTTGTGTTCGTTCTTATAAAAAAAAACGGAATATTTAAATTGAGCGGTTTCCGATGGGTACGTCTTTAAATATAAGTTGAATGAAGTTGTCAACTATTTTATTTTTTTACGCGGAAAAATACTATTTTTTGGGTAGTTGTTAGTGTCTGATTGTAGATATAAATTGTAATAAAATAATCATATCACCTTAATTATTATATTTATTGAAAACTTTTGCCTGCAAAAGACAGGCTTCATGAACTCGTATACGAATAAAACTAAACTCATAATCAACGTTTTTGGGTTTAGATCGCGTTTATTTATAAATGTGTCGTAACCCTCCACCACCCGACACGGCCAATCAGTAAAAAATGTGTCACGTTGACAAAGACAAATAGTTCACTGCTTTAGCCCACCGGTGTGTTGAAGCCACAACATTTACAATTTGAGTACGACGTTTCGCTGGTAATTGCGATTTAAAGGTTTTTATTAACTTCTCAGCGGGTACAAGGAAAACCAAAGAGAGTACTGAAAACCACTCCTTCCCAGGCGCCCCGGTTGGCCCCTTCGAGTCTCCGTCACATCCGCGGGCTCCACCCACATACAATGCAACAAAAAAGCTCGCCGCCATAACGCACACCGCCCCGTTCCCCTTATTTACATTCATCACCACCATTCACCCATGCGCTGCTCCATCACATCGCCTTCCCCCGATCGAACACGTACATTCCTCGCCCACACGACTTAGCAGGCCGGCTAAAATGTGCATGGCCATCCTTCACTATCCCTTCCCTATACCCGCCGGTCCCCTTGCTACCCCACCCCGGGTAGGGGCCACTTCCACTTCACACCTGCGGCCTTGTATCCCAGCCTAACCCGGTCAACTTCCATCACCCTTTCTAGCAACCTCCTTGCCCAGTAGCACACCTCCAACGGTGATATAGGTGAAGTATGGGAATTGACGGCAGGAACTTCTTGACGGGTAACACACTTTTATTAAATCCTTTAGGTATCACAATACAACGTGTGGTCTCTCTTCTTCCTCCGACACACTCCACTAACCTCGTGTAAGCTCTAGGCCTCTGGCTACACCCGATACACTTGACTCGTGTAGACCCTATGCCTCTGGCTACACACAATATACTCGACTCGTGTAAGCCCTATGCCTCTGGCTACACAATACACTCGACTCGTGTAAGCCCTATGCCCTGGCTACACATAGTACATTCGGCTCGTGTAGACCTATGGCTACACCCACTACACTCGCCTCTGGGTTACACAGAGTCCCGGTCCCCTTAGGACAGCGGGGCTAGGTACCGCAGGGCTCTAGGTCTTCATCCCCGTCTTCCTTCTTCGCTGGTTACACACTGCCCTTACGCCTGTGTGCATCCCCTTTTATAGCCCCTGCTCACGAGGGACGGAGCTGATGCGGCGTCGACGTGAGCGTCGTTCCTTAATGACCCAATCACGACGCACTCTCTCTACGATCCGCTTTCCCCAGCGCGTGTTAACATTACTCCACCAATCACACTGCGCTGCCACCTGATCACTCCCTCTCAGCGCGTCACCGCCCACAGCCAATCGGTACCCCGTAACCCACGACCCCGCGCTGACCCCTGATCCTCCACCGTCAGCGCGCGTCACCACCTACACAGCCAATCATCACGCACTGTGCATACGATCCTTAATCCCAGCGCGTATCACCTCTACATCACCCCCTCCCACATAGCTTGCAGCCGGCCCGGCTGTTAACCTACAACACAACATAACGCAACGCAGTAATAAAGAACTCCACATCCCAGTGTGCCCCGTAACACAACAACAACAACATAACACAACCTTAAATATGAAGCAATATACAGCCCGACGAACAACACAATAAAAGCGAACACCGTAAAACGAACGCGCCAAGTGTCACTGTGACCCACGCAGTGCCGAGGCGCTCCGGCTGCCTCGACTCCGCACGTGGTAGGTTACACAAAGTAGCGCGACCTAGCGCGAGTCCGTCTGGCCGGTCCGTCGTATGGAACGGGACGTTGGCGACCGTCCGGTGTCTCCGGCAGCTCTAGACGGCACGGGTCGGGCCTGGAAGGACCGGCCCCGCCGTGAAGATCCGGCCGCCGGTGGTCGGCAGCAGTCAGTTCCGAGACACCTGGGAGCGGATCAGGCGGAGACATGTGAGGAGCAGGCAAGGACAATTCCCCCTCAGGGTCGTCGGTCACGTCACATGCTCGGCCCTCACGACACAAGGGGAGGCCATACGGAGGCGAGAACGGTTTCAGTCGGGAGGGGTGGACGTACCAACGGCGTTTCCCCCATTTTATCTGAACGCACTGGGGGCGTGCCACCCGCACGACCTCCACGGGTCCCCGCCACGGCTTCAACAATTTAGGCGACGTGGCCAAAGGTGCCTGAGGGCAATGCAGCCAGGCCTTGTCACCTGGTTCCCAATTGTGCACGGACACCTTCCGTGCCCGCAACCGCTCGTTCGCAATTTGGCGAGCCCGCGAATTAAGCCGTGCGGCCTCCCTTGCCTCTGTCAGTTTATGAATATTAAATTTAATATGCTCTGCCAATTTAGAATTAGTTCGTGGTGCGGGCAGACCCAGCTGCGTTTCCATGGGCGGGTCGGCTTCCCGACCGTACATTAGAAAAAACGGGGAAAACCCCGTAGCTGCATGGGGGGCCATTCTATACGCGGCAAGGACCCCAGGGACCTGCAGGTCCCAATCAACATGCGACTCACACACCTGCTGGCACAGCATAGAGGTCAATGTCCTGTTAAGCCTCTCCACCATCCCGTCCGTCTGCGGGTGGTACGGGGAGGTACGCACCTTTTTGGTACCCAACAGGTCGCACACCTCCTGCAGTAATTTACTCGAAAAATTTTTCCCTTGGTCAGTCAGCAAGCGTTCGGGAGCCCCCTTGTCCAGGACGTAGCCCTGGACAAAGGCGTCCGTCACAGCCGCCGCCGACTGGTTGGCGAGTGGCCACGCCATAGGCCACCGGGTAAAATATTCGACCCCCACCAACAGGTACTTATTACCCCTAGGCGTGACCGGAAAGGGCCCCAGAATATCGAGTGCAACGAGCTCGTTAGTGCGCGAGACCTGAATAGATTGCAGCGGTGGATTAGCTGCCACGGGCGGTGGTTTCCGTCTGGCGCACTCAACACAACCCTTCAGAATATTCACCACGTCACCCCCCATTCCCGGCCAATAATAGTCACGCTGAAGCAGGGCAAGCGTTTTGTTAACTCCCAAATGCAAGAGGCGTTCGTGTGCGGCCAAGACAACCTTCCCCCTCACAGCAGAAGGCACCACAATCGCATGCCGCCGGGACAAACTGTCCCATCTCATCAACAGGCCCTGCTTAAGCTCGTAGGAGCCAGTTCGGTCGTGGCTACCTTCGGAACCCTCCGTCTTTCGGCGCAATGCCAGCAGGGAGCTGTCCGCCATTTGGAGACGGCCCCACTCAATCAACGACAGTGAGAGCAGCGAGTCCTGACCCCCTGGGGTAGCGGGACCATCCCCAATTGGTGTGCTCGCGGTCGCAACCAACGCCTCCCTACCTTCCGTAACCGGAGGTTTACAGCGCGCCGATCCCGATAAGCACGCACATTTGTGACAAGGCAACAACCGCGACAGGGCATCGGCATTCGTGTGTCGCAACCCTTTACGGTACGTAGTCGTGAACTGATAGTCCTGGAGGACTTCCAACCACCGCGACAATTGGCCCGAGGGCTGGGCAACCCGTAATGAATACTGGAGCGCCGCATGGTCCGTCCGGACCGTGAAATGACGACCATAGAGATATGGCCTGAATTGTTGTACAAAAAAAACAATGGCAAGTAGTTCACGACGGGTGACGCAGTAGCGCTGCTCTGCCGGCGACAACACCCTGCTACCATAGGCGACCACCCGTTCGACCCCTCCAACGACTTGGGACAGCACTCCCCCAATGCCCGTGTTGCTAGCATCCGTGTCTAGCAAGAAGGGACTCTCAAAGTCCGGATAGCACAAGGGTGGGGCCCTTACCAAGGCGTCCCGGAGGGAGCAGAATGCAGCCTCCTCCTCCGGTCCCCACCGGAACTTCACTCCTTTTGCCGTTAAAGCGTGCAAGGGCTTTGCAATGGTGGCGAAGTGCTCAACGAATCGGCGATAATACGAAGCAAAACCGATGAAACTGCGCACGTCTGACACTGACGTGGGCGTCGGCCACGAACTGACACAGTCCGTCTTCGCAGGATCGGTAGAAATCCCCGAAGAGTCGACAATGTGACCCAAGTACCTCACGGATTTACGAAAAAGATGGCATTTGGCCGGTTTAAACTTTAATTTAGCCGATCGCATTCGCAAGAACACCCCTCTCAATCGCTGGAGGTGTTCTTCGAACGTTTTACCGAAAACAATGACATCGTCAAGGTAAATGAGGCACGTCTCCCACTGCAAGCCCGACAAAACCAATTCCATAAGACGCTGAAACGTCGCAGGAGAGGAGTGAAGTCCCATGGGTAACCGGTTAAACTGAAACAGGCCCCCTGGAGTCCGGAATGCAGTCTTAGGCTTAGACTCCTCGTCGAGTGGCAACTGCCAAAATCCGGACAATAAATCAAGAGTCGAAAAGTATCGCGCACCGGACAATGCGTCGAGAGACTCGTCCATCCTGGGGAGCGGATACGCGTCGGCCACCGAGATCTTATTCAGGCGGCGGAAATCGACGCAAAATCGCAGGGACCCGTCCTGCTTTTTAACGAGCACAATAGGTGCTCCCCAAGGACTGGAAGAAGGCGAAATAATGTCGGCTTCCAGCATATCGTTAACTGCCGACTGAACATGTTCCTTCTCAGCAGGACTCAGTCGGAAGGGATTTTGCTTGACCGGTGCCGCATCGCCCGTTTCAATGTGGTGGCGTAGCAGGTCCGTGCATCCGATATCATACTTATGTTTACTGAAGACATCCGAAAATTCAATCAGCAACCCGCGCAACGCACCCAACTGTAGCGCTGACAAATCGTCAGAGTCCGCGCACAGCATATCAATCCAATCTAGGTCCTCCTTTGATGGTACGCTATTCGTGGGGCTCGGATCAGCCTGCGCAACCAGCCTCTCCTCCGCAGGGACCCGTGCCGCGTGAGCCAGTACGGTGCCCTGCTGAATGACGGCCGGCCGCGCCCCAGCGTTTAAAACCATGACAAACGGATCCCTGTCTGCCCCAACCAAAGTGTGAGCCACCGATAAATCGAGACCTCCAACAGCCCTATTAGAAGGACCCAAAAGCATGGCCTGTTCCGAGGCCTCCTTCCCCCATGGCTTCCGTAACCGGAGGGGAATCAACATTTGTGAACCCGGGGGCACGTGCACGGTCTGTGTTGCTAACGCCTGAATGGTAGCGCACGCCGTCCGAATTACATTAGGGCTCGTCAAAAATGAAATACGGCGACCCGATGGTAGTTCAATGCAACGCTGATCAATGAGAATTTTGATGGGCATTTTCGCCAAAAAATCAGTGCCCAATAGGCAAGGAACCGCCAGGGAAGATGAAACGAAAACGGGTCCCGACAATTTGATATCACCAATGCAAATGGACGCCCTAATCTGACCGATAATGCCCAACGATCCCCCGTTAGCGGCGTAAAATGGCACATCCACCGGAAGAAGCGGACGACATTGTACCGGGAGAATATTATAAATGAGATCCGAAATAATAGTCGCCGATGCCCCCGTGTCCACTAACACCCTGACCTCGACCCCATCAATCGATCCGGTAACGACGGATGAACCCGCTGAGGCAGCCACTATTCTGTGCCCCAATTCCGACCATTTAATGTCTCCCCGGTCCCGGCCGAACCCCCCTCTCCGAACCGAATCCCCGAACTCTACTCGGCTCTCCCTCGTCGCAACGCGACGACCCATACGTGTCGAGTATGCGGGCCAAGCATGTGAGGTGCCGCGACTTGCCGGGGTTTGCAGTGATGACTTGGGGCCTTGGTCGTCGTCCAGCCGAGGTCCCATGGCGCGCTGACGTGGGGCGCGGCAACCGGAGGCCACGTGGCCACGAAGGCCGCAGTTATAGCAGGTGATGACAGTAGTCGGAGATCTCGGTTGCTCCAGCTTGCGGGCCGCTCGCAGAGGCGAACGACCCCCCGACCTCCAGTCCCCCGCTCGTCCCGCGATGAACGCGTCCTCTCGTGGGCTGACGACTTGGGGCACGGTGTCAACCGGACCCGGAGTTGAGGCCACGGCAGCGTTGCAGACGACCCCCTGCTTTCGTTGAAGGACCTCGTGCGCTTGCATGCTCGTGGCGACCCGTAATGAATAAATATCGGTGTCGTCGGCCGTGTTGATGGGGACCCCCAGGTCCTGCGCCAACTTGAGCAGCTGCTCCAAAACCATCGCATCTTGGCCCTCCTCGTCCATACGAGGGAACGCGGCGTCAGCGAGAGCGAGCAACGCCGTGCGGTAGGCGAGCACGGTCTCCGTGTCCGCCTTCCGTCTTGCGTAGAAATGATGGCGGCACGCCGAGGGAGGACCGTAGACTTTGGCCATGAGAGCCAGCGCATCCTTGAGCGTGGAGCGGTCCGACCTGCGTGCGGACGTGAAGGCCGCGAGCGCGTTGTCGTCCAGCATGGCAGGCAGTGCCCGCAGTGCCGTAGCGTCGGACCAGGCGGACATCTCTTGATGCGCCAAAAATCTGCGCTGAAATTGGCTCCAATCCCCGCCTTCCGCCTTGAATGCTGACAACGTGGGAAGGCGCTGCTGAAAGATAAAGTCGTCCTCCTCCTCGTGCTTCCTCTCTGCCCCCCCGTCGGTGTGTAAGATGGCGGCCCCAGTGGCGGGTGTGTGATGGCGGTCCGCCGCGCGCGTTGGTGACGTCAGCGGCCGCGCATGGAGAACCGCTGCCACGTGGTGATGGCCGTTCCCGCCAAAAGTTGGAGCGGATGAAATGGCGGGAATCGCCAAATCGTTTTGGCGGGAATCTGCAGGGCGACCCTGTAGCACGTCGGCCGCCGTCCCCGCTCCTCCCGACGAGCTGATCTCCGCCAAGATGGACGCGGCGGCGAGCAGCAGCTCCGCCAGACGGGAGTGTGCCTCGCGAAGCACGGTGTCAGTCCCCCGTCGCTCGACCGGCGCCGTCGGTGGATCCTGCCCCGTGGGCAGCTCCTCTTCCTCACCCCCTGATGCCCGCTGGCCCGCGTCGTCGAGGTTGTCCTCGTGGTCAATCCCGTGGGTCCGACGGTTCCTCCTTGTATCCATGCTTGGAGGACCGTTTCACTTCTGACGCCAGTTGAAGTATGGGAATTGACGGCAGGAACTTCTTGACGGGTAACACACTTTTATTAAATCCTTTAGGTATCACAATACAACGTGTGGTCTCTCTTCTTCCTCCGACACACTCCACTAACCTCGTGTAAGCTCTAGGCCTCTGGCTACACCCGATACACTTGACTCGTGTAGACCCTATGCCTCTGGCTACACACAATATACTCGACTCGTGTAAGCCCTATGCCTCTGGCTACACAATACACTCGACTCGTGTAAGCCCTATGCCCTGGCTACACATAGTACATTCGGCTCGTGTAGACCTATGGCTACACCCACTACACTCGCCTCTGGGTTACACAGAGTCCCGGTCCCCTTAGGACAGCGGGGCTAGGTACCGCAGGGCTCTAGGTCTTCATCCCCGTCTTCCTTCTTCGCTGGTTACACACTGCCCTTACGCCTGTGTGCATCCCCTTTTATAGCCCCTGCTCACGAGGGACGGAGCTGATGCGGCGTCGACGTGAGCGTCGTTCCTTAATGACCCAATCACGACGCACTCTCTCTACGATCCGCTTTCCCCAGCGCGTGTTAACATTACTCCACCAATCACACTGCGCTGCCACCTGATCACTCCCTCTCAGCGCGTCACCGCCCACAGCCAATCGGTACCCCGTAACCCACGACCCCGCGCTGACCCCTGATCCTCCACCGTCAGCGCGCGTCACCACCTACACAGCCAATCATCACGCACTGTGCATACGATCCTTAATCCCAGCGCGGATCACCTCTACATCGGGGACCCATCCAACTCTTTTCTGCGAGCTCCCCACAAGGCCTCCTTTGTCGCGCCTATTATGGCCCACGTTCGATCTCTGTAATCTCCCCGCACCTCCCTTAAGACTCCCCACATAATGTCCCGACTTATCACCTGCGACGGGTAAAACCAGGACAACAGCGGACTGCTCAGTCTCCACACCTCCTGTGCGAAGGGACACTTCACCATGACGTGCACCGCGTCCTCATCTGTGTTGCAGCCCCTCGGGCATTTGGGCGAACGTGCCATTCGGCGAGAAAACATGAAGCCCCTCGTCTCCAATCTATCCCACACCGCCAACCAGGACAGATCTCTCTGTTCTTTTGTGAGCGCCGTTGATGAAGTGTTCCTCCACACTTGACGGTACATAGTCCTCTTCGCGCCCATCACCCCCTCGCAGGCCTCCCCTTCGTTTACTTTGGCCAATACCTCCTTGGAGTTCCACGGTCCCCCTCTCTGACTCAAATTGTACACTTTTATGTAGTCACCCACCGTCGCATTCAGCCATCCTTGTGGCCAGGCCAAGGGCGTGCCCGCCGGTAATTGGGTCATCCCAAGCCCCCTCAGGAGCCACATCAGGCGATACCTTAAATAACATGCGGCCTTCCCCCGGGGCTCTTCGGAAAAGAATAACCTCAAAGTGTTGCACACAAAAATTGAGGACAGCACACGTGCAATATTTGGGGCACCCTTCCCCCCGTTCTCGACACGTTTACACATCACCACTCTCTTCACTCTATCCATCCCGCCTCCCCAAATGAATTTAAACAACATCGATTGCAGGATTCTTGCCTCCCTCCTACCTGGCGGGTACACATATGCGAGGTAGTTGAGTGTTGGTAAAACCACCACCCTCACTACCAGAATCCTCCCTTCCATCGTGAGCCGTCTCCCGGCCCACTTGCCTAACTGTCCCTTTACCTGCTTTATCCTCCCGTCCCAGTTTCGTTCCGCCGACCTTTCTCGGCAAAAGGACACTCCCAAGACCTTGACTTCCTCCGTCTTTATCCCCAACTCAGGCGGCCGACCCTCAAATAGTCTCGGGTCCCCGAAGGCCATCAATTCGCTCTTCCTCGCATTCACCTTCAAGCCGGAGGCCAGGCCGAAGCGGTTTGTCTCCTTCATGGCCCCCCACACTGATGCCACGTCCCTACAGAGCACGACTACGTCATCCATATATAGCGCCACCTTCCCCTGTTCCTTATTCCCGGGGATGGTCACTCCCTTAATCTCCTCATTGTTTCTTATTGCCTGTGCAAAGGGTTCCATACACATTACAAATAGAACCGCGGACATCGGGCACCCCTGTCTCACCCCTGACTCTACTGGAATTGTCCCCGAGAGCTCCCCATTTATCAGTAGTCTGGTCTTGAGCCCTTGGTAAAGACGCCTCACCCAATCGACCAAGGGTCCCCTCACTCCTATTTTTTCCAACACTGCGAACATATACTCGTGCGAGAGGCGGTCGAAAGCCTTCTCAAGATCCAGGCTAAGAAGCCCTAGGGGGCATCCCCTCTCTCCTTCTACCTCTATTGCCTCCCTTAATAAAATCAGGGAGTCCGAAATCCTTCTTCCTGGCACCGCACACGTCTGGTCGGGTTCGATTACTCCCTCCACCACCTTCCCCAGTCGCGTCGCAGCTATTTTTGCCATAATCTTGTAGTCCGAGTTCAGGAGCGTAACTGGACGCCAGTTTCCCAACTCTCTCCGGTCCCCCTTCTTATACATCAGTATGATGAGCCCCTCACACATTTCTTCTGGCACCAGTCCACCCTCCAGCATTTCCCTATACATCTGCAGCATGTCCCCTTTCATTAAATCCCAGAATGTAATATAGAATTCTGCTGGAATTCCATCCAGTCCTGGCGTCCTATTCTTATTCTGCCTCCTCACTGCCTCCTCCACTTCCTCCATCTGGATCCTCCCTCCCAGTACCTCTGGGTCCTTAACCTCATGTCTTAGCTCCCCTAGTAGTGCCTCCCTTATTCCCTTATCCGTTCCCTTCCTCCCATACAACTCCCCATAGTACTCCTCCGCTATCTCTATCATACCCTCTGTCGTTGCCTGCCTGCCTCTGACCGGACTCACCAATTCCCTAAGTGTGTTGTCTCCTGCCTTGCATTTCTTAAAGAAGAAACTCGTACATTTCTCTCCCTGTTCCGTTTCCCTGACCCTTGCCCTGTATGCCATTTGTTTGACTCTTTTCTCCAATACCGAGGATAACCTTCCCTTCAATCTCCGTATATCCTCACCCACCGGGAATCCCAGCTCAAGTAACCTGTGCTTCTTCTCGATTCTAGCGTTCCACAGCTGCAGTTCCCTGTTTACACTCCTCCTTCTACTATGTGTCTGGAAGAGGGCCTTTATCCGTCCCTTCACCATGCTCCACCACTCCACCCTCGTGGCAAAGCATTCCTGCAGGGTCGTCCAGTCTTTGTACTTCCTTACAAAGTCTTCCACAACCCTTCTGTCTTCCAACAGGCTCACATTCATTTTCCAGGTTCCCTTCCCCATCTTCAGGCCACCTGGAATACCGAGCTTTGCCTTCACCAAATTGTGATCTGACAAGGGGAAGGGTTCCAGGTCTGCTCCATCCACCTTCACATTGGCAGACACAAAGATGAAATCTATTCGTGATTGCCTTCTACCACCCTTATCCGACCACGTGTATCCCGGTCTCACCGGGTGTACCTTTCTGAAGGTGTCAGTCATTTTAAAATCCTCTATCAGCTCCTTCAACTTCCTAGAGGAAGGATCGAGCCTCCTCCTCCCAGCCACCGATAATAGGTCTGCCAGGCACAACGGGCAGTTAAAATCACCCCCCATTATGACTTGCCGTCTCGTCACGAGTAGGGTCGCTACATTATTCCATAGGTCCACTCTTTCTGTGCACGTCGTGGGGGCGTACACATTTATTAGTCTCAGGTTTGCCTCTCCATAAGACACGTCCACATAATGGAGGCGGCCCGGGATCACCTCTTGGGACCCGACTATCTGTATACCCCTCCTGCCTAGGAGGGTAACCACCCCCGTGCATCGATTTTCATTACTCCCGGACCAAAAGTAGTAGCCATCCCAGCTCTCCAACAGCTCCTCCCGGCCCAGGGTGTATGGTAGGTGGCATTCCTGGAGGAAGACCACCTCCCACTTGGTAGCCTGTAGCAGTTGTATTATTGCTCCTCTTCTCCTCTTTCCCTTCAAGCTCCTCACATTTACGGACGCCACAGAAAGTTCCATGTTGGAATGTGTCTCAGTCCGAAGAGGCCTTCTCCGCTCGCGCTCTGTAACCATCTTCATTCGCCAGTTCCCGCAATTTCATTTTGCCCCTTGTTCTCAAGGGTTTCCCCCTGCGCGGGCTCTCCACCCTTTCCTCCATCCCCTCCCTCGAGGCCTCTGTGTCCAGCGAAGAGTCCGAGGATTCCGTGCTGCCTAAAGGGGCGCCTCTTTTTGGGGCTCTCCGTATCCTCCTTTTCCTTCCGATTGGTCCCTCCCATGTCTCGCTACCACCTTCCTCCTGCTGTTGTTCCCCTTTTCCTTCATCCTCCTCCACCGCCTCCGTCCAGTCTTCCACGGTCGTCTCGGAGATGCTGCCCATGCCGTCGCTCCCCTCCCCCGCCAGCCCCTCTTCCTGCTCGCTCGATGTCGATTCTGCTCTTTTTGCATGCCTCTCCCCTTCTCCCCCTCCATCCGTCGCTGGTGGTTGCTGCTCAGCCACCTCCCCACGTCCTTCCCTCACCAGTTCCTTATCCAGGTCCAGTTTGGTCCCACCCCCTTCCTCATCCCTCGCTCCTCTTACCCTATACACCCTAACCTTGTTGGCGTACGACTCCGGACAATTTTTGTACAGGTGTTCTCGGCTACCGCAGAGGTTACATTGTGCCGGAACACTGCATTCTTCTACCTCGTGGTCCAGTGCCTTGCATCTATAGCAGACTTTTGTCTTGCACACTGCAGCCAGGTGACCGCTGCCCCCACACCTCCTACACAGTTTAGGTTGTCCGGCATACACAACATATCCCCGGTTGCCTCCTATGTTCAGGGCACTCGGGATGTGTCTCAAGGTCCCTCCCTCTGTTTTCAGCCGCACCCTCCATTGTCTTGCCCCTGTCCATATCCCCACTGAGTCCCTCACCTTTTTACAGCCCGACAGTACCGAGCAGTGCTGTCTTAGCCAGACCTCCACGTCGTGGTCATGTAGGGCTTCATTGTATAGGAAAATAGTCACCACCTTCGTGTCCAGCTCTGATAACAGTTGTAGCTTCATTGACATCAATGGCTTCTCCTCCGCCTTTTCCTCGAAGCGGGTCATAAATCTTTGTAGCAGGGGGCTTGAGTTGAAGCTTACATCAAACGCCCTCCCTCCCGGCAGAGTTATCAAACAGTACAAGTCTGTCGGCTCTATTTGTAGCAAGCCCATCATTATTGATCGTACAAAGGTCGCTCGGTCGATGGTCACTTCTTCTGCTACCTCGTCCTTCATCATTACTCTGACGCAATTATGTCGTTTGACATGAGGTGGTGTCAGACTCACCCCTGCCCCGCCTCGCCATTTCCCGTCTCGTTCCCGGGGCCTCCCAGCTCCCACCGGTCCAGCGTCCACTGTCACGTTCTCCCTCCGGGCCTCCCCTTGCCCCAGGGTTGCTGGGGTCTCTCTGGCTTCATTCCACACCCTCCACTCGGGGGCCCCCGCATCTCTGCGTCCGGACGCCGTACCTTTTTCTCCTCGGCCTCCCTCACCCACTCCATCAGCTCCCGCCCTCCCATCCAGTTCCTCCATCCTCTCCTTCTGCCGTGCCTCCGCCACGTTCCCCTCCATCCGTCTCCATGCCTCCTCCACGCATCCCCCTGCTGCCAGCGGGTCGGTCTGGTTGCCCCAGTCCCCTCCGGCAGCGTAGGTGGTGTCGGTGGCCCTCTGCTTTCGCCGCGTCTTCTTCTTATCTCCTGCAGTCACCGTCTGGCCGACTCTGTCGTCCCAGGCTCCCTCAGCAGTGCAGGTGGCATTCATTTCTTTTGACGCACTCCCTGCTTTCTTTTCATCTGCTGCGAGCATAAGCTGGGCTGCTCGGTCATCCCGGTCTCCTTCAGCAACTCGGGTGGCTCTCGTGGTCCTTGACTCTCGCCGTTTCCCCTCTTCGTCTGTTGCAATTTCCGTCTCCATTCTCCAGCAGTCCCCGCTTCTTGGCAGCGTGGTCATCCCTGTCCACACGGTCAGGGCCCTCGCAGGCCTCGGGGCTGGTGGCTCAGTCTCACTTGAGATCCGGACGGGCTGGAAGGATCACCTCGATGCTCCTGGTGTCTCCCCTGGCAAGCCAGGGTGGTTTCCCCCTCATCGGGCAATTCGCCAGAATGGTGAGGCTCTCCTGTGTCTCCCGTTCTTATATAGAGCAGCAGCAGGGTGACGTCATCATTAACTCATTAACTCATCAGGTGCCAAGATTCAAGGGGGGAGTGATTGTAATTATATACTAGATTAGTAATCAGGCTATTGTTACGATGCGAGTTGTAGATTAGTAATCATTTGGAATGTGTTTTATTGTGATTATGCTACATTAGTAATCAGTTAGTGGTTGTTTCCCTTATAAGTAATTGTAATGTATCTTATTTAATAATACGCTTCCAGGCCGCACTAAGCCTGTAGCTGTCTGAGCGATTAAAGTTATTTCTGTTTCTCTCAATTTCAATCGATTCTCTAATTAGTCTTTGCCAGTAGTAACTAGTTTTACACAACACTTCCACGTTGTCAAAATCAATTGAGTGTCCCTGTTGGCATGCATGTTCTGCTACTGCCGACAGTTGTGTTTGTGATAGTTTAATATTTCTCTGGTGTTCTTTTAGTCTTACACTAACGTTACGCCCTGTCTGTCCAATATAGCATCTGCCACATACACAATTAATCCGATATACACCTTCTGTTGATAATTTAGGTAATTCGTCTTTAGTGCACGTTACTAGTTGTTGAATTTTGTGTACTGTACCAAATCTTACTGTAATGTTTTGCTTTTGCAAAACACGGGCTAATTTATCAGTTACTCCTGAGATAAATGGTATTTTTATTGTTTTAATAATCTGATCGCTTTCAGCAGTGTTGCTTTGCGATCGTGATTTGGCTTTTAGTGCTCTGTTAATTTGAGCATTATTGTAGCCATTCTGTCTTAGTGCTTCTTTAACATGTTTAATCTCTCTCACTAGACTTTCACCATCTCAACAGAAGGTGTATATCGGATTAATTGTGTATGTGGCAGATGCTATATTGGACAGACAGGGCGTAACGTTAGTGTAAGACTAAAAGAACACCAGAGAAATATTAAACTATCACAAACACAACTGTCGGCAGTAGCAGAACATGCATGCCAACAGGGACACTCAATTGATTTTGACAACGTGGAAGTGTTGTGTAAAACTAGTTACTACTGGCAAAGACTAATTAGAGAATCGATTGAAATTGAGAGAAACAGAAATAACTTTAATCGCTCAGACAGCTACAGGCTTAGTGCGGCCTGGAAGCGTATTATTAAATAAGATACATTACAATTACTTATAAGGGAAACAACCACTAACTGATTACTAATGTAGCATAATCACAATAAAACACATTCCAAATGATTACTAATCTACAACTCGCATCGTAACAATAGCCTGATTACTAATCTAGTATATAATTACAATCACTCCCCCCTTGAATCTTGGCACCTGATGAGTTAATGAGTTAATGATGACGTCACCCTGCTGCTGCTCTATATAAGAACGGGAGACACAGGAGAGCCTCACAATTCTGGCGAATTGCCCGATGAGGGGGAAACCACCCTGGCTTGCCAGGGGAGACACCAGGAGCATCGAGGTGATCCTTCCAGCCCGTCCGGATCTCAAGTGAGACCGAGCCACCAGCCCCGAGGCCTGCGAGGGCCCTGACCGTGTGGACAGGGATGACCACGCTGCCAAGAAGCGGGGACTGCTGGAGAATGGAGACGGAAATTGCAACAGACGAAGAGGGGAAACGGCGAGAGTCAAGGACCACGAGAGCCACCCGAGTTGCTGAAGGAGACCGGGATGACCGAGCAGCCCAGCTTATGCTCGCAGCAGATGAAAAGGAAGCAGGGAGTGCGTCAAGAGAAATGAATGCCACCTGCACTGCTGAGGGAGCCTGGGACGACAGAGTCGGCCAGACGGTGACTGCAGGAGACAAGAAGAAGACGCGGCGAAAGCAGAGGGCCACCGACACCACCTACGCTGCCGGTGGGGACTGGGGCAACCAGACCGACCCGCTGGCAGCAGGGGGATGCGTGGAGGAGGCAGGGAGATGGATGGAGGGGAACGTGGCGGAGGCACGGCAGAAGGAGAGGATGGAGGAACTGGATGGGAGGGCGGGAGCTGATGGAGTGGGTGAGGGAGGCCGAGGAGAAAAAGGTACGGTGTCCGGACGCAGAGATGCGGGGGCCCCCGAGTGGAGGGTGTGGAATGAAGCCAGAGAGACCCCAGCAACCCTGGGGCAAGGGGAGGCCCGGAGGGAGAACGTGACAGTGGACGCTGGACCGGTGGGAGCTGGGAGGCCCCTGGAACGAGACGGGAAATGGCGAGGCGGGGCAGGGGTGAGTCTGACACCACCTCATGTCAAACGACATAATTGCGTCAGAGTAGTGATGAAGGACGAGGTAGCAGAAGAAGTGACCATCGACCGAGCGACCTTTGTACGGTCAATAATGATGGGCTTGCTACAAATAGAGCCGACAGACTTGTACTGTTTGATAACTCTGCCGGGAGGGAGGGCGTTTGATGTAAGCTTCAACTCAAGCCCCCTGCTACAAAGATTTATGACCCGCTTCGAGGAAAAGGCGGAGGAGAAGCCATTGATGTCAATGAAGCTACAACTGTTATCAGAGCTGGACACGAAGGTGGTGACTATTTTCCTATACAATGAAGCCCTACATGACCACGACGTGGAGGTCTGGCTAAGACAGCACTGCTCGGTACTGTCGGGCTGTAAAAAGGTGAGGGACTCAGTGGGGATATGGACAGGGGCAAGACAATGGAGGGTGCGGCTGAAAACAGAGGGAGGGACCTTGAGACACATCCCGAGTGCCCTGAACATAGGAGGCAACCGGGGATATGTTGTGTATGCCGGACAACCTAAACTGTGTAGGAGGTGTGGGGGCAGCGGTCACCTGGCTGCAGTGTGCAAGACAAAAGTCTGCTATAGATGCAAGGCACTGGACCACGAGGTAGAAGAATGCAGTGTTCCGGCACAATGTAACCTCTGCGGTAGCCGAGAACACCTGTACAAAAATTGTCCGGAGTCGTACGCCAACAAGGTTAGGGTGTATAGGGTAAGAGGAGCGAGGGATGAGGAAGGGGGTGGGACCAAACTGGACCTGGATAAGGAACTGGTGAGGGAAGGACGTGGGGAGGTGGCTGAGCAGCAACCACCAGCGACGGATGGAGGGGGAGAAGGGGAGAGGCATGCAAAAAGAGCAGAATCGACATCGAGCGAGCAGGAAGAGGGGCTGGCGGGGGAGGGGAGCGACGGCATGGGCAGCATCTCCGAGACGACCGTGGAAGACTGGACGGAGGCGGTGGAGGAGGATGAAGGAAAAGGGGAACAACAGCAGGAGGAAGGCGGTAGCGAGACATGGGAGGGACCAATCGGAAGGAAAAGGAGGATACGGAGAGCCCCAAAAAAAGGCGCCCCTTTAGGCAGCACGGAATCCTCGGACTCTTCGCTGGACACAGAGGCCTCGAGGGAGGGGATGGAGGAAAGGGTGGAGAGCCCGCGCAGGGGGAAACCCTTGAGAACAAGGGGCAAAATGAAATTGCGGGAACTGGCGAATGAAGATGGTTACAGAGCGCGAGCGGAGAAGGCCACTTCGGACTGAGACACATTCCAACATGGAACTTTCTGTGGCGTCCGTAAATGTGAGGAGCTTGAAGGGAAAGGGGAGAAGAGGAGCAATAATACAACTGCTACAGGCTACCAAGTGGGAGGTGGTCTTCCTCCAGGAATGCCACCTACCATACACCCTGGGCCGGGAGGAGCTGTTGGAGAGCTGGGATGGCTACTACTTTTGGTCCGGGAGTAATGAAAATCGATGCACGGGGGTGGTTACCCTCCTAGGCAGGAGGGGTATACAGATAGTCGGGTCCCAAGAGGTTATCCCGGGCCGCCTCCATTATGTGGACGTGTCTTATGGAGAGGCAAACCTGAGACTAATAAATGTGTACGCCCCCACGACGTGCACAGAAAGAGTGGACCTATGGAATAATGTAGCGACCCTACTCGTGACGAGATGGCAAGTCATAATGGGGGGTGATTTTAACTGCCCGTTGTGCCTGGCAGACCTATTATCGGTGGCTGGGAGGAGGAGGCTCGATCCTTCCTCTAGGAAGTTGAAGGAGCTGATAGAGGATTTTAAAATGACTGACACCTTCAGAAAGGTACACCCGGTGAGACCGGGATACACGTGGTCGGATAAGGGTGGTAGAAGGCAATCACGAATAGATTTCATCTTTGTGTCTGCCAATGTGAAGGTGGATGGAGCAGACCTGGAACCCTTCCCCTTGTCAGATCACAATTTGGTGAAGGCAAAGCTCGGTATTCCAGGTGGCCTGAAGATGGGGAAGGGAACCTGGAAAATGAATGTGAGCCTGTTGGAAGACAGAAGGGTTGTGGAAGACTTTGTAAGGAAGTACAAAGACTGGACGACCCTGCAGGAATGCTTTGCCACGAGGGTGGAGTGGTGGAGCATGGTGAAGGGACGGATAAAGGCCCTCTTCCAGACACATAGTAGAAGGAGGAGTGTAAACAGGGAACTGCAGCTGTGGAACGCTAGAATCGAGAAGAAGCACAGGTTACTTGAGCTGGGATTCCCGGTGGGTGAGGATATACGGAGATTGAAGGGAAGGTTATCCTCGGTATTGGAGAAAAGAGTCAAACAAATGGCATACAGGGCAAGGGTCAGGGAAACGGAACAGGGAGAGAAATGTACGAGTTTCTTCTTTAAGAAATGCAAGGCAGGAGACAACACACTTAGGGAATTGGTGAGTCCGGTCAGAGGCAGGCAGGCAACGACAGAGGGTATGATAGAGATAGCGGAGGAGTACTATGGGGAGTTGTATGGGAGGAAGGGAACGGATAAGGGAATAAGGGAGGCACTACTAGGGGAGCTAAGACATGAGGTTAAGAACCCAGAGGTACTGGGAGGGAGGATCCAGATGGAGGAAGTGGAGGAGGCAGTGAGGAGGCAGAATAAGAATAGGACGCCAGGACTGGATGGAATTCCAGCAGAATTCTATATTACATTCTGGGATTTAATGAAAGGGGACATGCTGCAGATGTATAGGGAAATGCTGGAGGGTGGACTGGTGCCAGAAGAAATGTGTGAGGGGCTCATCATACTGATGTATAAGAAGGGGGACCGGAGAGAGTTGGGAAACTGGCGTCCAGTTACGCTCCTGAACTCGGACTACAAGATTATGGCAAAAATAGCTGCGACGCGACTGGGGAAGGTGGTGGAGGGAGTAATCGAACCCGACCAGACGTGTGCGGTGCCAGGAAGAAGGATTTCGGACTCCCTGATTTTATTAAGGGAGGCAATAGAGGTAGAAGGAGAGAGGGGATGCCCCCTAGGGCTTCTTAGCCTGGATCTTGAGAAGGCTTTCGACCGCCTCTCGCACGAGTATATGTTCGCAGTGTTGGAAAAAATAGGAGTGAGGGGACCCTTGGTCGATTGGGTGAGGCGTCTTTACCAAGGGCTCAAGACCAGACTACTGATAAATGGGGAGCTCTCGGGGACAATTCCAGTAGAGTCAGGGGTGAGACAGGGGTGCCCGATGTCCGCGGTTCTATTTGTAATGTGTATGGAACCCCTTGCACAGGCAATAAGAAACAATGAGGAGATTAAGGGAGTGACCATCCCCGGGAATAAGGAACAGGGGAAGGTGGCGCTATATATGGATGACGTAGTCGTGCTCTGTAGGGACGTGGCATCAGTGTGGGGGGCCATGAAGGAGACAAACCGCTTCGGCCTGGCCTCCGGCTTGAAGGTGAATGCGAGGAAGAGCGAATTGATGGCCTTCGGGGACCCGAGACTATTTGAGGGTCGGCCGCCTGAGTTGGGGATAAAGACGGAGGAAGTCAAGGTCTTGGGAGTGTCCTTTTGCCGAGAAAGGTCGGCGGAACGAAACTGGGACGGGAGGATAAAGCAGGTAAAGGTACAGTTAGGCAAGTGGGCCGGGAGACGGCTCACGATGGAAGGGAGGATTCTGGTAGTGAGGGTGGTGGTTTTACCAACACTCAACTACCTCGCATATGTGTACCCGCCAGGTAGGAGGGAGGCAAGAATCCTGCAATCGATGTTGTTTAAATTCATTTGGGGAGGCGGGATGGATAGAGTGAAGAGAGTGGTGATGTGTAAACGTGTCGAGAACGGGGGGAAGGGTGCCCCAAATATTGCACGTGTGCTGTCCTCAATTTTTGTGTGCAACACTTTGAGGTTATTCTTTTCCGAAGAGCCCCGGGGGAAGGCCGCATGTTATTTAAGGTATCGCCTGATGTGGCTCCTGAGGGGGCTTGGGATGACCCAATTACCGGCGGGCACGCCCTTGGCCTGGCCACAAGGATGGCTGAATGCGACGGTGGGTGACTACATAAAAGTGTACAATTTGAGTCAGAGAGGGGGACCGTGGAACTCCAAGGAGGTATTGGCCAAAGTAAACGAAGGGGAGGCCTGCGAGGGGGTGATGGGCGCGAAGAGGACTATGTACCGTCAAGTGTGGAGGAACACTTCATCAACGGCGCTCACAAAAGAACAGAGAGATCTGTCCTGGTTGGCGGTGTGGGATAGATTGGAGACGAGGGGCTTCATGTTTTCTCGCCGAATGGCACGTTCGCCCAAATGCCCGAGGGGCTGCAACACAGATGAGGACGCGGTGCACGTCATGGTGAAGTGTCCCTTCGCACAGGAGGTGTGGAGACTGAGCAGTCCGCTGTTGTCCTGGTTTTACCCGTCGCAGGTGATAAGTCGGGACATTATGTGGGGAGTCTTAAGGGAGGTGCGGGGAGATGACAGAGATCGAACGTGGGCCATAATAGGCGCGACAAAGGAGGCCTTGTGGGGAGCTCGCAGAAAAGAGTTGGATGGGTCCCCTATATCACCGTTGGAGGTGTGCTACTGGGCAAGGAGGTTGCTAGAAAGGGTGATGGAAGTAGACCGGGTTAGGCTGGGATACCAGGCCGCAGGTGTGAAGTGGAAGTGGCCCCTACCCGGGGTGGGGTAGCAAGGGGACCGGCGGGTATAGGGAAGGGATAGTGAAGGATGGCCATGCACATTTTAGCCGGCCTGCTAAGTCGTGTGGGCGAGGAATGTACGTGTTCGATCGGGGGAAGGCGATGTGATGGAGCAGCGCATGGGTGAATGGTGGTGATGAATGTAAATAAGGGGAACGGGGCGGTGTGCGTTATGGCGGCGAGCTTTTTTGTTGCATTGTATGTGGGTGGAGCCCGCGGATGTGACGGAGACTCGAAGGGGCCAACCGGGGCGCCTGGGAAGGAGTGGTTTTCAGTACTCTCTTTGGTTTTCCTTGTACCCGCTGAGAAGTTAATAAAAACCTTTAAATCGCAATTACCAGCGAAACGTCGTACTCAAATTGTAAATGTTGTGGCTTCAACACACCGGTGGGCTAAAGCAGTGAACTATTTGTCTTTGTCAACGTGACACATTTTTTACTGATTGGCCGTGTCGGGTGGTGGAGGGTTACGACACATTTATAAATAAACGCGATCTAAACCCAAAAACGTTGATTATGAATAACATTGGTCGCGAAAGCCTACGTGTTAAACATAAAACTAAACTGTTATATTTTTTTCATCTTATCAGGTAAAGCCCATTTGAGAGCTGTTAAAAAAAGATTTTCCTAAGCGAACTGTCCACCACAAGTGACATAGCTCAAAAAAGTGGCTCATCAACGAGGCCACTTGCTAGCGGCAAACTAACAATCCAGACCCGGTGGCGGGCGAAGGAGTGACACTCGCTTCACTAACCCCGTGTGAGCGAAACTCCCCCACGGCGACTCATCGCAGCTCCCTCCCCTCCCCCCGTGACTGCCCGGACCTTTCTGCACTCACCCCGGATGGCGTGACCCCAAACGCTTAAGAGCCTAAGCCTAGCACGCTTGAATCGGGCCTCGATCTCGAAACCCTTAACCCGAACCACTAAAACCTTCAGCCGTAATCCTGAACCCGAATCCCAAACATCTAAAACATAATTTAATTTGGAGCTTTCGTGACTGCAGGAATTACTCTTTGGTTCTTTCGATAAAGTGACGTATAAAGATAAAATAATAAATTAAACAATAGCATACGACGTTTCGATTGCAACACAAGCAATCATCATCAGGTATAAATGAAATAGAAACACAAATCTAGTATACTTAGAAATGTAATGTAATACAACAGAGAGTCGGATAACAGAACAGTCAACACCCTACCTGGTTGATTACGTTCTTCCTGAGAATGCTAAATTTTCGAGAGGGATACATAGAGAGAGAGACGTACATAAGCCTATGTACGTTTCTCTCTATGTATCTCTGTGATATCTGTCTCTACTTATATGTCTGTCTATATGTCTCTGGTTCTGTGTTTTATCTCTCTCTCAAATTTAGCATTCTCAGGAAGAACGTAATCAACCAGGTAGGGTGTTGACTGTTATGTTATCTGACTCTCTGTTGTATTACATTACATTTCTAAGTATACTAGATTTGTGTTTATATTTCGTTTATACCTGATGATGATTGCTTGTGTTGCAATCAAAACGTCGTATGCTAGTATTTAATTTATTATTTACTGAAAGAACCAAAGAGTATCTAAAACATAAATTTCGATTTAAAGCTTTCGTGACTGCAGGTATTCATATTCTTAGTTCTTTCGGTAAAGTCACGTAGAAGGGACTTTACCTAAAGAACCAATAATATCTTAAACATAATCATCACTTCTTCTTGGTTCTTTCGGTAAAGTCACGTAGAAGGGAAGTAATAAAATAATAAAAATAAAACATAATAAAATAATTCTCACGACGTTTCGGCCACAACGCAAGCAGCCGTCCTCAGGTGAAGAACATGTCTGTCGAGAAGACAGAGTCTAAATGAGATGACAGAGTCTAAATGAGAAGACAGAGTCTAAATGACAGACATGTTCTTCACCTGAGGACGGCTGCTTGCGTTGTGGCCGAAACGTCGTGAGAATTATTTTATTATGTTTTATTTTTATTATTTTATTACTTCCCTTCTACGTGACTTTACCGAAAGAACCAAGAAGATGAATCCCTGCAGTCACGAAAGCTTTGCATCGAAATATAATCATCACTTCGTCGCTCAATTCATTGACCCTAATCTCGAACCCTTAATCTTAAGTAATTAAACAGAAGCCCTGATCCCTAACCCTAACTCCTGAGCTTAACGCTTACAACCTAATCATAACCTATCCCTAAGCACTAACATTTTACCTTATCCCATAATCCTTAACCCCTGACCCTTACCCCTAAAATCTAACCACAATCCTAAGCACTAACCTTTAATCCTTAACCCTAACTCGCAAACCTTGACCCATAACCTTTTTCCCTAGTCCCTGACCCTATTCCCTAACCCCTCATCCTAAGCATTGATCCTAATCCTTAACCCTAACCCCTAACCCTGACCCTAACCCACATGACCGAGGATTTCCCTGAACTCTGACCCTGGGGGTTTTCCGGAACCGCACCACTGGTGACCCAGCATGGCACGCGTTTGTCATCGCACGCCGCTTGCCCCCGATGATTACACGATGTAACAACATCGTTGTTCCTGGGTAGCAAGTGTTATTTCGTAATTGCTTGTGGCTATAAAGTATAGAAAAAGGCTATTATTCCCCACAAACTTTGCTTTTGTGACCAGGACAGTGATATTTTGAAATTGACCGATTTTCAATGAGAAAACGGGCGATTTTTTCTATTTTCGTTCACATAAAGTCAGAAAAACAACATATGAATCAAAATTAACATGTATTTATACTAAAGTAATAAAAAAATACTACAAAAGATTTAGAAGTGAGTCGTTTTTCGATATTTACGATTATACTGTAAATCACTTTCACGAATCAGCCCCCAAATGTAGTCTCCCATCATGTTCTCGTTATACTGTCTTTGGTAGCGCCGTTCAAAGTCCAGTATATCCTGGTGGAAGCGCTCGCCTTGCTCCTCCGAGTACGCTCCCATATTCTCCTTGAATGTATCAAGATGAGCATCAATGATATGGACTTTGAGGGACATCCTACAGCCCATTGTGCCATAGTTCTTCACTAGAGTCTCAACCAACTCAACTCCACATAGTTTTCGACTTTGTGATTGCCCAGGAAGCCACGAACCACTGCGACAAAGCTGTCCCAAGCCGCTTTTTCCTTACTCGTGAGCTTCTTGGGGAATTCATTGCACTCCAGGATCTTCTTTATCTGTGGTCCGACGAAGACACCAGCTTTGACCTTTGCCGCAGACAGCTTAGGGAAGAAGTCTTGAAGGTACTTGAAGGCTGCCGACTCCTTATCTACAGCTCTGACAAATAGTTTTATAAGGCCCGATTTGATGTGTAGTGGTGGCATCAGCACCTTCCGGGGGTCCACCAGTGGCTCCCACTTGACGTTGTTCCTCCCCACAGAGAACTCGGTCCGCTGTGGCCAGTCCCGCATGTGGTAGTGCGCCTTGGTGTCTAAATCTTTTATAGTCATCTTTGTATTACTTTAGTATAAATCCATTTTATTTTTGATTCATATGTAGTTTTTTTCTGACTTTATGTGAACGAAAAGACACAAAATCGCCCGTTTTCTCATTGAAAATAGGTACATTTCAAAAATATCAATGTTCTGGTCACAAAAGCAAAGTTTGTGCGGAATAATAGCCATTGTCTGCACTTTTGAGGCATCAGCAATTAGGGAATAACACTTACTGCCCAGGAACAAATAAATACATCTATAAAAATGTGTAACACAGTGTCACTACACACGCTTGTACGTGACGTTTCAGCCCCTTATGCCACGTGGAACAAAAGCAAAGATACACTGCACCGTATAGCCTTCGACGGACTGTTGGGGAAAGTGCTGTTAAGGGTCCGTCCATAAATGACGTCACGCACCTAGGGGGGGGGGGGGTCAGACATTTGTGACGATGTGTGACGAGGGGGGGGGGGTTGAGAAATGTGACGTCACATCAAAATGCGCAACTTTAAATAAATATAGGCAACACGTTCTACTTAATTTAATAGACTTTTTATAAATGTTTTCTCCTACAACATCAGAGTGCAGCGCTACATTAAATACGCACTACAATGACAATAGTTTAAAGCGATTTGAAGCATGTTTTATTTTATTTGGGGGGGGGGGGGGTAGAGCTTTGTGACGTCATATTCGAGGGGGGGGGGCTGACTTTTTGTGACGCCGTGTGACGAGGGGGGGGGGGTAAAAAAATCGTCAAAAATCGCGTGACGTCATTTATGGACGGCCCCTATCGAGCGCCTATTAAGTCTGGTAGGGCACACGATGAGGTGGGTGGCCAACAGCACGCCCGGCCGCCTTTGTCTCCCCAGGCGTTTTATGCAAACAACTCTTGCACTCGATGTTGAGGCGTATAATGAGGATATGTATTCATAATATAGATGGTTTTTTTTGGGTCAGATCGCGTTATTTATAAATGTGTCGTAAAACCCTCCACCACCCGACACGGCCAAACAGTAAAAAATGTGTCGCGTTTTTCAAAGTGACAAAATAGTTGACTTCTTTAGCCCACCGGTATGCTGAAGAGAGAATCAACAGCATTTTAAAATTTGAGTGGCACGACGTTTCGCTGATAATTACAATCAGCTTCATCGGGCAAGAATGGTGAAGCTCTCCTGTTGCTTCCGGTCTTAAATAGAGCAGCATCAGGGTGACGTCATCATTTAATTATTTTTTTACCGATTGGCCGTGTCGGGTGGTGGAGGGTTACGACACATTTATAAATAACGCGATCTGAACCCCAAAAAAAAAAACCTATATTATGAATAATATTGGTCGCGAAAGCCTACGCGTTAAATTGAGGAGATGTGTGATGAGCAAAGACGAGGTGTATGATGAGGTAGTGTATGATGAGGTGGTGGTGTATAATTGAGTGTATGATGAGGTGCATTATGTTGAGGGGTGTAGTACGATGAGGTTCAAGTTCAAGTTCATGTATTAGGTATAGCCCTGTGAGCCATTCGGCTCTTGAATCGGGTGCAACCGCAATAAACAAAAAACAAAAACATGAACAAAAAACATCTTAAAGTGAATATGTGACTGTGCAAACAGAAAATCCAAGAAAAGACAGCAAAATATTGCAGAAAAAAACACCGTACACCAACGTTGTGTGCAAAAATCCCAGTGGGATGCAAGTCAAACAACAACCAACAACAACCACAAGACAACTTAGATTAAGGCCATCAGTCTAACTCTGTACTACAACAAAAAACATGGCTAAACCAATACACTTTTCGAAATCACCAAAATAAAGCCATGAAAGCAATGCAAAAGCAATCATAGGAACTCTGACGGAATTTTCACAATAAATGGCATAACATGTACTACCAAAACCTTGCAGCCATAGCTGGCTGCATGAGCCACTCCACAACAGCAGCAGGAGCATCAATAGGAGTATTATACATTTCCAATGCAGGTGACTGACGAGGTGGATGAGGAGGTGGAGGAGGGGTAGCTACACCTGTGTGTGTGTGTGCGTTGGGCGCGCGACAGCTGTGTCAACACTCAACCGCCACGCACAGGCAAAGGTCCCCCACGTAGCCTCCACAGGCTGCTGGGGAAAGTTACCTCTTAGTTGGCCGTCCATAAATGACATCACGCGATTTTGGACGATTTTTTAACCCCCCCCTTCGTTACACGACGTCACAAAAAGTTAGACACGCCCCCCCCCTCAAATATGACGTTACAAAGCTCCCCCCTCCAAAAAAATAATAAAACATGCTTCAAATCGCTTTAAACTATCGTCATTGTAGTGCGTATTTAATGTGGCGCTGCACGCTGATGTTGTAGGAGAAATTATTGATTAAAAATTATATCTAATTACGTAGAACGCGTTGTCTATATTTATTTAAAGTTTCGCATTTTGATGTGACGTCACATTTCTAAACCCCCCCCCCCCCTTCGTCACACATGTCTGACACCCCCTCCTAGGTGCGTGACGTCATTTATGGACGGCCCCTTAGAGAGCACCCCCATGAAGGTCGGGCACTGGTTTGGTGCGATCCAGGCACCACGCCGGCCGCCTTTGTCTCCCCAGTGGCGACGTTTACGCACCACACCAAGGCGCTACTTTAGAGGCCGAGTCGATCTAGGGGAGGCCCGGGACCGGTTCAAATATTCGCAAGTGGTGTTGGTCGTGGCAGGGAATCGAACCTCCGGGTCGCCGGGTTCGTAGCGCAGCGCGCTCACCACTCGACTTCCTCTGCCTGCCCACACACACACAGAGTTGCACACTTTGACACGAAGGTCCCCCGTGTAGCCTGTTACAGACTGTAGGGGCAAGTGCTGCTAGCGAGCAGCAACTATGAAGGCCGGCACGGCACACGAGGGGGGTGGCCAGCGCCACGCCCGGCCGCCTTTGTCTCCCCAGTGGCGATGTTTACTGCACACCGCACCATGTACTCGTTTGAGGCTCTTTCTGAGTCGTCCTCTCCCTCTCTCTCTGAGTCGTCCTCTCTCTGAGTCGTCCTCTTTCTCTCTCTCTGAGTCGTCCTCTCTCTCTCTCTGAGTCGTCCTCTCTCTCTCTCTGAGTCGTCCCTCTCTATCTCTCTGAGTCGTCCCTTTCTCTTTCTCTCTGAGTCGCCCTCAGGGTCGGGATCGAACCCACGACCTCCTGTACACCAGGCTAGGTAGTTAACATCTCCTAGCCACCGTGATGAGAGAGAGACGCAAACTCCAAATATACAGCAGCAGGCGTCAGGGTCGGGATCGAACCCACGACCTCCTGTATACCAGGCGAGGTAGTTAACATCTCCTAGCCACCGTGATGAGAGAGAGACGCAAACTCCAAATACACAGCAGCAGGCGTCAGGGTCGGGATCGAACCCACGACCTCCTGTAGACCAGGCGAGGTAGTTAACATCTCGCCACTACTTTGCGACAGCGTCGCGTTACTCAACATGTAAGATTAATAAACCAAAGTTCGTATCGCTGCTTTGTTTGATCATCGCAGAGTGAAGCGAACCGCGCCTTGGCGTGCGGCGTGTGGGGGTAGCGCGCGAGCCGAAGTCCCTGAGACGCGGGGAAGTGACTCCAATTCGCGTCGTTTATTCGGAGATCCGTTCAAAGCGCAAGAGGGCGACACTCAAACGACGGTGGAACGCGTCGCAGTAGAAGTCGTCGTGGGGGGGTTTACGCGCGACCAATATAAGGGGCCGTCCATAAATGACGTCACGCACCTAGGGGGGAGGGGGGGGGGTCAGACATTTGTGACGATGTGTGACGAGGGGGGGGGGAAATGTGACGTCACATCAAAATGCGCAACTTTAAATAAATAGAGACAACACGTTTTATTTAATTAAATAAACTTTTTGATAAATGTTTTCTCCTACAACATCAGAGCGCAGCGCCACATTAAATACGCACTACGACGACAATAGTTTAAAGCGATTTGAAGCATTTTATTTTTTTTTGGGGAGGGGGGGCAGAGCTTTGTGACGTCATATTTGAGGGGGGGTCTGACTTTTTGTGACGCCGTGTGACGAGGGTGGGGGGAGAGTCAAAAATCGTCCAAAATTGCGTGACGTCATTTATGGACGGCCCCTAATCCGTTATTTAGGTTGTGTTCTTTTTGCGAGGTTAGATCGCGTAAATATAAATGCGTCGTTAAACCCGCAAATTGGCCAAGTTGTGTTCACGTGACAAACCTTACTAATGGGCTGTGTCGTGTGGTGGCGGGTTTAACGACACATTTATATTTAACTCGTACTAGTAACGAAATGGCAAGTTCTGTTTACGTGACAAACCTCACTAATTCGCTGTGTCGGGTGGTGGCGGGTTTACCGACACATTAATATTTTCGCGATTTAACCCAAACAAAGCCCCCTTTATTAAGGACCAAACAACGGGTTACATCAGCGCCAAAGGTGTCAGCCAGCCAGCTGATCGGCCGGCCAGACTGCTGATGAGATCCTTGAGTGTCGAAACACAATGCTGCCGATTGAGAGTGCACTCATCAGAAATCCGTAGCCGATGTAGTAATGTGTGAGAAGTGTTTTTGTTATATATATATAAAATATGTATTTACTGTTATTCAATGTGGAAATACAACGAGGGGAATGATGCAGGCGCTTGTTTTTATCAGGGTAAGTAAGGTCATGTTATAATTAGCGACCATCCCTGTGCTCTGAAGAAGGGCTATTGCCCGAAACGTCGCTTTATGTTTTTTTCGTCCCCCCTTGTAAAGTCACACGGTGTTGTTGTTGATGAATCCGCTGAGTTGGCTTCTTGCAGGCAATTCAGTAATTGATATCCCTTGCAAAAAGGTATTTTATTTGGTGTCTGAACATCTTAAAACAAGTTTTATTGCCAGAAAGGGTAAACCCATTCGTATTTTCCATACTTTGATACTTGCTAAAAGCTATCCCATGATAGTCGCTGCTCACCCCGAGCTACAAATGCTCTACTGCGTGTGGCATTGACTTGCACTGTTCGATGTAAAGCTTCTTTCGTGACGGCAGCGATTCATATTCTTGGCTCTTTAGGTAAAGTCACGTAGAAGGGAAATATTAAAATAATAAAAATAAACATAATTAAATAAAATTCTCACGACGTTTCGGCCACAATGCAAGCAGCCGTCCTCATGTGAATAAACCGGTTTTTTTTATTCCTGAGGACGGCTGCTTGTGTTGTGGCCGAAACGTCGTGAGAATTGTATTTTATTATGTTTTATTTATTACTATTATTTATTATTTTATTATTTCTCTTCTACGTGTCCTTGTACTCTTCGCCACTTGGCGTTGTCGTCTGGTCTGACACTGGTGGTGAGACTAGGCAATGAAGAAGGCTGCCGTCTCTGGTGCAGGCCAACGAGTTTCAAAGACATTGCAAATATGACCAGAGGCACGCTTGTTGGCATGTTCACTACAAGTACCAGTGTGTGGTCAGTGTAGCACGTGCTTCCTTGCAAGAGGCATCTTTTTTGGCGTTTGAACATCTTTAAACCACAACTGTTGCTGCTTTATTGCCAGAAAGGGTAACATCCTATTCTTATTTCTCATAAATTGACACTGGCAAAGAAAGCAATGTCCCGTGATATGAATTATTAATTATTCTCGCCGTCGTCGTTAATCGCGAGCGGTCGCCGGCCGCATCATTTAGAGGAGAGCGGCGAGTCACACAACGGGAAATGATTTTATCGGCTCGCCTCGGATTAACATCGCGAACAAAGAGGAAAAGCGGATTGGGAGGGGCGTGGGGGGGGGTGCCCTCTGTTTGAATTGACGAAGTTGGTTAACCATCCCCTCCCCTATTACCACCACCACCACCCCATCCCTGCCTGCCATTTGTCAAACACGCGGAGCCATTGTTCCACGGCTCCTTGTCAATGTTTGGTTCCATTTGCATGCGGAAGACTTACAGATGCAAACACTGCCCCCCCCCCCCTTAACCCCCCCCCCCCCCCATAGCCATTTAACAGAGTGTTGGGGTCGCACGTGCTGCTCAAGAGCACCTATCATGCTGGCGTCGTCGGCACACGACGTGGTGATTGGGGAAAATAGACAGCGCCCGGCCGCCTTTGTCTCGCCGAGTAGCGATGTTTACACGCACCACGCCAGGCAATCAACACGCGCGCGCACACGGAGAACACGGGCACACGGGCACGCGTGCACAGATGCAACGACCAAGATCCCCCGGGTAGCTTGTAACAGACTGTTGGGGCAAGTGCTGTGAGCGAGTGGCACCCGTGAAGGTCGGCACGGCACGCTACGGGGGTGGGTGGTCAGCACCACACCCGGCCGCCTTTGTCTCCCTCGTGGCGGTATTTACACTCATTTGAGGCTGAGTCGACCTAGGGGAGGCCCACGACCGGTTGAGATAATCGTCAGTGGTGTGGGTGCACAAATGCACACACAGAGACGCAGAGAGAGAGAGATAGAGACATGGGGGTGTGATGGTGTTAGAGAGAGAGAGCAGCAATCCGTGAGAGACGGTAGAAGTCGATAGTGAGGGGAGAGTCAATAGCGGTGCTGGTGTCTGGGAGAGGGGGGAGGGGGAGAGATGGAAGGGAGAGGGGGGGAGAGGGAAGAGAGAGAGGGGGGGGGAAGAGAGAGGGGGGAGTGAGTGACGTGAGGGTGGAGAGAGAAAAGAGAGAGGGGGGAGTGAGTGACGTGAGGGTGGAGAGAGGGAAGAGAGTGAAGAGAGAGGGGGGGAGAGAGGGGGGAGTGAGTGACGTGAGGATGGAGAGAGAAAAGAGAGACGGGGGGAGTGAGTGACGTGAGGATGGAGAGAGGGAAGAGAGAGTGAGAGAGAGGGGGGTGAGTGGTGTTTGTGCCACTCGAGCGCGGGAGGAGAGCGAGGGTGAGTGGGTGGTGGGGGTGGAGAGACGGGGGAGAGGGAGAGAGTGGGGGGGGAGTTGGTATCAATAGCTGAGAGAGGGGAGAGTGTCGGGGGAGAGAGAGAGGCGAGGGAGCTGTAAACGTTATGCGTGGTTGGTGTGCGGTGGGGGTGGGCGTTGCCTCTCGCAAGGTGAGGAGCGGGAGACGGGGGAGGGATCCGAGAGAGGGAGGCAGGAGACGAGCGGCAAGACGCGCGGGACTCACTCTCGCCTCCTGAGACGCGCGACGGGGCTGGGGACTGCTCCAGAGAGGAGGCGGGTGCCGGGTACATCGAACGAGACACACAGAGACACACACACACAGACGCACACACACACACAGAGACACACACAGAGACACACACACACAGACGCACACACACACAGAGACACACACAGACACACACACAGAGACACACACGGAGACACACACGGAGAGACACACACACAGAGACACACACACACGGAGAGACACACACACACGGAGAGACACACACACACACACACGGAGAGACGGACGACCCTTTAATAAGCCGAGAGTTCCGTGCAGAGCCACCCCCACGTAACGGGAGAACGCCGGCTTATCGTCATCATCCTCCTTCGCCAGTGGGGCGAGATTTTTGTTTTGTTTTTCACGAAATCTCCGAGACTCTGATGAACTCCTCCACGACGCGCAGCCAGTGAGATAAGATCCAGCGGACAGACGCAGTTGGACACGGACAGATCCGGCGGACAGAGGGAGTTGGACACGGACAGAGGGAGTTGGACACGGGACAGATCCGGCGGACAGAGGGAGTTGGACACGGACAGATCGAGCGGACAGAGGGAGTTGGACACGGGAGAGAGAGAGAGATCCATGTGGAGGAGGATGGAGAGGTTCGCTGGGCTGGTGATGGTGGCGGTGCTGATGGCGGTGGTGATGGCGATGATGGCCCCATCAGCGTCCGCGTTCAACCTGGACGCGGAGAAGGCGCTGGTGAAGGAGGGCCCACAAGGCAGCCTCTTCGGGCTCTCGGTGGCCATGCACCAGAAGGTGGAAGACAAGGGGATCGCCAGCGTGTGAGTACACGTGTGTGTACACGTGTGTGTACACGTGTGTGTGTACACGTGTATGTACACGTGTGTGTACACGTGTGTGTACACGTGTGAGTGTGTACACGTGTGTGTACACGTGTGTGTACACGTGTGTACACGTGTGTGTACACGTGTGTACAAGTGTAAGGGAGTACACGTGTGAGTGAGTACACGTGTGTGTGTACACGTGTGTGTACACGTGTGAGGGAGTACACGTGTGAGTGAGTACACGTGTGTGTACACGTGTGTGTACACGTGTGTACATGTGTAAGGGAGTACACGTGTGAGTGAGTACACGTGTGTGTGTGTGTGTACACGTGTGTGTACACGTGTGAGGGAGTACACGTGTGAGTGAGTACACGTGTGTGTACACGTGTGAGGGAGTACACGTGTGAGTGTGTGTACACGTGTGAGTGTACACACGTGTGTGTGTACACGTGTGAGTGTGTACACGTGTGAGTGTGTACACGTGTGAGTGAGTACACGTGTGTGTGCACGTGTGTGTGTGTACACGTGTGAGTGTGTACACGTGTGAGTGTGCACGTGTGAGTACACGTGTGTGTGCACACGTGTGAGTGTGTACATGTGTGAGTACACGTGTGTGTGTGAGTACACGTGTGTGTGTACACGTGTGTGTACACGTGTGAGTGAGTACGCGTGTGTGTGTACAAGTGTGAGGAGCGGTGGTGTATCGGTTAACGTGTTGCGCTACAAACCTGGGGACCCGGGTTCGATTCTCGCTCACGGTCAACACCAGTGACGATTGTCTAAACCGGTCCCGGGCCTCCCCTAGGTCGACTCAGCCTTAAATGAGTCTGTGGTGTGTGTGTATATATATAAAACGCACAGGCGTGGTGCTCGCCACCCACCCCCTCGTGTACCGTGTCGGCCTTCATAGGTACTCGCTAACAGCCCTTGCCTCAAGGCCATATGGGGGATCTTTGTCTTTGTACACTTGTGTGTCCTGCACGTGTGTGTACAGCTGTGAGTGCTTGAGCATGTGAGTACGTGCTGCACTGTTTGCTAAGCCGCCTCCATCCACAGTTACGTCCGCCTGGTGAATGGGTGAACACAGTCCTTCCAAAGTAGGGTCATTGCCCGAAACGTCGCCTTCTCTGTACGTTTATCTTGTAACGCCAAGTCATCGCGTCGCTATCAAACCCAACAATGGTTTTAAATGTGCGTCGGAACTCCTCGCGCGCCAATGATGCCTCTGAAAATTCGCGAAGAGCACTCACCGATAACGGTCACCACTCACACGCGGATGGACCGGCCGCCGGCCATGGGAATGTGGAATTACCAGCACTTTCTCACAGTCATTGATAGCTGACCACTTAATGTGTGGAGCACGTGTGGGTGCCCACCCCTCTGAAAATTAGCGAAGAACTCTGACCTATATGGTAACTCACATGCGGATGGACCGGCGCCGGCCCTGGGAATGTGGAATTTCCCACCAACTTTCTGAATTTCGTCATCGCGCGCGGCGAGGTTCGAAGTTGCGTGAAAATTGACCCAGCTATTGCCCGGCAAATCACCTGCTCCGTGAAATCCACCCCCCCCCCCCCCCCTTTAGAATCCAGCGGTTGTTTCTCAATAATGTTTGTGCTGGCCCACCGTTTGCCCCACCCACCCTCGTCGAATTTTGTTCCAAACCGAATGAATGAACGAGTGGCGAGTAACTTCTCACACTGTGTGGGTGCTGTTGTGTGTGTGAGTGTGGGGAGCGGTGGTGCAGCGGTTAGTGCGCTGTGCTACGAACCTGGCGACCCGGGTTCGATTCCCGCTCACGGCCAACACCAGTGACGATTATCTGAACCGGTCCTAGGCCTCCCCCCTAGGTCGACTCAGCCTCAAATAAGTACCTGGTGCGGTGTGTAAACACCGTCACTTGGGAGACAAAGGCGGCCGGGCGTGGTGCTGGCCACCCATCCCCTCGTGTGCCGTGTCGGCCTTTATAGGTGCTCGCTAACAGCACTTGCCCCGATAATGTGTGAAGGCTATACGGGGGATCTTTGTGTGGGGAGTGGTGGTGCAGCTGTTAGCGCGCTGTGCTATGAACCTGGCGACCCGGGTTCGATTCCCGCTCACGGCTAACACCAGTGACAATTATGTGAACCGGTCCTAGGCCTCCCCTAGGTCGACTCAGCCTCAAATGAGAGACCTGGTGCGGTGTAAACATCGCCACAAGGGAGACAAAGGCGGCCGGGCGTGGTCCTATCCACCCACCCCCTCGTGTGCCGTACCGGCCTACATAGCTGCTACTCGCTAACAGCACTTGCCCCTACAGTCTGTTACAGGCTACACGGGGGATCTTTATCTTTGGTCTTTAACGGAGCAGCGGTCGTGAGTGTTGAGCGGTTTGCGCGCTGCGCTTCGAACCCGCTGGGACCTGAGTTCGATTCCCGTTCACAGCACTACGTACTATATGTAGCTGCTACAGAGTACATCTGATGTAAACATACATGCACTGTATAGTAATATTAATATGTATCTAGCACAGTACCTAATAATATACACAAACAAAGCTATGACTTCACAAAAGATAAATATTCCCCCCGTGTATAGCCTGTAACAGACTGTGCGGGCAAGTGCTGTTAGCGAGCACCTATGAAGGCCGGCACGGCACACGAGGGGGTTGGTAGCGTGCAAGACGCCCGGCCGCCTTTGTCTCCCCAGTGGCGATGTTTACACTTCGCACTCGTTTGAGGCTGAGTCGACCTAGGGAAGGCCCAGCACCGCTTCGGATAGCTAAACATGTCTTAGGCGACCTCGTTGCATCAGAGAGTGTTCAGAGCGGCTGTGCCTGTTCCGTGAACTTCCTGGCTTCGAATCCCGGCTGAGCCACTGCGCTGTGGCTGATGCTGCGGTTGGTTTCCGGCGACTGAACCCCACCAGGCACGTTCATTCCGTTCGCCTTTGGCTGCATTCTCGGAGGTAGCTCCCTGGTATCCACTTCCGCACATCGTCCCGCTGACATGAAACACACAGAACAACCGTGACGCGTCTGTCAGCAACAACACAGTACGTGGCCTTAAAAGGAAAATAAATAAATTGCGCGTGTATAAATATAACGCGTCGTTTCAGGCAATGGACCTTCTTCAGAGCGCGTAGAGAGGGCGAGGCACAGCCTCCGACTTCACGCAGTAGAACTCCGCTGCGTCCGTGACTCTGTTATCCGCAACGCCACCGTGGCTCCCGTTATCCGTGGCTCTCTCCCTCCTTCCCCATGGGTAGCGTGGTGGGGGGGAGGTGCAGTGGCCTCTGGCGAGGGCGAGTGTCTCAAAGGCCCCAATTTTGCCCAAGCGAATGAATGCCGCAGTGGCGATGTCCGCTTCCGAGTTTCGCGTTGCGTGCGGGATCTGTGCCTGACCCACCAACCCCCCCACCGCCCCCCTGCATTGTAATCGCTGCTGTTGGAGGTGTACGAAAGATTGCAAGGGGCAGTTGTGTCTGTGTGTCTCGTGAACAGTTAAGAGTCGTTTACAGCTGCCCTGCGGCCAATCCGCGGCAGCGAGATGTTGACTACCTCGCCTGATACACAGGAGGTTCGTGGGTTCGATCCCGACCCTGACGACGCCTGCTGTATATTTGGAGTTTTGCGTGTGTTCTCTCTCCCCGTGGTGAGATGTTAACTACCTCGCCTGGTATGCAAGAAGGCGTGGGTTCGATCCCGACCCTGACAACGCCTGCTGTATATTTGGAGTTTTGCGGTGTCTCTCTCTCTCCCCGTGGTGAGATGTTAACTACCTCGCCTGGTATGCAAGAAGGCGTGGGTTCGATCCCGACCCTGACAACGCCTGCTGTATATTTGGAGTTTTGCGGTGTCTCTCTCTCTCTCTCCTCGTGGTCGCGTGGATTTTTCTCCGGGGTCCTCCGATTTTCCCCTCCACATATAGAATCGACATCACGGCGTTTAAGAGTATTTCGCTGCTGTAAATATCCACGTGATAAGCCACTTCGTTGAGCTGTCATGTGTGGACAGGTCGCTTCTGATAAAAGAGCTACATGGCTCAGTGGGCCATACCTGTTAAAATAACAAACTAAATCATAGTTCATAGTTTAATCCACTGCTGGATGAAGGCCTCCCTACGTCGTGCCGGTCACGGCGGTCGTTTGACCATACTTCACCACGCTGGTCATTGTAGGTTGGTGAAGATGGTAGTGATGGTGGGGGTGGGGTGAGGGGATGCTGCCCAGCAGGGCACCGCTTTAAAGAGCGCTCCACCGCCGATGTTCACCGTGGCTGGGAAGGGCGATGCGCTAACCGCTGCACCACCGCTCGCGCCCCAAAGCAACGTGCGTGTAAGCCGGATACGACGAATTCGATTGAAATGTCGCTCAGTACAGTTCAACGTTGTGTCGCTGACGCCGATTGCGAACTAAACCCTTGTACTCCACTCGGCACGGGGGAGGGGGAGGGGTGAAACCCACGAAACGAATGTGCAGAGAAGGTTGTTTTGTGTTTGTGCGGCTATTTAGTGAGTGCAGTTGTTATTCACTGCGGCTAAGGCTTGGATTTGAACGTAGATTAGCAGCGGTTCTGGCTCAGCGACTCTGCCCTGGCCATTGTGAACCCCCTGAGTCATCTGCTCATGGGGTAGACAACGAAGAACAATGCACGCTTGTGAGTGAACGAGTTGCGACTCGATGTGCGTGAGTGTGAGCGCGTGTGGGGAGCGGTGGCGCAGCGGTTAGCGCGCTGCGCTACGAACCCGGTGACACGAGTTCCATTCCCGCTCACGGCCGACACCAGTGACGATTATCTGAAGCGGTCTTGGGCGTCCTCTAGGTCGACTCGGCCTCAAATGAGTACCTGGTGCAGTGTGTAAACATCGCCATTGGGGAGTCAAAGGCGGCCGGGCGTGGTGCGGGCAACCCCACCCCCTCGTGTGCCGTGCCGGCTTTCATAGGTGTTCGCTAACAGCACTTGCCCCAATTGTTTGTTAAAGGCTATACATGGGATCTTTGTCTTGTGTGTGTGTGTGCGCGTGCATTCTTGCAAGAAGTTATCGATGCTGAGTCACGAGTTTGGAAGCGGTTCAAAGCCCCACACCTACGACCTCCCACCCACCCACGTTCCATTCCACGGCCTCCGCTCGTCCATACGCAGGAGGGGAGAAAAACCTCCAGCCTGCAGGCCCGGATACAGCGCACGACTTCATCCAACACAGCACGATAATTCATCTCACACACGGTCCGTGACTTCATCTCACACAGCACGTGACTTCATGTCACACGGTCCGTGACTTTATCTCACAAAGCACGTGACGTCATCTCACGTGGCCTGTGACCTCATGTCACGTGGCCTTCACGACACGTGAAGTGACAGTGCGCGCAATCAAAGTTCATTCCACAAAAACGAATGCAGCAGAGTCCAAGGCGAGGATATGCGACGTTCAAACGGAGAAATCTTTAAATATACAGCAGGCGTCATGATAAGAGAGAGAGAGACGCAAACTCCAAATATACAGCAGGCATCAGGGTTGGGGTCGAACCCATGACCTCCTGTACACCAGGCGAGGTAGTTAACATCTCCTAGCCACCGTGATGATAAGAGAGGGAATCTCCAAATATACTGCAGCAGGCGTCAGGGTTGGGATCGAACCCATAACCACCTATACACCAGGCGAGGTAGTTAACATCTCATAGCCACCGTGATGATGAGAGAAAGAGACGAAATCTCCAAATATACTGCAGCAGGCGTCAGGGTTGGGATCGAACCCACGACCTCCTGTATAGTTCCCCCCGGATCCGTTGCGATCGTGCACGAGTTGGAACCCAGCTGCTGCTGCTGTGAACATCTGAGCTGGAGCTCCCAGTCTCCTCCACTAACTCGCTCATTGCAGCAAACTATGAAACTTAAACTCCGTCTCCCGCCATCGTCTCTCGCGCCCGAGTTCTCACAGTTAACGACCTTTGCATCAGTTCAACAAACCCGTTTTTTGCACTCTGACCCATTAACAACGTTAACGACGGTGCTGTTCGTTGCTGGCCGCTTGGCGTTTGGATTCTTTTAGGCATGTGTGCTCGGCCAATCGTCATTTAAATAATGAAGGCACATACCCTGGACACAGTGCAGCATTGGCTCACGCGAATTCAAACTTGCCCAATGGAGGGACTGGCCCACGGCCAAGGAATGTGGAACTTCCACTATTGGCTCGGGACATAACGGAGGTGCTTCGCTCCAACCGCACCCCACCACCGCACCCCGCACCCTGTCAACTCCACACTCATTGAACAGAGAGTATGTCTCGATGCTGCTCCAATACCCATCCCCACTATCGGCGGTCATCATTGTCGTCACCACGATGTACCGACTGGCACAGTGCATGAAGGGTACACGGGGAAGAAGGGAGAGAGACAGAGAGAGAGAGTCACGTTGTGTCTGTGGAGCTTGACATCGAGATAGCCGTCCCTGTAAGGTGCTGCGATGCAGGAATGTGCTACAAGGGGTGTGTGCGCGTCTGTGTGTCTGTGATTGCGTATCTGTGCATGTGCGTCTGTGTGTCTGTGTATCTGTGTGTCTGTGCATGTGCATCTGTGTGTCTGTGTATCTGTGTGTCTGTGCATGTGCGTCTGTGTGTATGTGTATCTGTGTGTCTGTGTATCTGTGTGTCTGTGCATCTGTGCATGTGTATCTGTGTATCTGTGTGTCTGTGTATCTGTGTGTGTGTATCTGTGTATCTGTGTGTCTGTGTGTCTGTATCTGTGTATCTGTGTATCTGTGTGTGTGTGTCTGTGTGTGTCTGTGTGTCTGTGTGTCTGTGTATCTGTGTACCTGTGTGTCTATGTATGTGTACCTGTGTGTCTGTGCATGTGCGTCTGTGAGCGCGGGGAGCGGTGGTGTAGCGGTTGGCGCGCTGCGCTACGAACCCGGCGATCCAAAGTCGATTCCCGCTCAAATCCAGTCACCATTAACCTGATTTGCCACTGGGCCTTCCCTAGGTCGACTCAGCCTCAAATTAGAACATGGTGCGGTGTGTATTAAACGTCGCGACTGGGGGAGACAAAGGCGGCCATGCGCAAGTGTTGGCCACTCAGCCCGTCGTGGGCCATTTCAGCCTTCACAGGTGCCGCTGCTTCTCGCTAACACCACTTGCCCCAACAGCCTGTCAAAGGCTATACAGGGGATCTGTATCTTTGTGTGCACGTGTCTGTGCGTGTGTGTGGACCCAGTGTGCATTACTCTGTGCGGGGTTGTAACCTTGCGAACGTTCCACAACCGAAATTATTTTTTTACATTCATCCACACCGTCTGTAAAGTCTCACGTCGCGTGCAGAGGTGAACGGCGACGTTGAGCGGACGTTGCTTCACCCACTCGGCGGATTAACTCACTACATCGCTGAACTCTTTTTATTTGAACAGGTAAGGCCCCACTGAGCTATGTAGCTATTTTCCAGACTCGCCCACAAGTGATGGCTGGACGAAGTGGCTTATCGTCATGTGGAGGAGAAAAATCCACGCCACCGCAGGGATAGAGAGACACGCAGACTCCAAATATACAACAGCAGGCATCAGGGTCAGGATCGAACCCACGACCTCCTGTAGACCAGGCGAGGGAGTTAACATCTCCGAGCCACCGTGATAATGATCAGGAGAGATACATACCGCAAACTCCAAATATACAGCAGCAGGCGTCAGGGTCGGGATCGAACCCACGACCTCCCGTAGACCAGGCGAGGTAGTCAACATCTCCTGGCCACCGCAGCGAGATGTTAACGACCTCCATCCACCAAGCCACTTCTCTCCACTGAGCCGGTCTCACTTCCTCTTTATTGTGCCCAGCCGTGCCTCGGATCTGCAGGATCTATAATTAAGATTTTAAAGCACATTCCTGCGGAGGGAGCTGGTAGTAACGTTGGGTTGCTCGGTCAATGGCCTGCAGGGTCAACGGCGGCGTGGTGTATTCCGCAAATATGCCCGACTGTGAGGGCGGGCACAAGCCGGCGTGAGTAGGTTAAACGTTGAGTTTTATAAGGGCACCACGGGGTGACCAGCCCCTCCCCACCCAGCTCCACCCCTCCCACCCCCACCCAGCCCCTCCCCACCCTCCCTACCTGTGTGAATAGAGGGTCACGTGATCACCTGTGTGAATAGAGGGTCATGTGACCACCTGTGTGAATAGAGGGTCACGTGACCACCTGTGTGAATAGAGGGTCACGTGACCACCTGTGTGAATAGAGAGTAATCAGTTTACCTCCAGGGTAACGAACGAGGGAGATCTCCTCGCCACCTGCGGGGATCCAGAATTGTTCTGAATCCCAGCATCACGGATCCTATTATCCGCAGGTGTGACTCCCATTTGCCTGCAAAAAATCACGGATAATAGGATGAGGGGTGCTCCTGCGAGTATCATCCCAAGTGAGTCGTTTTGCAGTCAAGACTTTTCGAATGCGGAAAATCTTGACCGGTGACGCACGGCGCTGGATGGCCTTGATGTTTAACGTCCACTGTGAGTGAAGCGGATGGTGCATAGTCGTAGTAGTAGTGGCAATTGCACACCGGCGGTATTAACCAGGGAGGCCGCTAGATTCGAACCGCGAAGCCCCCGCTCTCTGTCTCTCTCCGACGAGCGACCAACGTGCTTTGCACGTTGGGCTGGATCGTGGCATTGTCGCACAATCGGCATTTGTCAAGCTGCGACCGCCAATCCTGCGTCAAGGCCTTGACTGAATGGCGCATGCGACGAGGGTTTCGTGAAGAATGTTGGGAAGGAGCGATGCTAATGATGGTGACGTACGTGTACGTACGTTGAACTTTGTTCGCACCGTACGTAGCCAACCGTGCTAATCGGTGGTGTTGGGGAAAGGACAACAAACTAACACGCAAAAATGCAGTTGCAAAGAAATGAGTTTGTCAATACAGATGATTTTAAAGTGCATGGCTCCGGTGGCTTCGTCATTATGGAAGGAAGAGCGCTCCAGACGGCCGCAGAAGCGCGTCTGAAAGCGCTCGCCGCGGTGACCACCGTCTTTGTTTCGAGGGCCAGCCAAAAGCCGCCGCTGCTGCGAGGACGACCGCAGTTCGCGTGGTGATCGTGGCTTATGCCCCTTGATGAGATCAGCGAGGTGCTGCTGTGGGTTCATTCGTGGCGAGCGCTTTGTGTGTGACGACCGCGATCGGCCCGCACGCGTAGGTGCCGGCCACGTCGTCGCATCATCATGGCATCATCTGGTCCAGCACCATGTGAGACTAGGCTCTAAGGAAAGCTGTCTCGGGTGTGGACCAATCAACTTCAAGGACAGTACACATTATCAGAGTTATGTTTTTTGTTTGCATTATGACTGCAGGTATTGTGGTCTATGTAAACATGACTCCTTGTAAAAAAGGTGTCAATTTTGTTGCCAGATAGAAGGGTAAAAAAACAATTATAGTAAGGAGTTGTCACGTTAACAGAACGTGGCCAATTCGTCACTAGCACAGCACCACCGGTGTGTTGGAGAGCCAAGCCACAATCTGAGTAACGACGTTTCGCCAGTAATCACAACCAGCTTCATCAGGCGACAGCCAAGGTCAATCCGCAGGCTAGACGAAGGCCCCCCTCGCCATGCCGTCCGTGTCGCCAATCCTCTCGCGCTGTCCTTGCCGGGCGGCGATCCACCAAAGCTGCTGCAACGCGGAAAGCGGATTTCGTCGCTCCATCTCTTCTCTCTTTGGGCGCGTTCCATTGCGTGGCTCCAGCCGTCAAAAGGTCGTGGACGTTCTGCTTGGCGACCGAACGGTTACTCTCGCGACGTGTTTTATAGATCCAGCGGCGCACATCCTTGACAGAGGCACTTGGGCTTCTTCAATCGATAGAGACGCCGGCTCAGGCTAACGTCCAAAGCCCGGGTCACGGGATTTCAACTCCGGTTCGTGTTGGCAGGTCAGCCGATCCCCGTCCATTCATGTGAAAGCTTCACAAAAGCGCATTAAGCACGCCCGGACGGTTTGGCGGCATGGAAAATCCCAACCGGAGTCGTCAGCTTGCGGAGCCTGGAGGCGTAATGCAGCTTGCATGGGGGTGTAGGTTTGACCCCGAACTCCAGTCCGGTGGCTCGCTCGAAACGTCGGCCCGGGTTTTCGGGCAAAACTTTCAGCATGAGCCGGCATTTAAAGTGGGCCACGTAGGCTGTGCTGGGCGAGGTGCTGTGAACGAGGCGGTGGGAAAGTGGCCGGGGACTCAAACGTTTGGGGACGATTGTGATGCATCTGGTTGTCTCGGAACGGTGACATGGGCTACATGGTCAGCAGCGCACTGGACTTCCTCATTTGAGGCTGAGTCGACCTAGGGAAGACCCAGGACCGGCTTACAGTGTCGTCACGGATGTTGGCTGTGTGAACTCGGTTCACTCACACTCACTAAAATCCCCCGTATAGCTTTAACAGACTGTTGGGGCAAAGTGCTGTTAGCGAGTGGCACCTGTGAAGGCCGGCACGGCACACGAGGGGGTTGGGTGGCTAGCACCACGCCCGGCCGCCTTTGTCTCCCTAGTGGCGATGTTAACCCACCACATCAAGGTAACTTATTTGAGGCTGAATCACCCCAGGGGAGGCCAGGACCACTTCAGATAATCGTCACTACTGGTGTTGACCGTGAGTGGGTATTGAACTCGGATCACCGGGTTCGTAGTATAGCTCGCCAACCATTGCGCCACCACTCCCCCAACAGGACTCACTCACACCAACACCAACGCTGTCATTTGTCACTAAGTCACGGTGACGTCCCTACGTCGCCTGTGCCAGGCCACGTGCTCTCACTTACTCACACACTCACTCACTCCCTCGCACACGCACACGCACTTCGTCTCGCGTTCAGCCGTTGTGTCCTTCCACCCGAATGTTGTGCCGCAGCGTGTCGGGGAATGTGGGATGGAGATCGGTCCATCGCCCGTCGCTCCGCGTCGCGCCGCGTCGTCCTCCATCGCCCCGTTCGGCGTCCACGTCGCCCACACGGATCTCCAGTGCAGACTTCGCTGCTTCCGCCGTTTACTTCCTCGCTCGCTTCCCGTAGATCGTGTCCGATGGTCGCTATGACGACACGCGTAATTGCAAAATGGGAGGTTGGCGAAAGCATTCGCCAATTATAATTCCTTACTGCCATCTATTTTTTTTTATCTTCTCAATGTCCCGTGAGCCAGAGCAAAACAAAACGGTAGCCACCTAGCCAAGGGGCCGGAAACGAAAATAACAAGAAGAACAGGTGGCACTGCCACGTGAACACTGTGAACACATGGCACTGCGTGGCACTGCGGTCATCCCGTGGCTTTTTGCTGGCCATCGGAACAAATTGCGGTGGTCACCACATGGCGCTGTGCCTTCACGTGCGCTTCTGAGGCCGTCTGGAACGCTCCTCCTTCCCATATTAGGAAGGCACAGGGAGCTTACCTCTTTAGAACTGCTCTTTGTGTTAGTTTGCGGTCCTTCCCCTGCACCTCGATTAACCGGTTGGTTACGTACGTGCGAAAGAAGTTCAACGTGCGTACGTACATGCATGACGCCTCCTCGTCTTGTTTGTCAATCGTGGGCTTGCGTCTGCGGTACGCGTCCTGAGGTGCTTCTGTTCTGGGCGGTGACCACAGTCCCTGCACACTGCACCGGAGAATTTGTAATTTCCTGTGTGTGAATCATCATCATCCGCGAGTATCCGCATCATCATCAGCTCCTGCTGCTGCTGCTAGCCATGGTGTCGTGTGTGGATGATGAGGTTCAGGGGTTGTGGTCCGTGAGCTCCAGGGCGGGAGATTTTTGTACTGCTATTTTTATTTTAGCAGGTGAGGCCCACTGAGCTGCGTAGATCTTTCTCAGAAGCGACCTGGCCACAGATGGTAGCACCACGAAGTGGCTCATCACGTGGACATTTAAGGCAGCCAAATACTGTCAATGTGGAGGCGAAAAACCGGAGGACCCGGAGATAAATCCACGCGACCGCTGGGAGAGAGACACACAAACTCCAAATATACAGCAGCAGGCGTCAGCATCGGGATCGAACCCGCAACTTCCTGTGTTCCAGGCGAGGGAGTTAACATCTCGCCACTGTGGTGAGATGGGATGCCACGGACGTTCTTCGACGACGGAGGTCTCTCGCGAGGACGAGGAGCTCGTGAACTCCACGTGAACTCCACGTGGCTATTCCACGCTCGTTGCCCCCGCGACGCTTCACCGTCCTCTCCGCTAAGCGGAAGTCGCCGCCGTTTCGACCCGACAAGCGGAAGGGGGGTGGCGGGGAGCGACGTGAGCTCGGCGAACCGACGGAAAAACCGAAGTTGCCGCGCTGTTGGGGACTTTTCGCTCGGCAGCTGCCAACGCCGCCGCGGCCTGATTGTGAATCGCAAGCGAGGCGGGTCACCCGACGTGACCTCGCTTTGCAAACATATAATAATCATTTACTTTTGTAAAGTGCCGCATTTCATCGATGCGCCACTGTGTATGGAAAGCGAGGAAGTAAACAGAAACCTGCTGGGAAAATGGCCAGAACCAGTTGGAAGGGGGTAAAGGCCAGTTTACCCATTTGCTCAACCACTCACTCACCCACCCACTCACTTACCCATTCACCTAACCACACTCCCATTAATTCACTCACCCACTCACTCACCCACTCACTCATCCACTCACCCACTCATTTACCCACTCACTTACCCACCACCTACTCATCCACTCACCCACTCACTCACCCACTCACCCACTCACCTACTCACCCACTCACCTACTCATCCACTCATCCACTCACTCACTCAACCACTCACTCACCCACTAGGTCACCCACTCACTTACCTGCCCACTCGCTCACCCACTTACTCACCCACTCACTTACCCATTCACCCATTCATTCTCTCACTCACTCACCCACTAACCTACCCACTCACTCTCCCACTCACTCTCCCACTCACCCACTCACTTACCCACTCACCCACTCACTCATACACTCACCCATGCACTCACCCACTCGCTCACCCACTCACTCACTCAACCACTCCCTCATCCACTCGCTCACCCACCCACTCACTCACTCACTCAAACACCCACCCACCTACCCACTCACCCACCCACTCGCTCACCCACTCACTCACCCACCCACTCGCTCACCCATTCACTCACACACTCGCTCACCCACTCACTCACTCACCCACCCAATCACCCACCCACTCACTCACTCATTCACCCACTCATACAGAACCATGATAAACGGCCAAAACCAGTGGGGCGTAGAGGCCAGTTTCAAGAGGCAAGCTTTCAAGACGGGACTTAAATCGAGCCCACGACTCTGATCGTCGTATTTGCAAAGGCACAACACGTTCCAGATCTTGCGAGAGCTGCACAGCGCAGGCAAAATCCCGATCACCCCAGGAAGTGAGCCTTGACCTCGGTTTACTTAAATGAAGGCGTCGTTTCGGGCAATCGCCCTTTTCAGAGCACATGAAAAAGGGCCGATGCCCGACACTTCACATCTATATGATATTTGTGTACACGGCAGCGTCGTTGACACGGAGCGTGCTGAGCGATTGTTGCACGTGCCTGATCACCTGCGCTTGTGTCGCACAAGTCGGACCAACTGCCATGGTGGAGCAACTCTGATGGTGGAGCAACTCCGATGGTGGAGCAGCTCTGACGTTGGAGTAGCTCCGACGGTGGAACAACTGCCATGGTGGAGCAACTCCGATGGTGGAGCAACTGGCATGGTGGAGCAACTGCCACTTTGGGGCAACTGCAATGGTGGAGCAACCACGATGGTGGAGAAACTGCCATGGTGGAGCAACTCTGATGGTGGAGCAACTCCGATTATAGAGCAACTCCGATGGTGGAGCAACTACCACGGTGGAGCAACTCCCACGGTGGAGCAACCACGATGGTGGAGCAATTCGGCCGGTGGAGTGGGTATCTGCCGCCCTCGGCAGGCCCTGCGGTGGGCTGGAGGCGGGGAGGGGGGAGGGGTAACGGGACTTTTGTGGTGATCATTGTGAAACCACCGGCTTGGCAAAAAATCTCCCCAACCTCACGATCGCTGTCGAGTCACTTTACCTTCGTGCCGTGCCGCTGCGCGTGCCACGAGGGGAGTGGCGGCGCCGCGGTTAGCACGCTGAGCCGGGACTTCCGGCGGCGAAGACCGAATTCAACTCGAGGCCACGGCCAACAGCGGGCCGGCGAGCGACGCGCCTTCAACTCGTTCACCGAGACGAACTGACGATCCGGGTGAAATATGGTCAATTAGCCCTTCTTAGCGTGGTGGCATACAGGAGTTCGTGGGTTCGATCCCGACCCTGACACCTGCTCTATGTTTTGAGTTTGCGTGTCTCTCTCTCATCATTATCATCACGGTGGCTAGGAGATGTTAACTACCTCGCCTGGTATACAGGAGGTCGTGGGTTCGATCCCGACCCTGACGCCTGTTCTATATTTTGAGTTTGCGTGTCTCTCTCTCCCCGTGTTCCCTGTGTCTGCGTAGGTATTTTTTCTTTGGGCACTTCCCGTTTTTTCCCCTCCACATTTAGAATCAACGTCATGCATTCAGAGTGTGTGGCTGCCACACATTACCACGCGATGACCATGATAACGATAGGCCACTTCGTCGGGCTACTACCGTTGGTGTTGGCCAGGGTCGCTTCTGAAATGTTTTTTTGCCACTAAGCTCAGACGGGCCCTTGCCTGGTTAAAATAAATTTGTACGAAAAATTTCAGTTCAAGCAATAGTTTGCTACACTGGCGTGGCGTTTTTGGGGTGGAGTGAGGCGTTCGTCCAGCAGGTGATTGACGGAAGGGCCGGGAAGGATGAATGCCCTCGCACCGTGAGTTGAGCCGCAAAAGGTCAGAGGTCAGCGGGAGGCTTCTGCGTCTGGGCCTTCTGTTGCTCGTGCCGCGTGACGGGGTCCCCCGTGTGAAGATGATGATGCCCCCCGTCACGTGACTGCCGCTGGAGATGACGACTCTCTGCCTGTGTGTGTGTGGTGTAGGCGGTGGCTGGGCAGCCACCGCATGCCTAAACAGCTTTTGTTCGGCCGGATCGAGGGGGCTAAACGGGCGCGGCACGGGCTAGAGATGAGATGGAGTGATGTGGTACAGGAGGACGTGGAGCTGAGTGGACTTGCCGATGACTGGTACCAGCGGTGTCAAGATCGGCCTCTGTTGAGGAGGCTCGTGAAGGACGCTACTGGGCAGTTGGAGGCAGTCGCCCTCCAACAACAACGGAGGGCGGAGCAGCGATGCTCACAACAACGAGCGGAGCGCCGGGTGGCTAAAGCACAGCAAGTTGGTACAGTAGGGGGCAGGTGGTGCATCGGCCAGTCATCTCGGTCATCTCGGTCAGTCGACCCGTGGCACCTGGGTCTGCCCCGTGACCTCCTGCCAGCGGGCGTTCGACACTTCACGTGGCCTCAAGGTGCACATGGCCTGGCACAAGCGTCGTGGTGACGTCACCACCACTTAGTGGCGAATGGCGGTTGGCGGTGGCGGCGGTGTAGGCGGTCAGCGCTACGCTGCGCCACGAACCGGCGACCCAAGTTCGATTCCCGCTCACGGCCGAACACCAAGTTACGATGATCCGAACCGGTCCTGGGCCTCCCGTAGGTCGACTCAGCCACAAATGAGTACCTGGTGCGGTGTGTAGTAAACATCGCCACTGGAGAGACAAAGGCGGCCGCGTGTGGTGCTGGCCACCCACCCCCTCATGCGCCGTGCCGGCCTACACAGGTGCTCGCTAACAGCACTTGCCCCAACAGCCCGTTGAGGCTATACGACGGATCTTTGTCTTTGTGAGCGTGCGTGGAAGAAGGTTATGAGCGCGCGTTGCCGGCTGCAAGGTGAGCCAACTCTGCACCGTCGTTGCTGCGCGCTCTGCGTGCCCGGCGCTTTGTCGGAAGAAAAAATAAATACCACTAGCCGCTCACTCCCACAGCCTCCCGACGTTCCTCCCAACAAGAGGAACATCTCCAACCTCCCTACATCTCGTCTGCCCCCCCCCCGCCGCCCGCTCCACCCGCTCCGCCCACGCGTGCAACCCCGAGACGTGTTGCTTCAAACACTTTCCCTGGAATGCGGCTCGGCGTTGTCTGAGCAGGTGCAGACAAATTCGTCGGGAGGTGTTGTGCATGTGAGTGAGTGTGGGGAGTGTGGTGCAGCGGTTAGCGCGCTGTGCTCCTACCCCCCCCCCTCCCGCCCACCCACCAGCTCACGGCCAACGCCAGTGACGATTATCTGAACCGGTCCTAGGCCTCCCTCCCCCCCTAGGTCGACTCAGCCTCAAATGAGAGACCTGGTGCGGTGTGTTAACATCGCCATAAGGGAGACAAAGACATCCGGGCGTCGTACTGTCCACCCACCCCCTTCGCGTGCCATACCGGACTTTATAGGTGCTCGCTAACAGCACTTGCCCCAACAGTTGTTAATGCTACACGGGGGATATTTGTCTTTGTGTGTCAGAGCCTGCTGCCTGCTCACCCACCAACTCAGCCGTGACGCTGCCCACCCACCCCCTCGTGTACCGTTCGGGCCTTCATATGTGCTACTCTCTAACGGCACTTGCCCCAACAGTCTGCTAAGGCTACACGGGGGATCGTTATCTTTGTTTTCCGAGCCTGCCTGCTCAACCACCCACCTAAGCCTACCCACCCACCTACACACACATCCACTCACTCACCTACATAAACATACTCACCCACTCACATACCCACAATCCACTCACCCAACCAATAACCCACCGACCCAACTAACCACTCACCTATCCACCCACCCACCAATAGCCCACCTCCCATCAAATAACCCACCCACCTAACTCCCCACTCACGTTCCACCTACCCACTCACTCACCATCACCCCATCTACCCACTCACCTTCCCATAAACCCACTCACCCAAATACCTACCCGCTCAGCCGCCTCCCCACCCACCCACCTACCTCCACATACCAAAGCATCTGCTCACCTATCCACTCACTCACCCATCACCCTACCCAGCCATTACCCCACCACGCAAGACGGAGCGAGATGAATTCTGCCCGCGAACCAGGGGCATGGGTGAATTGTCGCAACGCAAGAGCGTGAGAGAGAGAGAGAGACACACGCACACAGAGGGGCCTTCATCCAGCAGCGGGTAGATCGCGGTTGCGGCTGCCCACGTCGATGACGACGTCGGAATGTGACCGCGTCTCTGGGTGACGCGCGGCTCAAGGGAAAGTGATTCACGCGCCTGAAAGTTGTGGTCGGAGCGAAAGTAGCAGGGAGAGATGTGTTAACAAGCAAGGCTCCTCATCATTGACTTCGGTTAGGAACAGTGATCAATTATCGTCGTCATCATCATCATCAACATCATCTCCGCTCTGAATCATCATTACTGCCGTATTCTGCCGAGTACAAGACCCCCTCAATCTCACCCAGTGTTGTAAAGGTGGTGGAGGAGTGGTGGAGGAGGAGGAAGTGGAGGAGGAGAGGTGGAGGAGGAGGTGGAGGAGGTGGTGGAGGATGAGGTGGCGGAGGTGGTAGAGGAGGAGGTGCCGACGTTGTGAATAATGATTGATTCGGGCGATGAGGAGTGGGGGATGGGGGGAGGTTGCAACGTGAACCTGAATCAATTGACCTCACCCCGCCACCCCATCTCAGCTGCGTCACTCATTGCCTCGCCGTTAAAAAGGCATTTGCCCAAAGGATCTCATCGCTGCCCCCTCCCCCCTCCCTGCACAGCGACAGCGGCAGCGGATCTCGAGTCTCGCCAGCGCCCCCCCCCAGACCGACACCGCGTGGCACGCGCTGGGCGCCTCGAGCCGCGTGCGCTGCGAAGCTCGAGGCGTGTTGCCTCGGCGACCGTTGCCATGCGGGGACCCGGCTCTTTGTCTCCGCGTTGCTGGGGGGTCGGGGAAGGGAGGGAGGGAGACCGCCTTGTTAATGGGGTGGGGGGGAGAGGGGGGGGTGACGACGAGTGTGAGCTGAGTTGGGAGTGCTGCCTGTGGTGATGGTGACAGAGTAAGATGAGTGAGTGAGCGAGCGAGTGAGTGAGCGAGCGAGTTGAAGAGTGTCCAAGATAGAGGGCGGGCGAGCGAGCGATCGAGCGATGGGGGGAGGGAGGCGGGGGGGTGACGACGAGTGTGAGCTGAGTTGGGAGTGCTGCCTGTGGTGATGGTGCTGGTGAGAGCGTAAGATGAGCGAGTGTGAGAGCGAGTGAGTGAGCGAATCGAGCGAGAGTGAGCGTGAGAGCGAGCGAGAGAGTCACAGTGGTAGGGTGAGCGAGCGAGTGTGTGAGCGAGCGAGTGTGAGAGCGAGTGAGTGAGTTTAAGAGTGGCCAAGATAGAGCGCGAGCGATCGATCGAGCGATGGGGGAGGAGGCAGGTTTGGCGGTCTTAGCGACGAGTGAATTCGTTGTTCGGTTGCGAGTGTTGTGTGTGACGGTGGCGGGGTGCGTGGTATTGGAGTGGTGGTGTGTGTGGGGTGGTGGTGGGGGGGGGGGTAGTGGTGTGTGTGGGGGGAGTAGTGGTGTGTGTGTGGGGGGGTAGTGGTGTGTGTGGGGGGGGGTAGTGGTGTGTGTGGGGGGGTAGTGGTGTGTGTGTGGGGGGGGTTAGGTGGTGTGGGGGGGGGGGATAGTGGTGTGTGGGGGGGGGGGGGTAGTGGTGGTGTGTGGGGGGGGTAGTGGTGTGTGTGTGGGGGGGGGTAGTGGTGGTGTGGGGGGGTAGTGGTGTGTGTGTGTGGGGGGTAGTAGTGTGTGTGGGGGGGGGGGTAGTGGTGGTGTAGGGGGGGGGGTAGTGGTGTGTGGGGGGGGGGGGGTAGTGGTGGTGTGTGGGGGGGGGTAGTAGTGTGTGTGTGGGGGGGGGTAGTGGTGTGTGTGGGGGGTAGTGGTGTGTGTGTGGGGGGGGGGGGGGTAGTGGTGGTGGGGGGGGGTGGGGTAGTGGTGTGTGTGGAGGGGGTAGTGGTGGTGTGTGGGGGGGGGTAGTGGTGTGTGTGGGGGGGTAGTAGTGTGTGGGGGGGGGTAGTGGTGTGTGTGGGGGGGGGGTGTGGTGTGTGTGTGTGGGGGGGTAGTGGTGTGTGTGGGGGGGGTAGTGGTGTGTGTGGGGGGGTAGTGGTGGTGTGGGGGGGTAGTGGGTGTGTGTGGGGGGGGGGGTAGTGGTGTGTGTGTGGGGGGTAGTGGTGGGTGGGGGGGTAGTGGTGTGTGTGTGGGGGGGTAGTAGTGTGTGTGGGGGGGTAGTGGTGGTGGGGGGGTAGGGTGGTGTGTGGGGGGGGTAGTGGTGTGGGGGGGGGGGGGTGGGGGGGGTAGTGGTGTGTGTGTGGGGGGGTAGTGGTGTGGGGGGGGGGGGTAGTGGTGTGTGTGTGGGGGGGGGGGGGGTAGTGGTGGTGGTGGGGGGGGGGGGGTGGGTAGTGGTGTGTGTGGGGGGGGTAGTGGTGTGTGTGGGGGGGGGGAGTCGAGCCGCCCCCGCGAGTATCACGTTGCTCCCCCGGGGTGCGAGATATCCACCAATTAGTGTGTTTGCGACAGCTGCGGTGAGGAATGTCGCCTCGCTAAGCTGCGTTTCCCGCATCAACCCCCTCCCCCCCCCCAGGGGCCGTCCATAAATGACGTCACACACCTAGGGGGGGGGGGGGTGGTCAGACATTTGTGACGATGTGTGACGATGGGGGGGGGGGTTGAGAAATGTGACGTCACGTAAAATGCGCAACTTTAAATAAATATAGACAACACGTTCTACTTAATTAAATAGACGTTTTAATAAATGTTTTCTCCTACACATCAGAGAGCAGCGCCACATTAAATACGCACGACAATGACAATAGTTTAAAGCGATTTGAAGCATGTTTTATTTTGGGGGGGTGGGGCGGCAGAGCTTTGAGACATCATATTTGAGTGGGGGTCTGAATTTTTGTGACGCCGTGTGACGAGGTGGTGGGTGGGGGGGTGGTCAAAAATCGTCCAAAATCGCGTGACGTCATTTATGGACGGCCCCCCCACCCCACTGTCGTCACAATCCCCTCTTCTGCGCCTTCTCCCGCTCTGAACGCCGCGCCAGGCACACGCGCGTGTCCCTCTCCCTTCATGGGACGGCAGCAGCGTTCTGTTTCTAACGAGAGGCGCGCCCGTCATGGGAACGTGGAATCCTCGCAAGAGTGGGGGGTGAGCCGGAGAGGCTTTGCTTGTTTTGCTTCAGTTTGTACCTCGTGTCCGACGTTTCGCGGTCATCAGCCGCAGCAGCAGCAGCAGCAGCAGCCCACATTGAGGCCAGACGCAAGACGAATCTAAGAGAGGGATGGAGATGCGTAGACC
>NC_083838.1:9737880-9795884 GCF_015708825.2 Lethenteron reissneri
AAATCGAAATCATCCTTACTAAAAACATCAGCAAATTCACTCAGAAGAGCACGCAACTCCCCGCATTGTTCAGGGGACAATGACAGAGATATTGACATAGCTCCACGATCCATCGATCATCCAGAACAGAAGCGGAATGAGTCGCCCCCACCAATCGGCAGGATACACCTTTATCGTGATCCGTAACGGCAATAGTGGCATGAGCCAGCACTGTACCGGCGGAAACCACAACCCCATCCGGACCCCCATTCAGCACTTGCAAAAACGGGGCCTGTCCAGAACGAACAATAATTTGGGCACCGACAAGCATGAGGCCCCTGGTCGCAGTATTAGATGGGGCCCCGTTCTGTCCAACAACAGCAGCCTCCACCAGCTGTGCGCTACGCGGCTCCACCAAAATGGCGGACTCCAACCGCGACTCAACAGCGCCGTCAAAGATGGTGGCGTCCTGCCGCGTGGTCTCCGCAGCGTGCGTAATGGCGGACAGCTCTCCCACACCCGCAATGGCGGCTGTCGACTCCGCAGGGGGACCCTCCGAGGCTCCATCCCGAAGTTCTGCTCGTCACCCCTCGGCAACCCTTCCTGTGGGCACCCCGTCACCATAGATGACGCGACCAGCGACACCAGCTGGAGAAGCACCGTCCGGAATGAGTCCAGCTGCTCTTCAACCCGTTTCCAGCCGTCCTTTGCCCGACGTGACGAAGATGCCGCAGCTTGGCGGTCCATCTCTGGCGTGGTCACTTCACCAGCCGCGGTTTCTGTAACCGGGACCACGGATCCCGGGGTCGGCAGGTCCTGGGTCTCTACCTCGTCGTCGTCGGAAGATGCCACAGGTGGGTTCTTCTTCTTGAGATGCTTGGACATATCACTTTTAGTTGTTCTGTCTTGTCTCTAGAAGAACCACTTCTGACTCCAGTTGTAATAAAGCACTTCCGCGACGACTGTCGACTGGCGTCTTTTATTATTAACAATGACTGCACAGCTCCGCTCTCTCTCTCTCTGGACGGCTTCCCTCTCCCTCTACTGCCGTGACGCGCGCTCTCCCTCTTCCACCATCGTGGCGTGTCTCTTTCTCTCTCTCCACCCACGCTCGCTGCTGGCTGGCGGCGCGCTGGGAAGAGAGAAGGCTTCACTGGCAGAGCCGCCCCGTGGCTGGTGGCGAGTAGAGGTAGGCGATGATGCTGTCCGGACTCCAGGCTTCCCACACCGACCCCGGTTCCTCTCCCTACCTCTCCTTATATTTCTCTCGGTGGAGCTAAACCCCGCCTCCAGCCACGCCCCCTCGTGGAACCTTCCCCAAGGTTCCCGTACATTCCCACGAGCTCCACCCATTACCTTTGGCCCAGATGGAACCCTTCCTTCCGATTGGATATTAGTTACCCAGCAGTGACTATGCAATGACCCTTCCATCGTCCCATAGATGGCACTCTCTCATTACACATATAAGGAGACAAACACAGAGATAGAGAGAGACACACACAAAACCGAGAGACACACACACAAAGAGACACACACACACACAGAGACACACACAACAACATCATAGCCTGTTAGTCTACTACAAAAAAACGAGATAAAGGGGCAACATTGGCTTTGTTAGTGAGACATTTAGCCCGTTAATGTAAAGACATTTATCTTGGTAATGTAAATTGGTAATGTAACTCAGTTCGTCTGAAATAACTGCTGACAATGGCAGGTAGGAAGGAAACATCAACAACCAGTTAAGGCTTTACCTGGTTAATAACGTCCTTCCAATGATTGCTCAATTTGTACCCATCTTCTCGGTTGAAGTTATGTCTGTGTTTATATATCTGGATGGCTTCATGAACAAATCTTGATGGTAGCCCGAAGGTTTTCAGAGTACCTTGGTCTAAAAAAGAAACATTATCGTGTGAACCCACAGCATTCAAGCAGTGATCAGCTACGGCAGATGTATTGGTTCTGCCGTGTTTCAAATGTGCCTTGTGTTCGCGGACACGGTCCAAGACATGTCGTTTCGTTTCCCCAATGTAACTGTTATCGCAGACCCAACTTAGTTTGTAGACACCAGGGTATTGCATGTCAGGAATCACATCTTTCACAGATGGGATCAGGTCATGGATTTTATGTACTGTGTTGAATCGAACCTGTATCTTATGTTTGATAAAGATTCTGGAAATATTTTTGGTAACCCCTGCTATGTATGGCAAGGTGATGGTTTTGATTGGAGCATACTCTGGATAAGTCTGGTTCTCGACATTGTGTTGTCCACAATTAATGTAATATCAAGTTATTCAGGTTTTCAAAACTCAGACTTTGACCTCGGCATGATAACTTGTTTTTATTGTCGATGTTAGAAATGATTCATTCGACGATTTATAAATGTAAAAACACCACTTAATACGGTGAATATGCAAACACGTGACAAACATCATAAATAAATAAATACCACATCCCCACGTCCCACATTGGCATTGGGCACAAGTTAAGATGGAAGATTGGAGGCTGTTTATGAAAAGTGCATTACCAATTCCATTTCCTATTGTGTAGATAATTCTACATTCAGCATTAAATTTGTTCTACCTACGTGTACTGCAAACATAAAATTGTTGTGCAATGAAATGGTAACTGCAGAGTTTAATGGCTTTTCCAAGTGTTATTGTACATGAATAAAAAATACTCAAACACATTGAATATACAAAGCTTCCAAAAATACATATATCCATTGTCATACGTGTTTTAGCATAAGCATGGATAAATGTACATTTCTGATCTGAAATCAAAAGAACAATAGGACGACACTAAATCATGTGAATTGAAACGAAATATAAACTCAACGATTTAACGAGCCTCTTGGACATACCTTATTTTGTGACCGCCATTAAAGTAGCGAATTACCAAGGGAGCCACTTCCAAATTTTTGTTCCTTTTAGAGTGCAACAAACTTGAAAAATAGAACACAGATTTGGCTTGTTGACTGATGGAGAGAGCCAGTGAGGCTGATTATAGAAAGGAGGTTAATGCGTGGCAATATCTCAAGAGACATAACATAAAGACACGTTTTGTCCGTGCAAAAATTAACCCACGCATGAGGTGAACACAAATAGCAATATACCCACAGGGAGAGAACGGGGGGGGGCACACTTGGCCATAATACACACTTTACTGGAGTCCACAGTAAATACACACTGCACCTGCAGATGCTGACACATTATCAATCAAGGTTGTGGCATGTTTTATGTGGAATGCACCAATGAGTGATTCATTAAAAGCAAACACCTCATAAAGACCACACACACCATTCGATATGTGGGAGTTAATCAATTATTATTTGGAAGTGAAACCCCCAGAAGATGCATACCTAACAGCATACCACTTGACTCCTGTCCAAATTTTTCACCGCTCAAGTGGGTGTGGGTGATGCTTATCTCCGTTTGTGGTTGTTGTTGTTGGTGAAAGTTCCACATTCCTATTGCAAAGAAATCCTAAATGTATCCACAGGACACCACTCATGAATTACCAGAGAGTAGTATATGGTTCATTAACCTCAGAAGGATGATGGGCTGAGTTGACCCCTAACCGAGATTTGAATTTGCTACTTTCTTGTTGTGCATTAAGTGCCTTGTCCCAGCGTCCCCTGCAATGGTTACTACTGTCATCCTTGCTTCATGTGATTAATATAAATGACTGAAAATATTTTGCAGCAGTTTGCCAATCCACAGGGTCCTGTCTCGTGCCGAGATCGGGTTGCTGTTGTGGGAGTTTCTGTATCACCTACATTTTTGCGATCAGCGTATTGTACCAGGCTCGCATTGAGTTGTAAAAACTTTTTTTTTATGTACATATTTTAAATTTGAAGGTAGTGTGACTGGCATGTCTGTTGAATTTGTTTTACTTTTGAGAGGGAATGTACAATGCTGTAACAGAGATTGAGTGCATGGGTGCATCACTTTATACTCTGGTGATACTCATCTCATCCTACATGACGAATCAAGACAGACACAACTGCTTTTCTTTATCATCCGAGAAGTTGTTGCAAAGCATTCGCCTGTTCAGACAGAGAACAATCTGGGGAACCATAAGGACCATATCCTATTCATCCAAAGGTGTTGCTTGACAATCAACTCAGTACTGCCCATACTCACCCCCACTTTTTCTGAGACATTCCTGATGATCGCTCGTTATTCATCCATGACAAGGATAGTTTGTTGAGTCAGTGCTTCAACTGCTTTTCCAGACGTCATCGTCAGTGCTTTCCCAGCCACAATTGAAATCAGCTATCTTTATTTTATTGCTGGAAAATTAGGTTTTGTCTTGCTCTAAGACTCATATTTAATTCATATTGATCTCAAGCTCTTCAAGTACAAATACTTTATTTCCGTGCAAATCTATTTTTTTATTTCTCGCTCTCTCAATTTTACCAGCACAGATTGCTCCAGTCAATTCCCAGTCTGCAAAGAGAGAAAAACGTATAAATTGGGTCAGATTTGGCAAGGCTACATCCATAAAACATATTAATCTTGAGTAAAAATATCTCAGACCCAACAACACTCTTTTGGGGTTTGGTCAGGCTGTCATATATATATACAACACACACTATGTGCAAGCAATCATGATATATGAAATTGGCAATAAAGTACCTTGGACCAAGAATTCGTGATTTACTGAAATAGATTTTTGAAATGAGTGACGCAAACAGAAAGCAATCAATCAGTCATTTAAAGTGTCGATTTTCACTTATCTCATTTTAAAACCAGTTAAAACGGTTATTGAAAAGGAGCTTGAACAATGGTCATTTTAGAAAAGTATAAGCATACTCAGGAGTGGTCATTGCTGCACACCATTAGTAAGCTTCAAAACATTTCACCTCACAATCTCTGATGCTGAGTGTAACGGTTTCATGCAAGTGTCGACAAATGTTTTATTCCATAATGCTGTTGTCAAAAACATGCTGACGTCTCCTTTATCAGCATTCAGGAAAATTATTTGGGCCATTTTGCGAGAAGTGGAATCTGACCATTAATGTCTCAAAAGAGCTTTTTGCTAAACTTAAAAAAATAACCCTCAAATGATCGCATTGAAATTGTAACAATGATTTCTTAATGTTACGACCTTTGTACTATTTCCACAGAAATACATTATAGTTTAAAAAACAAAAGAAGGTAAAGTAAACATGCCTGGGCACATGTACCTGTTGCGGACCATTTCTTTCGAGTAGTGTTTTTAATAGAGCACTTTTATTTCATTTTTATTGGCAAGAGAACACATGATATACTGTATATCCAGTGAATAATCAATGTTGATTTATTTTATTATTATTTTACATAAACATAGCTATATGTTTTCTTTTTAAAACAATGTTTAGCTGCCACTTTTTCAAGTAACAAAAAGAGTATAAATCTTTCAAAGTGATCACCATGAGTTTGTCAAATGTATATAAATAAAACACTTTCGTTTGAAGTTGTGGATATGTTCAATACATTTCGTAGATATGTCATTGCTTGCTGATTTATGTAATACTTTCTGACCTTAATATATATTTTGTACACAAGTGATTTGTCCCAAAACATTTGCTCAGTTTCTTAATATGAGATTTTTTTTGGAAAATGTAAATCCAATTTATTTCCAATATGCAAATCGATGCACTCAATATAATAATATAACTCCTTGTTTGCCTTTTTAAAGTTATTGTTGAATTATGAAAAGATAGGAAAGTATATACAACATACCACATCTTTAACATAGCACCCCCCCCCTGACCCCAATAAATTGTTTAACATTACAGTAAATATCATATCTGGAATGCACTCTGCATATCCCCCTTGACTGTTTAATAATGGGACCCAGGCTGGTTATAAATTACTTTTATGGATAAAAAGTATGACTTATAACTGGGCTCACAAATGAACAAAACCAAAGGATTGCCAGGCTCATAAAAATGACTACAGCATAACATTTGATTTCATAACAAATCCACCATTGGTTGTTATACTGTTTAGCCAAAACCGAAATCCTCCTCAATGGCAGTCATTTTCAATAAATAATTTCATTCCAGTGTTCCCCTGCAGAATTCGCACGTAAAACTGAAAAAGACCTCCAAAATGTTTATTCATAATTGTATCTCTACCTTTTTTTTCTCCCTACATATCTCGACTCTCCGCTGACTGCTGTGTCCTGTGCATCTCCCATATCAACCACTTGCTGAGACCCTCTGCTGTTGCCACTCTAATCTACTCTTTCTGTTGCAAGTTTCTCCTCTACAAGCCCACCTAAATCCCTCCTCGCTAAACATTAGAAGATCTATAATCTTGGCACCAAACTTCTCACTTGCACCTGCAAATTAATCCAAGATCTTTCTTTCTGAACCATTAACATTCCAATGCTGGGCAAAGGCCTCCCTGAATGTCTTCTAATCTGCTCAAAAACTTGCCACCTTCATAGCCAGTGCATTCCTCCAAATCGCCTAATCGCATTGCACAAGTAATTTCAGATATTATACCTCTCTTTCCCTTTCCATCCATTGGCCTCCATTCCGTTTTAAAATAGTTCTATCGAAAAACTGCATGGCAGTTGGCACCAAAATGCCCCACGATGTATGAACTTAGGACTGAGAGCACGTCTTTCACCCCCAGTGTTTTCGTTCCCTGAAGGCAAGGCCTGCACCACATTTCATTAGTAGGGAGCAGCAACCTTATGTTGCAGCAATCGAGCATCCACAAGACTCGAGCCACTCATCTGAGACCTGAAACACCTCCGACCAGGGACTCAGGTCCCAGATTCCCTGTGCTCCACTGGACACAAAGAGCAGGCCTAAGCAATCTTTCTTTCTCTCCCAGCTGCAAACAGGGCCCCCGATTTAGCAAGGAGAAGGAAAATTACAATTATGATGTCCCCAGACCCCTTCACGATACATCTGCCCTGGGCAAGCCTCACCTGGTGCTGAAGAGCATGTGCCACACACTGAAATACTTTCTCGAGGAGCTCCAAGCACTCCGAGTGGTCATCTTCCACAAGCAGGTCCTGGAGGAAGAGTTTCGCCATGACAACCTCTATGACTGTGTCTTCTGAAGAACATCTTACAGTGATGGGTGGCTACTGTGGAGCTCACAGAGAATAAGAAGCCCCAGTAATTGTGTAATAAAAGGTCTCGAACACTTCTTTCTGTCTTCGTGTCTTTATTCAGGTTCACGTCTTTACCCACACGGCACTCTGTTATAACTCCTGTATTTGTAGCCCCCGGCTATTCACTGCTATTATAGCTTCCTCTCCCCTCTGACTCTCTGCTTCATCTACTGTAACCTCCTCCCTGCAGACTCGCTGCTACCCCTATGCAGACTCCCGCTGCTACCCCTATGTGCAGACCCTCTGGCTGTCACTATATGCAGACCCGCTGCCCACCCTCTCTGTGCAGCCCCACTGCTGACTGCAGCCTCCTCGCTGCTTCGGGTCGGTCACCGCTGGCCAACGGTGCCGATCCTCGCTCCCCCCGTGTTCGTGGCGATCTCGCCACACCCCGCTTCGCCCTTCGTGGCCTTCCTCTGTTCCTGGTTCCCCGTCACTCCCCTTGCTCTTCCGGTTCCCCTCCTTCTATACTCAACCCCTCTGCCCCCCACGTGACCTAACTCCTCCCCCCCTGACGGCACCTCAGAAGGGCCGTTTACAACCGCATTACATCACCCTCCCCCCTAAAGAAAATCCAGCCGACCTCGGCTGAATTGCAACCTGAAAAGCAATGCGGGTGTAAAGGGCCAACACGCAAAAAGACACGAAGCATTGAAGACATTATAACAATAACACAACGCAACACAATCTAACGAAACGTGAGGGATTTCGAGCGAGTACGGGTAGCCGGGCCGTCCCGGACGGTCGGCGGCCCACCCGCCGAGCGGGAACGTGGAAGGGTTTTAGGGGCGACGGGCGCAAGTTCTTCCGTCGCCATTGGAGGCCCGCCACTGTCCCGCTCGCGTCCAGAAACATCCCGTACTCGCGTCCGCGGAGGGATAGGAAGAGCTGCAGGTCCCGTGGGTTCTGCGGCTCCGGTCGGCGTCCCACAAGCGGAAGGTCCTCCTCCCTGCGCTGTCACGGCCGGCTTGTCTGTGAAGGGTACGACAGGCGCTCTCGCAAGGTCAGCAGACACAGGCAAGGGCGAGTCGGCAGCAACAGACCCCGGCAAGGCAACTTGGGGAGATGACGCATCCGGCCGTGGGGCAATGTATGGCTTCAACCGGGACGTGTGCACGAACCAACGCCGTGCACCAACCTGAACACGCGCCGACTGTGGGTTGGGAACCTCAATGAGGCGGACCGGACCCTGCCAAGGTCGATGTAATTTAGGAGATGTACCTGGCCGCACCTGTGGGCAATGAAGCCAGGCCAGGTCCCCCTTTTTCCAGGGACACTCCCCCTTTGAACGTCGGGCACACCGCTCATTCCTGGCCTGAGCCTTGGCAGTAGCCATGCGGGCATTTTCCCTCGCCTCAGCGACACGCCGAACGTTGTCCTTAATATACTCAGGAAGAGGCTTAACAGGCCCCCTCGCACCGGTTCCCAACTGGTCATGAATCGGCGGCACGTTCTCACGGCCGTACATAAGGAAAAACGGCGAGTATCCAGTAGCCGCGTGCGGCGTCATGCGATACGCCGAAAGCACCCCAGGGATATGCAAATCCCAATCAGATTGGTTTTCCCCGACTGTATGGCACAGCATGGCGGACAGAGTCCGATTCAACCGTTCCACCATACCATCCGTTTGCGGGTGGTAGGGGGACGTCCGTATCTTTTTAGTTCCAAGAGCCGCACACACCTCCCCCAACAATTTAGACGAAAAGTTACGTCCCTGATCCGTAAGGAGCCTCTCCGGAGCCCCTTTGTCCATTACATACCCAAATAGAAAGGCGTCCGTGATAGACGCCGCTGACTGGTCAGGCAAGGGCCAGGCCATCGGCCAGCGAGAGAGGTACTCCACCCCCACCAGTAAATACTTATTCCCTTTAGCTGATGGCGGAAAGGGTCCCAAAATATCTAACGCCACCAACTCATTAACCCGAGATACTTTAATCGATTGTATCGGCGGAACATATGGATGTTTAGGCGGCTTACGGCGGGCACAATCGGGACACGCGCGAACGTGACCGACGACATCCGTCGTCATGCCGTGCCAATAATAGTCTCGTTGCAGCGTCAATAGGGTTTTCTGCACCCCCAGGTGTAAAAGTGTGTCACAGTGCAAAGATCTAATCAACTCATAGCGCAATGACGCAGGCACAACGAGACGCCAGTGTTCCTGTATCCCTTCCCTCCACATCAGTAACCCATCTCGGAGAGCAGTTTCCGAATTACCACCCGCACCGACTTCCTTACCCGCCTTCTCCGTTCGTTTCCGTAACGACACCAAAGAATCGTCCAACATTTGCTCCCGAATCCACACAGACCTTGGAAGACGCAAAATCCCGTCAGCCGGTCCCCCTTCAACCGGTCCCGGTGTAAGCGGAGGTTCGAGAACATCCACTGCCCGCGCGACAGGCTGAGGGGGGGGGCTGAGCCGGTCCACACCTATGCGTCCCCGACGCACACGCACAAGGGGATTGTTGCGGCAACCTGGACAGTGCGTCCGCGTTAGCGTGACGCACACCCTTCCGATGGTGAATTTGGAAGGAGAATTCTTGCAACGTGTCCAGCCATCTCGCCAATTGTCCGGATGGCTGGTCCATCTTAAGAGCGTACTGCAAGGCCGCATGGTCCGTTCGGACAATAAACGACCGACCGTACAGATACGGTCGAAATTGGCGGAGAAAATACACAATAGCCAAAAGTTCCCTGCGAGTGACGCAGTAACGAGTTTCCGCGGGAGACAAAACCCGACTCCCGTACGCCACCACACGCTCAACACCACCTTTTGACTGGGACAACACCGCCCCAATCCCGGTGTCACTCGCATCAGTATCCAGAATGAAGGGATGTTCAAAATCCGGATAATCCAACGTCGGCGCAGTAGCCAGTAGGTCGCGCAGGCTCCGAAACGCCGCCTCCTCCGGCGGTCCCCACACAAATTTGTGCCCCTTCCCAGTAAGGAGATGCAAAGGCCTGGCGATAGTAGCGAAATTCGGAACAAACCTCCGGTAATATGAGGCGAACCCCAAAAACCGACGCACATCACCCACCGTGGCGGGGGTTGCCCAATCCCGGACACACGCAGTTTTCTCTGGATCCGTGGCCACCCCGTCCGCACTAACAATATGTCCCAAGTATCGAACGGAACGTTGCAGTAGATGACATTTCTTAGGCTTGAATTTCAAATTAGCAGAACGCATTCTGGCAAAAACGGCCTCCAACCGCAATAAATGCTCATCAAATGTGCGGCTGAAGACAATAATATCATCTAAATAAATGAGACATGTCTCCCACTGCAACCCCGTCAATACCAACTCCATCAATCTCTGAAAGGTGGCAGGGGCTGCATTCAACCCCATCGGCAGACAGTTAAATTGGAACAACCCCTGCGGCGTACGGAACGCTGTCTTTTCCCGCGAGGGCTCGTCAAGGGGAAGCTGCCAGAAGCCCGAAGAGAGATCTAGCGTTGAAAAAAACTTAGCCCCTGACAAGGCGTCGAGAGAATCGTCCATACGCGGCAGGGGATACGCATCTGCCACCGACACTTTATTTAACTTCCGAAAATCCACACAAAATCGTAATTTACCATCTTTCTTTTTAACCAACACGACAGGCGCACCCCACGGGCTATTAGACGGAGATATAATATCCGCTTTCAACATGTCTTCCACTGCCCCTCGAACGTGCTCACGCTCAGCCGGACTCATCCGACGCGAGTTCAAGCGGATAGGGGCCGCGTCCCCCGTTTCGATGTGATGAGAGAGCAGCGAGGTGCGTCCCAAGTCCAAATCGTCCGAGCTAAACACATCGGAATAGCTCGCTAATAATTTATGAATCGCACAACGCTGCTCAGCGGAAAGGGCCGAATTTTCCGCACATAATTCGGCGATCCAACGATCGTCCACCCCTCCGTCGTGTGAAACACCACCCACCAGCCCCCCGTCCGGAATGTCACTCTGAGCCGTAAACGCCGTAGTGGCGTGTGCCACAACGGTACCAGCCGGCACACACACGCTTTCAGAAGTCGCATTTAACACCTGCAAAAACGGGCGCTGATCCGGACGGACAATGGTTTGCGCCCCCACCAGTGCCAATCCGCCCGTAACAGCGGCGGACGGCGACAGCAAAATTCCACAAGCACTCTGCCGACCCGGAACCGGCTTCCGGTATCGTAGGGGAATGAGCATCTGCGAGCCAGGTGGAATATCAACTGAAACTTCCGATAACGCCTGCACCTGGGCAACCGGAGCCGGTCGTCCCCAGGTGGACTGTAAAAACGCCAATTTGCGGCCCCCTGGCAGTTCAATGCAATTTTCATTGATTCTAATTAAAATGGGCATCTTAGCCAAAAAATCCGTGCCCAACAAGCAAGGAACCGCCAGGGACCTCGAAATTAACACAACGCCCGAGGCCGAGACCCCCCCGATAGAAATATTAGCGTCCACCTGTCCCACGATGCCCATACTACCCCCGTTCGCAGCGATGCAGGAAGCGTAAGCCGGCCTCACGGCCCCCGGTGGGATGTTCAAAAGATGGAATATGACATCCGAAATAATGGTCGCGGACGCCCCGGAATCCACCAAAATACGCACGTCCACCCCTTGGATCGACCCCGGTACAGTGGACGAACCTGTAGCGGCCGCGACAACCCGCCGAGCCAACTTACGCCACTGCGTTATCGAGCGACAAGGCGCAGATACTGGCCTCCCATATTTTAGAACATCCGCGTCGCACAACAACGGCGATGAGTGAGGTGTCAGGCCTTGCCGGGTGTCTGGTGCGCACCGACTTGCCTGTGCCGGAGGGTCTTTCTTTGGGACGTCCGCGATCGAGGCCTCCTGCTGGGGCGGCCCCGGAACCCGGGCCCAGCAGTCCCTGGCATAGTGGCCCCGACGGCCGCAGCGGAAACAGTCGACGTCGGGTCGGCGCGCAGCAGGCACCCCGTCCCGACGTGGCCGCGCCGGCGGCGGAGCCCGCGGCCCCGGCTCGCTTCGAGCCGGCCACGGAGTGGAGGCGGCCGACAGCTCCTTTGGGCCGGTCGCATCCGGCACGTACACGGCCTTTGTAGGGTCCCACCCTACGGCCCCCCCATCGACGACAGGACCGCCCGTCCACGCCGTGACTTGTTTCCAGCGGCGGAGATTGAACTGGGCGTCCAAACACTTAGCCGCGGTCCGGGACGTGAGTTTCTCGTGACCGCAAGCCGGCATAGGAATGCCCAGATCCCGGGATAACTCCAACATCTTCCCCAAGATGAGAGGTTCCAGCAGGTCAGGCTCCGTCTCCGGGTAAGCGGCCATCGCGAGTTCCAGCACGGCGCCCCTGTACGCTACAGGCGACTCCTCCGGTGCGCGTTGCCGCTGCACGAAGCGGCGATGGGCGTCATCCGGTGGCTCGTACGCGTCCGCCATTTCGTCGAACACTCCACGCAATGTTTTCTTCTTCGCAGCTTTTATAGAGCGAAAAAAACGAACAGACTCATCGTCAAGGAGAGTCGGAAGCACCTCCAGCGCCTCGGCGTCCGTCCACCTTGCCGTTCGTACCGCCGCCAAAAATCGACAAGCGAACGCACTCCAATCGCCCCCGATGGAGAACTCCTTAACAGTTGTAAGGTGACGACTGCGGCTCCTTGGCCTGCTTCCGTCCGTCACCGACTCTTCCGGCGGCAAGTTCAGCAAGGCGTCGCAACGCGGTGTCGCCAAGATGGCGGACGATCTTCGTGGCGGCCCCAAGATGGCGGCTTCCCGCCTTCCGTGGTGCGCCACGCCCAAGATGGCGTCTTCACGCCGCGTGGTCGATGGCGGCGCCATCGAAGACGACCCGGGCTCCTGCCGATCACCACCATCACCTTCCAACGCCGCCCTTGGCGTGACAAGGTCACACAACTCCGTGATGACGGTTTTTAGGGTCGCCAGTTGCTCCGCCATCCGGGTCCATCTTAAATCTTCGTCCTTCAACGCAGATGGGTCGGGCGCAGCGGCAACCTCCTCCACACCCGGGCCCTCACGGATCTCTCCCTCCGCCGAAGTGAAGCCGACCTCAGGAGGAAGATCGTCGTCGTCCGATGATGAAGCCGACGCCGGAGATGGGATATTCTTCTTCCTCAGTTGTTTCGCCATGCCGTTTCACTTCTGACTCCAGTGTAATAAAAGGTCTCGAACACTTCTTTCTGTCTTCGTGTCTTTTTTCAGGTTCACGTCTTTACCCACACGGCACTCTGTTATAACTCCTGTATTTGTAGCCCCCGGCTATTCACTGCTATTATAGCTTCCTCTCCCCTCTGACTCTCTGCTTCATCTACTGTAACCTCCTCCCTGCAGACTCGCTGCTACCCCTATGCAGACTCCCGCTGCTACCCCTATGTGCAGACCCTCTGGCTGTCACTATATGCAGACCCGCTGCCCACCCTCTCTGTGCAGCCCCGCTGCTGACTGCAGCCTCCTCGCTGCTTCGGGTCGGTCACCGCTGGCCAACGGTGCCGATCCTCGCTCCCCCCGTGTTCGTGGCGATCTCGCCACACCCCGCTTCGCCCTTCGTGGCCTTCCTCTGTTCCTGGTTCCCCGTCACTCCCCTTGCTCTTCCGGTTCCCCTCCTTCTATACTCAACCCCTCTGCCCCCCACGTGACCTAACTCCTCCCCCCCTGACGGCACCTCAGAAGGGCCGTTTACAACCGCATTACAATTGGATAAAAAAAGGTTGGGGGATAAATGAACAGTACCATGCAAGGCCTGTCGAGTACACAGGAAGATGGGTGAAGCTCTCTCCAAGCTTTTCACCAAATCTGCTAAAAGCCCTTCTTTGCGTTGTAAAAGCTCGCGAGAAATAGGTGACGTTTGATACTGTTCCCCAAGTGGAGTCGACGACTATGGCCCACAGGGCCCTGTACACCCAGACAAGCTGCCCTCACAAACTGCCAGACATGCCAGAGAGAGTGAGTTAGTGGGAACTCAAGAGATACGTAACATGAGCAAAATAAAATCAAGGACGTGAAGTCGAAATGTAGCTGGAGAAACACACGTATGAAAACCTGTTAAGCTATCCTAGTGTATCATTAGACCTCCTTTGCCAGTACCAAAATATAATAGGGTGTTCCCCTCTTTTGGCGTCCTCTGGTCTAGCACCAATTGAGACGAGGCTCAAAAGAAAGCCGTCTCTAGTGTGTGGACCAATCAGTTTCAAGGACAATGCATATATTATGAGTATGTTTTTTGTTTGCATTTTGACCACAAGTATTATGGTTAATTCACACATGATTCCTTGAAAAAGGTTTCAGTTTTATTGCCAGAAAAAAGGGGGAAAACCCTATTATTCCATCCTAGTGTACTTGTACATCCCAAACGTCCTTGCCACCTAGAGGCTGGCCCCCCACGCCTCAACGGGGTTTTTGCCCTTTTATTTAATGTATGGTAGGGAACCCAAAACCCCTACGTTGGTACAATTGGGCATGGATCCACCTCCACCGGGCAAGACATCCACTGTGCCCGTTCCCATGCAAGTGACACCTCAACCGGTTAAGGGGGCTCGAGAGGCTACCATGAACAACTCAGCCCAGTGACAGGCGGCCAATGAATGGTTGCGAGGCAGAGGTGTGGACTCGAGTCATGTGACTTGGACTCGAGTCAGACTCGAGTCATGATGACTTCAGACTCGACTTGGACTTGCATAACAATGACTTTGTCCCACCTCTGGCGAGGTATACAACTGCCACGTGACCCATGGCGGGTAGGAGACAGGGCATGGCTTCATTGCCCTCAGGTGCCAGTGGGAATGTCAACAAAACTGCATTGCCCGTGGCAAGGTCCGGTTGAGGTCGTAGATGTTAGACGACCCCAGTGCATGCACATTTAAGTCGGGTGACATCGTTGGTTCATACACCCGTCACGCTTCATAATATTTGTGCCGCCACGTCTCGATGTGTCATCTCCCATCTCGAAATGGCCTATGTTGGATGCATCCGATGAGCTGGTCACACCACCCCAAGCGGATGCGCGTCACAGGATTGTGACAACTGATGCCCCAGGACAAGCTGACCGGGCCACCGCCTGAGTCCGAGCCGGGAGACCTGTCGTCATTGAAGGAACATGTGCACAGGGATGGTCCGGCCACGGGAACCCGCTCCTGGAGGGTTATGTTCAACCCGAAAGTTACTTCAGTTACGTTCCCACTTGACCAGCCGTCGGTACACTGGTCGCCATGGAAGAGACATCGCTCCTCGTCCAATACTGGCCCTTCTCTTCCTCCGGCCATGTTGAATCCAGTTCGCGGGGACAGGCCGGCTGCAGCAACCTGCTCCCGGAGGATTACGTTCCATTGAGGAATGTGGGATCGACAGCGCCATGGACCGCTGCGCTGTTCTATTCTCAGTGGAACAGACTGCACTTTGTACTCCCACATTGTTATTATTGTTGTGTTCTTTCTCTTCTATTGTTGTTACCTGTGTCATGGAATTGCGCGTTACTTGGGTTGCATATAAGGTCAGCCGAGATGGCTGGGTTTTTCATCACGAGGGGGGGAGGGGGGTGATGTAGTGGCGTAATGCACGCAGGGTTGCAAACAGCGAATGCATTCATGTGCAGAGTTTGCAAACAGCGGGTGCATTACAGGGCGAGCAGGTGCAAGCATTAGGACATGGAACAGCCACCAGAGAGGCGCCAGCAATTAAGGGGAGAAGCGGTAATTAGGTGGGTGCATTTGGGGACAGGCAGGTGCAAGTGTGCAAACACGGAGTAGGCGCCAGAGAGACGGGAGATGGAGACGATAAGGGAGAGAAAGCACGTGCAGGAGGCGCCACCGAATCACCGGCTTAATAGGGGGCAACTGAGGACCCTTAATGAGGAGGGGGATAGAAAGGGGTGTGCGGATGACACGGAGTTGAGTTGGTTGGAGCTGAAGGAACGAAGAGGACAAGAGCCGGAGACAAGAAGCCTGGGACCTCGCCCTCCACACCTCGTCCTCCCTAGCGGTGTTGGCTGATCCCCCGCTGGGGGCACGGACGAGGTTGGAGGTGTGAGAGAAGGATGACAGGCTAGCGGAGTATTAAGTGACCGAATAGCGGAGTATTAAGTGACAGGCTAGCGGAGTAAGAGAGAGAGAGTTGGGAGCAAGAGTGCGTTTTGTAAAGAATGAGGAGCATCCGTGCGGATACGAATACACCACTACACATGGATTATGTAGCCAACCAATCAGCACAGAGGGATGTGGGATGTGTGCCTGTGAGGCATGAAACTGTCCAGATACTAGCTCTGCTCACACTGAACAACACAATTTATTCTTTGAAACCCTATGAGCAAACTTGACCTAAAATGATTGTTCCATGCGTACTGACGCATTGCTTATAACACAATGCTCATCTTGTCCACATGGGGAGGCAGGATGATAAAATGGCTAAGAGTTGCCTTACACCATTCTTTATAGGTGTAATGAATACCGCGAGGCAACCCATATTAGGACTTAAATAAATATACACCTCACAACCACAGCAGTCTATTAATGAGGGGACACAGGTTGCTTGAACTGTTTGCTCGATCTGCAATGAAGTCCCAGGCCACCAGGTGAGATTTACAGGAACTTTTGGATCCACACTACTCGTGTTGATTTATCTGGGGACATTAATTGTGACGCAAATAGCTGTGTCTGAGATGTAATTATGCATCTGTTAAGTGACTATTAGCGCCCATGAAAAGCAGCAGGGGGTTATGGTCTGAATTGTCTGTGGGATTTATAAATAGTGCCAACAATTATAAACTCCGGACACAAATATGGCCTGAATGACAAAGTAATTACTTTTGGTTCATGTCAACGTGAATTCTCACACTATGTAATGCAACACTTTATTAAACATAACAACAAAGAATGAAAGTGTAAAACCATGTACTGTATAACAAAGACAAACTGTGTGCTAATAGCTTACCTCATTTTAAAACATTGTGAGTATTTTGATTCGTATTATATAACCAAAGGCATTCCTAATGGATATACATAATCACTTAAAGCAACTGTCACTGCATTAAAAACGATGACAACAAAAACACAAAGCTGTTTTGCAATTATGTTGCATTTAATTACTTTACCAAGGGTTTCAATGCTGCAGACTCAAAAGTATTTAAGGGAATTAATCAGATTGCTTCAGGAAGCAATGGGAATTATTTGTTCAGTTGAGGATTTATAATTCGGTGGCACATGTTAATTACAGCACTGATACAATAAGATCAAGTGTTAAGATACGTCAATAAGAAACTAACTGCTGGAACAACAACGTCTGAAAGCAATAGCCACATTTGCAATGTGTATTTATTTAATATGAATAGACCTTTATGATCTGGCACTTTTAACCTGACTTGATTTTGATGGCATGAATCCTGCTGGACATCTGTGAAAAGGAGCTTCATAGCTCATTGGATTCCTCCAGTATAAATAAAGATTCTGATGAATCTTCACAGGCTGTTTGAAACTGTTTTCACACAGCATACTCATCATCATTTACTGCAATGGTTTTCGTTAACAATAACTATTATGGAACATTTTGGTTTCATTATGAGCAGACGTAATGGTACAATATATATATTTACCATTGATTCTAAACATACATATATTTTTAACAAATAACTTTTATACGTACTCTTGCAAGTTGGCATTCATGATTACCAATGACCCTTGCCAGTAAAGCAATTGCATTGCTTCAAACTGAACCGCGCATTTTATTTGTTCATTAAAATCATGCTTACTGAGCACAGGTCCAAAATGCTAAAGCAGCCAGCAACAAAAATCACTATCGAAGATTTAAATTGAAATATATGGAACGAGTTCCAAGAGTAGTTGAGCAAGGCTGTAAGATCTTGGGGAAAAAAGAGACGATGGGATGGAATTCCAAAGTGGGGCAGTGCGAGGGAAGAAGCAGAAATAGTATTGTGCTGACCAGCAGTGTGGTGAGTGGGAGGGTGAGTTGTGGGGAACGGTAGTGTAGCTGTTAGCGCACTGCGATATGAACCCGGCGACCCGAGTTCAATTCTCGCTCACGGACAACACCAGTGACCATTATTTAAACTGTTCTTGGGCCTCCCCTAGGTTGACTAAGCCTCAACTAAGTACCTGGTACAGTGTGTAAACATCATCGCTCGGTAGACAAAAGGCAGACGGGCGTGGTGCTGGCCACCCATCCCCTCGTGTGCCGTGCCGGCCTTCATTGGTGTTCACTAACAATTGACCCGACAGTCTGTTCAGGCTACATGTGGAATCATTGCCTTTGAGTTGGTGAGTAAGGAGGTTGTTGTGACTGGCAGTGTGCTGGTTGGACACAGTGTGGATGAGATGAAGCCGTCAATCTGGTAATACCGAGTCCTTAACATCTGTGGAGAAATCAACACGTTCATTTGAATGGAAACAGTAACCATGGCAGTAGCGATAGTCGAGTGATGATGAAGTTACTGGCAACTGGTTAGTGAGTAGGATGCATTATGCTAAGGAAGTGGACAGGTTGAGGTCGTGAACTGTCATCGCACTTATGATGACAGCTATCGTAGAGATAATCCTTCTCTTGCCCATTCCTTATGCAAAATAATGGACGTCTCTCCCTCAATTTACAAAAGCAGACAGTGATTAATGAAATTAGCTCACCAACATGATATTGTTAAAAAAACGTGAAGATATCGCAATCTAAAAACTAGAAGCTACTCCTCAGTTTGCGTACCAATTTGCTCATGTTAGCATATACATAATCATTACAGTAAACATACGATCCAAAAGCCTAATATGGGTTGGTATTGCTCCCCTATGAAGCTGTACATACCTATTAGTAAATGTGTGATGCTGCTATATCACCAAAAAGTGGGTATAATATGAACCACATTTTAATCACATGAAGGATAACACGTAACACAAACGTATAAAACTTTTTTTTATTTTACCAGGTAAGGCCCACTGAGCTATATAGTTATTTTTCAGAAGTAACCTGGCCACAAATGATAGTTCAACGAAGTTGGCTTATCATGTGGACATTTATCGCAGCCAAATACTCTAAACGCATGTTTATAAATGTGGAGGGAAACCCCGAAGGACTCGGATAAAGTCCACGCGACCACGGCGGGAAAGACATGCAAACTCCAAACATGCATCAGGCATCTGGATTGGGATCGAGCCCACGAACTCCTGCATACCAGGCGAGGAAGTTAACATCTCGCCACCGCAGCACCCCATTAGTGGAACATTCTCATCGTGATGGTCAGCACAGTGAACTGGTATTGTGTGAGTTAGCAACTTGCACAGGGGATGTTCAGCAAATGTAGCCTCTTGGCACTGGTTCCTCCAAACCCAGGGTTTGAACAAATGCAACTCAAATACATTTGTTATAAAGCCTCTGATCTAACCAAGGATCGTCCAAGGTGAGAGAGAGTTCTGCTTCGATGAAGCACGGTGGGTCGAGAGGAACCAACCTCGATACTAATGGGGCTGGGATGAAGCCAATGGCATAGATGGTAGAGGAAGGTTCCAGTAATATTCATAATTTACATTTGTAAGGAGCATTTCATCCGTATATCCCACTGTCCCAGTGGGACCCAATGGCAGATACAGCGGAAGAGCAAAGTCCTCTGCTGTCATGGGGCTACACAGCCGGGTTTGAAGGAGACAGACCCGCCAAAAGAATTCAATAATGCGCCCACAGTAGCATATACAGTAATATTAAAAGAGCGATTTCAATTTTGGCAAATACTCTATTTGTAGAAATGAAGAGGAATGTTTTTGGTTACGATGATTATGTGTATTTATTAAATTAAACTATAATTGCTGACCATGAAATTTTACACGGAGTACACCATCAATTTGTTTGAAATTATTGATGATATAATCACAGTGATTAATGATACTGTGGTAAATAATTTTAAATTCAGTTGCTTTAAACAATACATTTAACTATACACAGATGAGTTAAATGTTCCTGTCTTACGAAGTTATGATGTCCAAAAAAGGCTGCAAGCATATTTGCCAAAACTGCAAGTTATGACTATACCCCATTTTTATGAGACTCTTTCCAATACAGGCTCCTAACTGTCTGCTATTTCTACAGGAGTAATTAGGGTTGTTAAATCCTGGCTTCGGCACTGGTACATTTGTAATATGAGCACTTCATCTCAAACAGCTGCACTCTCAAAATATCCTAAAATATAAACACGTACCAAAAAATGTTCAGAGGAAGAAACCTACTAAAATAATTTCATATTTTATACAATATTGTGAATGGACATTAATTACCTCAACACTTTGAAAAATTTTACGCCACGTTGAAGCATCAAGCAAAACTGTTGGAATGTTTTGCCATTTTATGGAATGGATGGGTGTTCGTACAATCCATTTCCCCCCTTTTTAAGCAACTGTTACTATCGCTGCAGGTGGTGGCCTTATAAATGTGTTGCAACGGTGTACTCAGAATTGTTAAGTAGAGGGCACATATGGGGTAAATATTTACTTTGGAGAGTGTGGAGGTTACTGGCACTGGAATTTTTTTACTAAGTATTCACCTTGAACGTACGATCAATTTCGGGCCATTGCACGGGGAAGCATGGAGACATTTGGGCCACTAACCCAATCAATTTCCTTTCCATTTCGTACGTATATACACATTTGCCTGGTTGACTCTACGGATCTCAGCTTACTGTTTACTCAATCATTCTGCCTTAATTCTGCGTAAACTTGGGTTAGCTTAACATTTCTGAAGTAAATTGCAAACAAGTCAGCTCGCAGTAATACTTATCGAAATGTTTGTCCGCTGAACTTGGACATACAATGTTCAGTGTCAGGAAGTTCGGTGACATCATTGATCTCAACTCGCATCTCAACCTTTTGTCTTACGAGGTTGAGATATACTTCAATCTGCATCGCTTCTTTTCCCCATCTGCATTTGTAACTTCTCACTTTGACTATTGTAACTTTCTCCTCTACGGCCTCCCGAAATCTCTAACCTCCAAATGATCAAAAATGCTGCTACCAAACTTCTCATCAGCACCCACACATGAGAAATCATTCCAATTTGTACATCCCTTTGATCCTCTCCAATCCAACTGAGTAGAGATTATTAATCACCATCACCCTGTTTAAGATCCTCTGTTGATTTTTTCCCACCTACCTCTCCCGCTGCATCTTGATCTACTCCCATCCCATATTCTCTTCTTGAGTAACAAAGGCGTGTGTGTAATAAAGGACTCGACCACGATGTCTGGCTTGGTTTCCTTTATTCGGTTCTTCTCTCTTAACCCGCACGGCTGTCCTTCTATAAGACTCTATACTGACACTGATACTGCTCTCCTGCAGTTTCTCCCCTCGTCGTTCTCTCAGCCTCTCTCTCCTCTCGTCGCTCTCGTAGCCTCTCCCTCACACACAGCCTCGCCGGCTGTGTTCCCCGCAGCTCCTCGTCCGCCTTCTCTCCAGCCGCCCCACCGCTGTCTTCCTCTCGCAGCTCCGCTGGCTGCTCCCTTAGCTGGCCACCGCTGGCCGCCGCTGCCACCCCTTGGCTTTGCCCACGTGGCCTTACTCTGGTCCAGTCCCACTCGTTCTGCCTTCCTCTTCCGGTCTCCTCCCTTAAGAACCTTAACCTTTCCTCCCACGTCACCTAACTCCACCTCTCCGTGACGTCACATCCGGGAGGTCGCCCGCGCCCGCATTACACCACCCTCCCCCGTGGAGAAAAACCCAGCCGACCTCGGCTGAACAACACCAACAGTAATGCGGGCGAACCCGAGCGTAACACACCAAAGGACACCAAGCATGCAATATAACAGTAAGAACAATCAACACAACTCAACAATCAATAACGTAGCAGAAGCAGGCAATAATACACAGTAAGAACAATACAACATAACAATCAACGAAACACAAGGGATTTAGAGCGTGTGCGGGTCGCCGGCCCGTCCCGGACGGTCGGCGGCCCATCCGCGGAACGGGAACGTGATTGAGTTTGAGGAGCGACAGGGTGAAATCCCCCTGTCGCTGTTGGAAGTCCACCAACGTCCCGTGTTCTTGAAGGATCAGTCTTGGGCTTGTCCCGCGGATGCGTCTGCAGCGGGGTCGGAAGGGCTGCAGGGCTCGAAGGACCCGCAGATCTGGCAGGCACCCTCCGAGCAGAGCGCCTCGTCCCCTCCGGCGTCAAGGCCGGCCTGCCTGGAACAGGTACGACAGGCGCTCTAGCAAGATCAATGGACGCAGGCGGGGGAGAGTCGGCAGCAACAGACCCCGGCAAGGCAACATTGGGAGATGATGCATCATGTAGGGGAGCAACATACGGTTTCAAGCGCGACGTGTGAACAAACCAGCGGCGAGAACCAATTTGAACACGCGCCGACTGAGGATTAGGAACCTCAATGAGGCGGACAGGCCCTCGCCAAGGTTTGTGAAATTTGGGAGAGGTACCCGGCCGCACCTGCGGGCAATGGAGCCAGGCCAGGTCCCCAACCTTCCAGGGGCACTCCCCTTTGGAACGCCGTGCGTACCTCTCATTTCGGGCCTGAGCTTTGGCCGTAGCCACACGGGCACTCTCCCGCGCCTCCGAGACCCGGCGAACAGTGTCACGAATGTAGTCAGGAAGCGGTTTACAAGGTCCCCTCACACCGGTTCCCATCTGCACATCCATTGGCGGCACGTTTTCCCGACCATACATAAGGTAAAATGGCGAATAACCCGTAGCCGCATGAGGAGTCATCCTGTACGCCGAAAGCACCCCCGGGATGTGCAGGTCCCAATCCGATTGTTGCTCACTCACCGTGTGGCACAGCATGGCAGACAATGTCCGGTTTAGCCGCTCAACCATACCATCCGTTTGCGGATGGTATGGGGATGTCCGGACCTTCTTAGTCCCTAGGCCCGCGCATACTTCCGCCAATAATTTCGAAGAAAAATTTCGGCCCTGATCCGTAAGGAGTCTCTCCGGCGCACCCTTGTCCATAACATATCCGAACAAAAAGGCGTCGGTAATGGCCGCGGCCGATTGATCGGGCAACGGCCAGGCCATCGGCCAACGGGAGAGGTACTCAACCCCGACCAGCAAATATTTATTACCCCTCGCCGAAGGTGGGAAAGGTCCCAAAATGTCCAGTGCCACCAATTCATTGACCCGAGACACCCGAATTGACTGTAAGGGTGGCACATAAGGATGTTTAGGAGGCTTACGCCGGGCACAGTCAGGGCACGCGCGGACGTGCCCCACGACATCCGTCGACATGCCGTGCCAAAAATAATGACGTTGCAACGTCAACAAGGTCTTCTGCACACCCAGATGTAATAGCGTGTCACAATGGAGAGTTCTAATCAACTCGTATCGGAGGGACGCAGGCACCACTAGACGCCAGTGTTCCTGGAGACTTTCCCTCCACATAAGCAGACCATCTCGGACCGCGGTTTCCGGCGCACCCTCCGTAACCGGACCCCCAACCTCCACTTTGGATCGCTTCCGCAAGGACACTAACGACTCATCCATCATTTGCTCCCTTATCCAAACAGACCGTGGCAGATTCAAAACCCCATCAGTCGGCCCCGGTTCCACAGTAGCATCCGACTTCTCCACAGCCAATACCACCGGCTGAGGGGGGGGTAGGCTGGGCGCACATCTCTGCGTCCCCGACGCACATTTGCAAGGGGAGCGCTGCGGCAACCTAGAAAGTGCGTCTGCGTTCGCATGGCGCACCCCTTTACGATGGTGAATTTGAAATGAAAATTCTTGCAGCGTGTCCAACCAACGCGACAGCTGGCCGGAAGGTTGATCCATTTTAAGGGCATATTGCAAGGCCGCATGATCCGTACGTACGATAAAGGAACGGCCGTACAGGTACGGTCGAAACTGACGTAGGAAAAAAACGACGGCTAAGAGTTCCCTGCGAGTGACACAGTAGCGTGTTTCCGCGGGCGACAGGACCCGGCTACCATACGCAACGACGCGCTCTACGCCCCCTTTAGACTGAGACAACACCGCGCCAATACCTGTGTCGCTCGCATCCGTATCAAGAATGAACGGTTGATTGAAATCCGGATAATCCAATGTTGGGGCGGTAGCCAACAGATTACGCAGACTCTGAAAGGCCGCCTCTTCCGGCGGTCCCCACGCAAACTTACGTCCCTTACCCGTAAGGAGGTGCAAGGGCCTCGCGATGGTCGCAAAATTCGGTACAAATCTTCGATAATACGAGGCAAATCCCAGAAAGCGACGTACATCCCCCACGGTGACCGGAGTCGGCCAATCTCGGACGCACGCCGTTTTTTCCGGGTCCGTAGACACCCCCTCAGCACTCACGATGTGCCCCAAATAACGGACGGACCGTTGCAGTAGGTGACATTTCTTTGGTTTAAATTTCAAGTTCGCGGAGCGCATCCTCGCGAACACCGTCTCCAGCCGCCTTAAATGTTCATCAAATGTGCGGCTGAAGACGATGATATCGTCCAAATATATGAGACATGTCTCCCACTGCAACCCCGTCAAAACGAGTTCCATGAGCCTTTGAAATGTGGCAGGGGCCGCATTCAGCCCCATCGGAAGGCAGTTAAATTGAAACAACCCCTGCGGCGTACGGAATGCGGTCTTCTCCCGTGAGGGCTCGTCAAGGGGAAGCTGCCAAAATCCCGAAGAGAGGTCCAGTGTAGAGAAATACTTAGCCCCCGACAATGCGTCGAGGGAGTCGTCCATACGCGGCAGGGGATACGCATCTGCCACCGATATCTTATTCAATTTTCGAAAGTCAACACAGAATCGCAATTTGCCATCCTTTTTCTTAACCAAAACCACAGGCGCGCCCCATGGGCTGTTCGACGGCGATATAATATCCGCAGCCAACATATCCTCCACTGCCCCCCGAACGTGTTCTCGCTCGGCCGGACTCATTCGGTGCGAATTCAACCGAATAGGGGCAGCGTCGCCTGTAGCAATGTGATGGTGAAGCAATGAGGTGCGTCCCAAATCCAAATCATTGGAGCTGAACACATCGGAATACGTCAATAACAATTTATGAAGCGCACCCCGTTGATCCACAGACAGGGAAGAATTTCCGTCACATAAGCTAGCAATCCAGCGGTCATCCGAAGCCACAGGCTCGGAAACACCAGCAACCACTCCCTGGCTATGCGAACAATCGTGAGCCGTAAATGCCGTGGTGGCATGTGCCACAACCGTGCCGGCTGGGACACAGACATTTTCCGTACCCGCATTGAGCACCTGCAAAAACGGTAATTGATCTGGCCGGACGATGGTCTGCGCTCCGACCAGCGCCGATCCGGCCGTTATCGAGGCTGAAGGTGACAACAAGATCCCAACCGCTCCCAGCCGACCAGGCAGGGGCTTCCGATACCGCAGGGGAATAAGCATCTGTGAACCAGGTGGAATATCAACAGATGCCACGGATAGCGCCTGCACTTGTACGGCCGAAGCAGGTCGCCCCCAGGGCGACGGCAGAAACGAAATTTGACGGCCACCCGGCAGTTCAATACAATTCTCATTAATTTTGATCAAAATAGGCATCTTAGCCAGAAAATCAGTGCCCAATAAACAGGGAACTGCCAAGGATCTTGAAATCAACACAACGCCCGAGGCCGACACATCCCCAATAGATATTTTAGCGTCCACCTGGCCCACGATGCCCATACTACCCCCGTTCGCAGCGACGCACGACCCGTAAACCGGACGCACGGCCCCGGGTGGGATGCCTAACAGATGAAAAATGACATCCGAAATAATAGTCGCGGACGCCCCGGAATCGACCAAAATGCGCACGTCCACCCCTTGTATAGACCCCGGCACGGTGGACGAACCCGTAGCGGCCGCAACAACCCTCCGTGCCAATTTGCGCCACTGCGTCACAGAGCGACAAGGCCCCGTCGAAGGTCCCTCTTTAACAACAACACTATGACCGCACAACGAAGGTGATGGGTGAGGTGTAAAGCCTTGCCGGGTGTCTGGTGCGTGCCGACTTGCCTGTTTCGGTGGATCCTTGGGCGGCTTGGCCGGTAATGAGGCCTCCTGTTGTGGCGGACCCGGGATGCGGGCCCAGCAGTCCTTCGCGTAGTGGCCCTTCCGTCCGCAGCGGAAGCAATCGGCGTCGTTGCGCCGAAGCGCAGGCCTTGCATCGCGCCGCCCGCGTATCGGCGGTGCAGCACGAGAGGCCGGTCCACCGCGGCCTGACCATGGCACCGAGGCGGCCGTCAGCTCCTGAGGGCCCCGCTCATCCGGCACGTATACCGACTTCGTAGGGTCCCAACCCAGAGCGCCACCCTCCGCGTCGGGCCCCCCTGTCCACGCCGTGACCTGTTTCCATCGTCGTAGGTTGAATTGTGCATCCAGACATTTCGCCGCCGCCCGGGAGGTGAGCTTCTCATGCCCGCACACCGGCATGGGAATCCCAAGATCCCGCGACAGCTCGAGCATCTTGCCCAAGATGAGAGGCTCGAGCAGGTCAGGTGTTGTATCTGGATACGCGGCCATAGCCAAATCAAGCACTGCACCCCTGTACGCCACAGGCGACTCCTCGGGCGCTCGTTGTCGTTGAGCGAATCGCCGATGCGCGTCGTCAGGTGGCTCGTAGGCGTCGGCCATTTCTTGAAAAACTCCATATAATGTCCTCTTCTTCTCGGCCTTAATGGAGCGAAAAAAACGAACAGATTCGTCGTCCAGAAGAGTCGGCAACACTTCCAAGGCCTCAGCATCGGTCCATCTCGCAGAACGGACCGCCGCTAAAAATCTGCAGGCGAAAGCGCTCCAGTCGCCCCCAATGGCGAATTCCTTGACCGTGGTGAGATGGCGACTCCGACTTCGCTTCACTCCGCCCTCCGCCGATGGTTCCTCCGGAGGCAAATTCAAAATGGCGTCGAATCGCGGCGTGGTCAAGATGGCGGATTCCCGCCGCGGCACGCGCAAGATGGCGGCCTCCTGCCGCGTGGCCCATGGCGCCGGGAGTGAAGAACCCGTGGCGGCCTGTGGAGCACTCTCCGCTCTCTCCGTCGCCGTGCTTGGGGTGACGAGATGACACAATTGGCCCAGGGCGTCCTTGAGAGTCTCCAGTTGCTCAGCCACCTGCAGCCATCGCCGATCAGCGTCTGATGGTGTCGGCGGCCCTGACACTGTGGCTACATCTTCCACTCCCGTCCCCGCACTCGTTTCAGCAGGGCTCTCCTCCACCACCCTGGCAGGATCCATGTTTGGAGGGAAGTCTTCGTCTTCCGACGAAGAAGCCGATGCCGGCGCTGGAACATTTTTCTTTCTCACTTGTTTCGACATGCCGTTGCACTTCCGACACCAATGTAATAAAGGACTCGACCACGATGTCTGGCTTGGTTTCCTTTATTCGGTTCTTCTCTCTTAACCCGCACGGCTGTCCTTCTATAAGACTCTATACTGACACTGATACTGCTCTCCTGCAGTTTCTCCCCTCGTCGTTCTCTCAGCCTCTCTCTCCTCTCGTCGCTCTCGTAGCCTCTCCCTCACACACAGCCTCGCCGGCTGTGTTCCCCGCAGCTCCTCGTCCGCCTTCTCTCCAGCCGCCCCACCGCTGTCTTCCTCTCGCAGCTCCGCTGGCTGCTCCCTTAGCTGGCCACCGCTGGCCGCCGCTGCCACCCCTTGGCTTTGCCCACGTGGCCTTACTCTGGTCCAGTCCCACTCGTTCTGCCTTCCTCTTCCGGTCTCCTCCCTTAAGAACCTTAACCTTTCCTCCCACGTCACCTAACTCCACCTCTCCGTGACGTCACATCCGGGAGGTCGCCCGCGCCCGCATTACATGTGGATGACAGCCCCACCCAGTACCAGAGCTCAGAGGTTTGCACAGTTTTTTCCCCTGTTGCTCCAGATGTGTACTATATTAAGTAGGTTCCACTGCCAACTCCATCATCATGTTACTGGTTGAATGTGGGTGTTCAATTCTAACCAATCACACTTGGCTCAATTTGCAAGCACATTGTTGGATTGTTTGCTGTGCTGCTTAATTATGTCAGTGGCTCGCAAATGGCACACGCATTATGCTAAAAGCAGGTGCCACTGCTCGTGATGTATTTTATTTAAATTAAAGTACGTTTATATACTAAACGCAAGACATTCAAAACTATTCCTAATATAGACATGGATCAATTACAGCAGAGTGAAGCATCTCTTATTTGATCAATGTGTTCCTATTTATATATCTCATTATTATTCACAGTATACATTTCTCTACAAGCGTATTTGCATACCTTTCAGCTTTTGTTCCATATCAATTATAGATATCCTTTCAAATGTTGGGCTAAGGCAGGACATGATGGTCAATGGACAGGACTGGTGATGGAGTGGCAGCCAAAGGAGATAGTGTGCCCAAGGCTAATCACCGTGGAGATGGACTGACACCAGCTTGTTGTTTATTTTTAAATGTTACACACTGCACCACTAAAGTCTATGATATTCTATTTAGGATTTATATAGCGCCCTTTCCAGGGCACTTTACAATGCAAGCCGATGGCGGAGCACAAAGGGGCAAAAGGGGAGCAACTAGTTGGTTGGAGCGGCTGTCAGTGAGCGAGGTGACGGAAGGGATGGAGGGACAGGGCCTGGGAATGGAGCTGACGTTGCAGGGGTAGGGAAGGAGGAATAAGGTGGAGTGTGATGGTGAATGAGGGTGACAGATGGGTGCAACGTGGATGAGAGGGAGCGGGGTATGGGGCACATGCGTGAAGTGGTAAGATAAATAGGTGCTATGGCTGGGCATGGATGGGGGTAGGTGAAGCGTGGTTGGGGCAGAGGTCTGGTGGACAGAGAGTTGAGCTGATTGTGGAGCACACCGATATTTTATTTACATATTCCCCAGACCTCAAGTTTGAACAAAAATACGTTTTTAATGGTCTCAGAGCTGGTAGTTGAAAAATATATATTTTTTCTTCATCAAAAACAGGTTGAAGTCGTTTTAAATCATACATATGCCCATACAATGGGAATATTTAATCATAAAGGCTGTTTCCAAGCATTGTATTCATTAAAGTTTGTACTTGTTTTGACATGTACATCTCTTTCGTCAATCCACTGCTGGATGAGGGCCTCCCCACGCCATGGAGGTCATGGGGATTATTGAACCATATTTCACCACACGCTGGTCAGTGCGGCTTGGTGAAGGCAGAGATGAGATGTGTGGGAGGACAGTACAGTGCAATAATGGATTGTTCTGTCCACCACGTAACCCCATGAGCCTATAACACCTGTTATGCACTATGATCACCCATCTAAATGCTATATAAAAAAATAACCCTATTTCATTTACGAGATCTGAATGAGATCGAGTGTATTCTGGGGAATTTGGCCATGGGCTCAGAGGGTAGACTCTCTACACGAGTTAAACAAGGCTCGCTAGACTGGTACATCTGTGCAGGTGTCCAATTTTGAGTGTAAAGTGCTGTACAGAAATAGCTCATAGAACCAAGACTCAGCAGCTTGATATGAAAAGCGTCATTGTTGGGTTCCTTCCCTTATGAAACACGTGCCCAATGCAGTCGGTATACACATGCCTGCATAAACAAAGCCTTGGTTGCACGACGGGAAACAACTCAGTGAGTGTATACAGTAGCTAAACTGTCAAACATTTTGTCAATGTGGCCATAGGCAGTCTATTGTCTCATTATGGCAATCTGCCCAACAATGGGCTGCTAAACTTACCATGGAAGGAGAATGATGGTATAGTGATTAGTGTGCTGCCCTCTGAGCTCTACAATCCGATTTTTATGTCCTGCCATGGCTAATATCAGCGGCGAATGTGTGTATGATGTTGAACTTCGTTTGCATCGTACATGGCCAACCATGCTAATCGGAGCTATCGAGATTTCTAAATTGGCCCTGCCCACCTCCATTCACCAACCTGCACTAACCAATGTGTCGGGTGGTGGCGGGTTTAACGACATATTAATATATTTATGCGATCTAACTAAAACAAAACATGTATTAGGGATGATACTCTTTTGTTCTTTCGGTAAAGTCACGTAGGTATAAAATAAAATAAGTCACGACGTTTCGATCGCAACACAAGCGGTCGTCCTCAGGCGGGAAAAAATATAATCCAGCAGTGGAACTGCTTAACCAGCTGGTTCAGCAGTTATATATTTTTTATTTCTTTCCGCCTGAGGACGACCGCTTGTGTTGCGATCGAAACGTCGTGACTTATTTTATTTTATACCTACGCGACTTTACCGAAAGAACCAAAGAGTATAGATTCCTGCAGTCACGAATGCTTGAAATCAAGATTTATTATAGATGACATTGGTTGTGAAAGCCTACGTGTTAAATTGCTTAAGATAAATCATGACATTACCTCTAATCGTAATCCTTCGCACACAAGAATGAATAATGGCACCTGGATCACATACATTGGCCATAATGCAGACAATGTTAATCCATGACAGAGTTTTTTTTTTGGGTTAGATCGAGCAATTATCAATGTGTTGTTAAACCTAAATGTGTCATTAAAGCCTACGTGTTAAACTAACTGTTGATCCAATGGCACTCACTTTTGTCATTTCACCCCCAAAGTTAGAAGGAAGAATATCTGAGAGAGATGACAAAGGGCAATGATTGTGTTGGGGGGAAATGGCATGTTCAACAAAAAAAAAAAATGCTTTCATCCGCGATTTGGTTCAATGGTTTGGCCTAATTACTCTTTCTCTGTAAACTCAAGGCGTATTCTCTGGGAGGCTATAAATTGGTTGCCATTTAACATTTGACCCGCATTGCCCTTTGTATAATGAAAACCACAACATGTTCCTAAATCTGTTAATGCCGTACGTATTATGCAGTCATATGTAGAGAAATCAATCACAAACCGTGCTGTTAACTCATAAAGTATGCTATTAACATGATGGAAAGTGTTTATTTAAATTCCCATCTTAAAAGTGAAAATTTATATCTAAACATATACATTATTCAGGAGTACCTGACAACATTTGCATTCATGTTGTATTACCATTACATTGTTATTAAATGCACATGTTAACTAAAAAAATCATATACAGTCACCTGTTAAATTCAAATACAGCCGTCTGTCTGGCTTTTTTTATAGGTGTGTGTTTTTATCTGTCACTATTTTTGCGTAAAATTATTTTGGAAGAAAAAAATTCCACTTTCCTGAAGTTGTAGTGTTATTTCGATGGCAATACATTCTAACAATTACACTGCATACATAGCAAACATGCATAGTTCAACACTAATTTATAACCATAATTGCATAACTATGCAAACAATATTATAACGTGCTATTGACAGAACGACCGTTTGTGTACAGTTTCACCATTAAACCAAGCAAATATCACCGACGTCAAATCAGGGTCAGTGTCTCCATACTCCACATCGTACTGGGGTGCTTATCTAAATTGCTGGTCGTGAGCCGATAGTTGAAATTCCATATTCCTATAATGAAGAGCAGTTTATAAATATTATCACCACCATCAACTTACCCTGAAGCACGTATGTATTATTAACCTCGAAGAGATGATGCACTGAGTCGACCCCCAAATGGGACTTGAACTTGCAACCTTCCGGGTAGAGTACTCTATTAAAAGCACCACATGGCCCAATTAACTCGACCTACGCTAATTAATGAAAGTGGTTCCTTCGTTGGGAAAAGGAACAGAAGCGTGAAAATAAATAAAATATCTATGCTGCAAATGCAGTCTAGAGGTTAACCAATTTTTTTTAAAAAATCTGGCTTTTAATGTGCTGAACAGGCCAATAGTGTCTGTGATTTGTTCTCATTTATAATAGAAGGCATCTAAGTCTTCTTGCATGGCACAATATCAATGTGATCATTTTAACACAGTACAACTAAATATAAATCCCATGATGACCAGGCACACACATTACAACCGAGGAAATGAACCCAAAGAGGACACACACTGTGCACGAGTGTAGTCGATAATGACACTGCCACTCATTTATATAAGCTGCGCGTCAATTACAGGAAAACTAACGCCTATTTGGCCGAACAAATTGGATTTTTAATGAAACATTCTTGAGATGCAATTATTCTTAAATTGCAACTACTATCACCAATGGAAATGTGTTGAAGGGGAGCATGAAGTACTGGAACGAGGTAGCTTTAGAAATACGAATATGTCATGCGAGTTTAAAAAAAAAAACAGACCATAATTAGTTTCCCTATACTGTCGTGTAGGTGCTTTATTTCTGAATAGGAATAAAAATAACACGTTTTAAAATTACAATAACCTATCAATGTGAGTTAAAGTTGCATGGTTATAAATGTGGTGGAGCGATGGCGCAGTGGTTAGTGCACTGCGTTAGGAACCCGGCGGTGAGTGATGTCTGAACCGGCCCTGGTCACAGACCTGCACAAACCAACGCGCTTGAGCTACGGTGAACAACTCCCATCACCGCAAGGTGTGGGGAGGCATTCATCCAGCAGTTGATTGTTAAACAGCTGGATATATTACAACTCTGTTGCTGGGGGGCGCCCCCCAACAACATAGCAGCATCCCCCAACAACCACAGCCTGCGGCACCCCCCAACAAGCACAGCGTGCGGCGCCCCCCAAACAACCACAGCCTGCGGCACCCCCCAACAACCACAACCTGCGGCACCCCCCAACAACCACAACCTGCGGCACCCCCCAACAACCACAGCCTGCGGCACCCCCCAACAACCACAGCCTGCGGCACCCCCCAACAACCACAGCCTGCGGCACCCCCCAACAACCACAACCTGCGGCACCCCCCAACAACCACAACCTGCGGCACCCCCCAACAACCACAGCCTGCGGCACCCCCCAACAACCACAACCTGCGGCACCCCCCAACAACCACAGCCTGCGGCACCCCCCAACAACCACAACCTGCGGCACCCCCCAACAACCACAACCTGCGGCACCCCCCAACAACCACAGCCTGCGGCACCCCCCAACAACCACAGCCTGCGGCACCCCCCAACAACCACAACCTGCGGCACCCCCCAACAACCACAACCTGCGGCACCCCCCAACAACCACAACCTGCGGCACCCCCCAACAACCACAACCTGCGGCACCCCCCAACAACCACAGCCTGCGGCACCCCCCAACAACCACAGCCTGCGGCACCCCCCAACAACCACAACCTGCGGCACCCCCCAACAACCACAACCTGCGGCACCCCCCAACAACCACAACCTGCGGCACCCCCCAACAACCACAACCTGCGGCACCCCCCAACAACCACAACCTGCGGCACCCCCCAACAACCACAACCTGCGGCACCCCCCAACAACCACAACCTGCGGCACCCCCCAACAACCACAGCTTGCGGCACCCCCCAACAACCACAACCTGCGGCACCCCCCAACAACCACAACCTGCGGCACCCCCCAACAACCACAGCCTGCGGCACCCCCCAACAACCACAGCCTGCGGCACCCCCCAACAACCACAGCCTGCGGCACCCCCCAACAACCACAACCTGCGGCACCCCCCAACAACCACAGCCTGCGGCACCCCCCAACAACCACAGCCTGCGGCACCCCCCAACAACCACAACCTGCGGCACCCCCCAACAACCACAACCTGCGGCACCCCCCAACAAGCACAGCCTGCGGCGGCCCCCAACAGACTGGTCAAGTAAATTCTTACGATCCACTCGCACAACGTGCGGTGCGCCTTCATCCAGCAGTGGATTTAAGCACCAAGAAAATTCGAGTACTAATCTAATGGACAGAGCACGGCTCTCCCTCAGGGCAGCAGTGGAGAGAGCACGGCTCTCCCTCAAGCCAGCAGTGGAGAGCATGGGGGTCCCTCAGGGCAGCAGTGGACAGAGCACGGCTCTGCCTCACTCTCACTCACCCGTCTCCTCTGAGGTGCATGCGATTGTGTGTGAGTGAGTGAGCTGTGTGTGTGTGAGTGAGCTGTGTGTGTATGTGAGTGAGCTGTGTGTGAGTGAGTGAGCTGTGTGTGTGTGAGTGAGCTGTGTGTGTGAGTGAGCTGTGTGTGTGTGAGTGAGCTGTGTGTGTGAGTGAGCTGTGTGTGTATGAGTGAGCTGTGTGTGTGAGTGAGCCGTGTGTGTGTGAGTGAGCCGTGTGTGTGTGAGTGAGCTGTGTGTGAGTGAGTGAGCTGTGTGTGTGAGTGAGCCGTGTGTGTATGAGTGAGCTGTGTGTGAGTGAGTGAGCTGTGTGTGTGTGAGTGAGCTGTGTGTGTGTGAGTGAGCTGTGTGTGTGTGAGTGAGCTGTGTGTGTGTGAGTGAGCTGTGTGTATGAGTGAGCTGTGTGTGCGAGTGAGCTGTGTATGAGTGAGACGTGTGTGAGTGGATCGACCGTCAGCTTTCTGTGGCTGCGTCTCCGGCGCTGTGGCCGTCATGTTGCTGCTTCTCGGGGCTCCGAGGTGCGGGGTGCACCACAACACGAAGTGGGCAGCTCGCGTCACGTGACGCACTTCAACCAATCCGGGAGCCTACATGTTTGGGAGGGGCGCACCTCTGGTTGGCTGCTAGCTCGTAGTCACGTGATGCACTTTAACCAATCCGGGGGCGTTAATCACAGTCACAGAAGGACAGATCTGGGCTATTATATATGTGTATGTCACATTTATATTTTTTAGTGAACACATTTATTTGTATCACTATGTTACACGTTTGGCTGGAAACAACCAAAACGAATTGTGGAATAATGTCATTGTGAACATCAACGTTGAACGCGGTAGGAGTGGCTGAAGAAAAAGCTCGTGTTTATTATTGAGGTTTGTATTTATTTCCCAATGCAGTACCACTTTATAGAATGAGACGTAACATCTGCACATATTCCTTTGAACAATAAAACTGAACAATGTTTGTGCTGCTTCATTCACTAAATTAGTTTTACTTATTAACAGGTAAAATTCAAACTTGTACTAGCTGTTGTCGTCTCAGGTGTAGCCGTGTGTTAGCCTTGACTTCAGCTAGATGACATTCCCACCACAAAAAAAAACACGTATTACAAGGTGGTCTGTATCCAGAGCCAGTCACATTCTTCAGGCTGTCTGTAATATGTGATTGCATTGCGTGTGTGCCAAAATAAAGACATATGCATTACGGTTTCACTAGTAAAATGTACTGCAGCATAAAAAAATTGCTACTTCCATATGTATCATAACTCTGGCGAGCGTTCAAACAGTGCTCATTTTCCTAACTACGTTCACACACCACCCAATGCGAATTGGCTCTCAGGAATTGTATTTCATGCCATCATATCTTCATTTGCTCCTAGTTGTTGAGATTGCAATGATACATGAGCCTTTCACCATAGCGTAAGTTCTGCATGCTTGTTAAGGTATTTTATGAGCTAGCCTTTACATTATGGAAGCTGCTTATATTAAAGATATAAGGTACACTATAACAACCTTTAAAGCTCCTTTACCTAAACTGTTACTATAAATGTATACATTTTTTACGCAAAACAATCTTTTTTTTACATTACATGCTTGCATTGAAAGTCAATGTTAAAGCCCATGGACCTTGAAATTGGTGTTAGCACTGTGGGTGCCGACAGTAAATAAAAATAACCGTTCAGCACTATATCACATGGGACCCACACACATATACATGATCTTGATCTCTACCCTACTTTGAATAAACACTTCGTTAAGCATACGACATGTTCACGGTTCATCAGGGGTATGTGCTGGCCATAAACACAGAACGATAAGAAACTCAAAGGTACCTCAGTGTGAATCTGTGAGCCTCAGTGCAACAACACTGGACCGTAAAGGCATTGTGGTCAAATTGAGCCTCCGTGTAATAACAATGAATCGTAAAAGTGCCTTTGTTTGGCTCTCTGATCATCAGTAATAATGTCTGTTGTGCAGTGTGGCATCTTATCGTATACAGGTTTCCCTAGATCTTCAAAAACGAAATTTCACAAATCGAAATGGCTTTTCCCATTAATGGCATACAAACTATTATTGATATGTTTCAGACATGTATTCCAACTCTACTTATAACCTAAACCTATACATTCATATCACTTTTCAGAATACAAATGTTATAATAAAGAACGTAGATATTAAAACGATTGAATAAGAATTGAAAGCAAAAAATATTCATAATTTTCAGTGAACTCACCAAAAGATATGCATGTTGGAATGAGTGGGAAGGCGATGTAGAGGCATTGCTGTTGCACTGCAGGGGTACCATCATCTCATGGTACATGCAGAGTGTGAAATTCTGTTAATCGACAAGTGTCCATATTTTATCAATTGCGTGAACACGAAATATCATAAACTGAACGTTCTGTTTTCGGTCACTCAATGTATATTTTCTTCACTCCTGTTGCCCTGCACTACAGCTCACGGTAAGAACTCTCTATCAGCATGACTCACAAACTTCCTCTCTGCACCAAGGACCAGGACCGTCGCTGGCAGGCGTCGTTTCTCCATGGCAAACCCCTCCACGTAGAAAGCCATCCCCATGGCACATTTGCAGTGTTTAATCCACACCGATTGTTGAGACATTTAAAGGGGCCCACCTCAGTGCCCTGGGCTTTCGAGCGACACTGAGCTTGGCTGCGCGCCTCAAAGACATGGTCATTTATGTCCGTGAAATATTGTGTTTATTATGAATTGTATTATTATTCAAGGATAACTATAACGCTTTCATTACCACTGCAATTTGGCATTATCTCTTCCAATGGTCGCTGGCCTCTGTTTACTACTACACAATTCAAGAAACGCACAATTAATGTAGACAGTATGCAATATTATTCTTATGTTTATTTCCTAAGTTCATTAAACTTTTGCAATTAATTGAAGCGTTAGGAGTGAGTTGCACTGGGGCTTTGTACAATTTATAGAACCTTTACTTTAATTGTGCTTTTGTTTTTCTTTGAGATACTGATTCGTAACAACGTCCTCGTTTTGTTTAGATAATACACCAATTCCATCGTCTCTTATTACAAGTTGGTATAACCTTGCTTAATTTAAGAAATGCATGTAGTCTACCGCACATTCAAACAGGGGCTGTTCGCTCCTGACCGCTGGAAATCGTGGAACAAAAAAATAATATTACACACAACACTCAAACTGGAAAAGTCATCGCCTCTGCAAGGTAACACAAAATGGAGTTGTGTACAGTACTGTATTTGTAGCCAGCTGTATCTGAAACAAATACGCACCCCAGGCACATACAAAAGTTATGTTATTCCAAGTCATTTCCTCCCCAGCATGTGCCATTGTGCAATACCTTGCTGATCTCGTTAAGGAGCATAAGCCATCAAATGAACTCCGGTTATTCACGCAGCAGCTGCTTTTGGATAACCGTCGAACAAAGACGGTCACTGCATCGCGCAGTTTTCAGATGCGCTTCTGCGGCCGTCTGGAACGCTCTTCCTTCCAATATTAGAAAGCCACTTTAACTATGCACTTTTAAATCCAGATAAAAAAAAACATTCTTTAAAACTGCTTTTTGTGTTTAATTTTCCTTCCCCCGCACGCTCCGATTATCAGGGTTGGCTACATACGGTGCGAAAGAAGTCCAACATGCCTAAGTACATACACTCTGCCAGAGCCACCCCCAGCTAACCCAGTGAGCTTTCGCAGACGCTTTGTGATTTATCTAGTTAAGGTTGCCGGGTACATTGCAGGAACCATTGGCAGAGAGACGATGCTTTATGTTGAGCTCCCGATCGGGTCGGTTCCTCATGCAGCATTTTCGGAAATGTCTAAAATCCACTTCATGGTCATTTCCCTGGATTTGAATACATGATATAATCATACCGATATAATCGCATTGACGCAGCGTGCGCTGACCGCAATTTGTCAACATTAAAGCATCTGCGCGGTTAAACTGTTTAACCCAGTGCAAAGCACTTGGGTACTATTGCATAGATAAAGTGTCGTGTAATTGCCTATCGCATACCTAAATATGCATCTGGATCGTCCATTGCAGAAATTAAATTAACCTGAAAATTGGTTTAATGAATGTTACCCTTACAAAGGCAACTGCTGTATAAGTTTTGCAGTCTCAATATCAAGTGGCACAGCTTTAAGTGGTATTTGATTAAATGTGTTTGTATTTCTGTGTAAATTCCCACGGATACGGTGTTCTATATAGCTCTCTGATGTGTTCCGGGGTTTAAATCACATCTTGTTCCGCACGGTGTCTGATGTTTCACTCCACATGCTGGGGAGCTTCTTGGGGAACTGAACCATAAAAAGTATCTCCCCAGCACAGGAGTAAAACGTCGGGCAACATGCCAAGCAACTCTCCAGAAAACACATCGCAGAGCTCTACGTGACAATTGTGACATCAGCAACAGGGAAACATTGTGGCCATGATCATTCACGTGACATACATCTATGGAAAAGTTCCTCTAGGCACTTTACAACATCTCATTGCCATTAGAACATGAAAAATGTTCATCTGTGTTAACATCATTCAACAATGATTTGTTTTGTTATTAAATCATGACTTCACAGTATTTACACAACTACAAAACTCCCTCAAATTGCAAGATTCAAGAGGGGGAAACATTGATAAAAATTAATTAAAAACAAAATACCATAATCGGCATGGAAAATAATTTTACTCAAATATTCCTATTCAGCAGAAGCAAAGGGGTTCAAAGCCAGGGTAAAATTTCAGAAATGTTAAATTATTTTCTGGGTTTGTGCAGCAGTAACTATTTACGACCGTTAAGAAAAGTAGTGCCTCCCCGTCCTCCTTTCCCTCATCTTCTCTTCTCCTAAAAATACCCGGTCGTTGTCCCTATGTGAGTAGGACAGAGAGCCCACCTCGTTCCCTTCCTTCTCCTGCCATGTAAGCACCTGGCCTCAGGCTTTCGTCCATGGAATATCTGTAGCCTCCCCTCCCTCACCACTCGCGTTCTGTACCCGGATCTTGTTCAATAAAAATAAATATATAAGACAAGGAGTGCGCACTATGCAAGAAATCGCTAGAGTCAATGACAACCGGTGGTCGAGACTAGCGACGAAGTAGCAGCCAAAGGAGGGAACGCAGCCGAGAGGGGATGTCCACCGCAGACAAGGAGCGATGACATAAGCTCGTGTCCAGGCGCTGGACAGCGTGTTACATTGCAGGACCGAGAGAGAAGGCGATGGTTAATGATGCCTTCACCCAACAGTGGATTGATCATGGCTGTTGATGACGGATTATTTGTATCGATATCTGGTAATAAGGGCCAACACTTGCTGCCAAATGTGATCACAGAATACCACACGGTGCTCAAGTCATCATAATACATTGCGAGAAGGCAGTAAGGTTAGTTTTAAACCATTCCACCATGAACTGAATCTTGTGATAATTCTAAGACGTCCAGTAATGTTAGGGTGCAATTCAATTAAATTGTATCTGATTTCCTTTGCCACTGCGGTGAATGGCGAGGCTACGGCAGTTCATGTAGTCAACTTGACGTTATCTGCCAATTGTTCACGATGTCTTAACGATCATGTTATCAATTATTTTGGTTAAAAAAATGTAATTGTTGAGTCTGGTGTTAGCCAGAGGACACTCAAATATAAATTCAATACAGTAACGTACAACGAACTAAATGCTGCAGTAAATTATGTCAAGCTTACAAAATGAGAAACAGTTGTAGAATTCCCATTACAACTTAAATAAAGTGTGCACTATGCATCCAAGTTACTGAATGACAGGGTATTGTTGTTTCCAATTTGATGACAGCACATTTTTTAAAGCACATGAAAACAAACGTGGTATGTTTTATATGCTTTGCTTGGCTACTGTTAACATTTTCTTTACGTTTCAAAATAAAGTGCAGGTTAATGCACAGCCTTTCCAAGATTGCTCTGTTGACTAAAAGCACACAAGTGGCCAACAGCATTTCAGCACATTGTCAATTAATCATGATTAATATATGATGAGCAATTAAAGCCATACATGTTTTACATTTCACCACTTGAAGTTGATTTTGTGTTGCCTTTCCGTACACAAGATTGGAAGCTTTGTAGAGTTTGGTTTTAAAATATAGCTGTTGAAATCTGTTCAGCAACAAAAGGAATCAATTGTACCAGTTTGTTTCTCAATTAAGTTCAATATAACTGAGAAGTAATCTTTAAGCAGAATTCCAAAAGCACCAAGATGGGTTGTGAATCCAGATTTCATCCACCTATGACCAAACTCGGTTGTCAAATGAAGTGGGCGGATGATAGTAGCTCAGATACAATTACTACACAACAATCATTACTTTCACGTTGGATTTTCAGTTATTTCAAAAATTACACCTCGATCAATGAATTGCTTGACACATTAATCAATAACTCTGCGTTAAAAGTATATCTAATAAGTACTTTTATGGACATGTACTATGCAGGACTATTGTCCGCAACGTTGTAAATGATACATATGTATTTAAGGCAGTGTTATTGACATATGTATTCCGTTTTTTTTTATTAATTGTGCTTACTGCCAATGTGGCATCACCAAATAATTGACTTTATTGCTTGGTTTGCCTTCCCTCTGATGACTGCCTCTATAGCAAGGCAGATGAGAAAAGTGCGGCACTCCTAGTGGGAATGAGAAGAACGTGTGACGGAATCTGAATAAGTATAACCCGTAAAAACAAAGTTTTTCACTATCAATCCTTTATATGCGTGTCAGCGAACTTAATATAAAGGATTAAAAAATATATTCGCCTGTGGAGGACGCGGGGATCGATCCCGTGACCTTTGGCATGGGAAGCGAGGGCGCTACCAACTGCGCTACTCCACCACGGCCTGTGGAGGGGTTACGCTCTGGGCTCTTATACTGTGACGTTCAGCCAAAGCCATGAATGAGTTCTATTTAAATATATGTAAAATAAATTTTTTTTGCCTAAAAAGTGTAACATTTTGGGAATTTTTTTTCACGAACATTAATTGTCTGGCACAACGAGTCTGTGTGGAAAATGTCAGCTCGATTGGATCACGGGAAGTGGGTTAAAAAACGACCGAAAGATTTGCACGGTCATAAGCAAGCAAGCACGCAAGCAAGCAAGCAAGCATGCGAACTTAATATAAAGGATTTAAAAAGCAGTTCCGTCGTAACAACACCAAGAGGCGTTCCCCAACATGCAGTGTCGGCATCGCTGTCTGCAAGTGAAAGCTTCCTCATGACATGGCATCAGCGAGCACAAATGAAGGTTATAGCAATGGGGAGGTTACAGATAGTGAACCCTATTTGGCCACTAAACCAATATTCGTGTGTATGTTGTACATTTGTGTATGTGCGGAGCGGTCATGGAGTATATGTGTGGGGAGCAATAGTGTAGGATATGTGTGGGAAGCAGTAACGTCGTGATTAAGGCACTGCACAACAAACCTGACGACCCCAGGATGATTACCCGCTCATGGTCAACACCAGTGACGACTATGTGAACCGGTTCTCTGGTCCTCCCCTAGGTCGACTCAGCCTCAAATGAGTATCTGGTGATGTGTAAACATCGCTAATAGGGAGACAAAGGCGGCCGAGCGTGGTTCTGGCCACACCACTCCCCTCGTGTGCTGTCTTGACCTTCATTGGTTCTCGCGAACAGCACTTGCCCCAAAAGTCTGTTTAAGGCGATATGGGGGATATTTGTATTTTGTCTTTGTGTGAGTATGTGAAGGGATGGCCATAATATGTGTTTGCTAACACCGCTTTCCCCTGCGGATTACAAGTTGAAGATAATAATAATAATAACGTCCTTGAGCTGAACATCGTCACTGAGAGTTATTACACTTTCGGGAGGGTCCCGCATTGGAATGTGTGGCTCATTAAATGAATGAGTCCATTGACAGGTGGGAGACAACTGTAGGACACAGAATAACCCGACGCACCTGAAGGGGGTAGCATGCAACGCTCTGCACAGTTCAAGTCAACGTTATACTGCCATATTATTGCTAATTTGCACCGGAAAATCCGAGTCTCCCACCCAAGTACTAACCAGGGTTAATCCACATTACCTTCTGAGATATCCTGAGGTCCAACGCATTTTAGGGCGATCGGTCATGTGTTAGCGGGTTGTTCAGTATGATGTCCAATGTTTAATTGTATGTACCGGGAGCGAAACGTCAGGCATCATGCCGAACAACACGTGATAAAACTTCGAAACACATCAGTGAAGCTATGTAGGAGTATTGGTAATCATTTGTGTTTGAATACTTTATATAGCAAAACAAACCGTTCTCTGTATTTCTTATGCAACACTGACAATACTTTTCCTGCACTTTACCTGTTCCATACTTTTCACTCCTAACGTGTTTTTGGATTGTTTGTTGTTGTAACTTTCTGACCCGCCCCTGCTGGACACTTGTGAAAAAGAGCTTTTTAGCTCATCGGATTACTCCAGTTTAAAAGATGAATCCCTGCAGTCACGAAAGCTTTAAATCGAAAAATATATATTCTGATTCTAACAATGCCATGCACTTTCCTTTCAGGCTCCGTTGACCTTGAGTGAGACCTCTCCAGGTGCAGGGTTGGAAGTCGACCCCTGGCCACATGGGTGGGAGTCAGTGGCAGCACCGACTTCACATTTGTTGAGGAGACAGAGAGACATACAGTAAATAATTGGGGAAAGGATTCATCTTAAAGAGGTCACAGCACACTGGTTACAACGCTTAACGCCGCTTCCCAAACCTCCAGTGCAAAGGGACAAGATGTTTTACAAGCAGAGCAGGTGCCCAGAAGTCCCTGGTGGCAATTAATTGCCTTAACTCTGCTGTCCTCTCTGCTGCTTGCACAGGGAGGGCCACTCATGCAGAGAAAGAGAGAGAGCTTGGAAAATCTGAGACATTTCACTGACTTTCATAAGAAGGAAGTGTGTCTACAGAACGTATAAAAATGTCTCAGATTCCAAGTAATATATCATTGTAGGTTATTATGGTTGTGGGTAGTAGAGAAGGATAGAATGAAGAGGCCGTTTCCATTCGTAGGATCATCATTAAACGTGTAATGATTCATGGATGAAAATAAATTGGTGTGTCCATAGGACACTGACACTTTCATTGCCACAAGCATTTACAAAATAAATATTAATAACAGATGGCAGGGTGGCTGAATGGCTGGGTAAATTAAATAATGCAAAGAATTGCAACTCTCAATTAAGAATTACTTAAAAGTGAGCTGGTGGTTGAAGAATGAGAGCACTGAGTCAGCACTGTCGAAACCTGGGGTCTGAATCCAGGCAGATAGCCCTGACTTAACCGTATGCTCAAGTGTATGGTCTCAGCCTGGTTACCAATGAAAAAGTAAAAGGATGTTTAATGTATTTCTTTTCACTTAATTTGGCTAAATTCCAGCTTTGAGACTTGAATTGTTGGTTGATTGACAGGCAACTAAGACTCTGTGTCAAGAATGAAATGGTGTTTATTTTTGCCCGTGTGGTTAAAGATGCCTATTGAAGTGACCTCAGAGGTCTTTCTCTGACAGAGGGTTGTGCAATGCTAGCTGCAGAGTTCTGAATGGTAATTTATTCGTCCCTTGACAATATGCTGATAGGACAATGGGAATATAATTTAAAAAAACCGATTGATAAACCTTATGCAAACGTAATGTTTAGTCTAATGCAAGGAACGACACAGTACTAATGAGAATCGTTAGTGAGAATCATTAGTACTGCCAATAATCTATTGATTCTTGAATTGTTTAATTTAATAATTGGAAGTGGCTTGAAGCAGAACGTGCCTAATCATTCGATTATATCAATCTTCATCATGATCATCATACCGTGTGCTTAAAACGCAAGTTTGATCATGAGGCTAACTCACTTGACTGAATACCGGACTCACATTCGTATATATTCAAGTAAAAATTCTTGCTGAGATCATTTCTGGGATCGCTATTTAATGCCTTCTGGGAATGAGTTAAACCAATGTTACTTGGAGAGACCACACCACCTGGTGAGAATTAAACATTGGTTGCCCCATGTTGATAATGTAGTCACCAATTCGTGTAATTTCTACCAATCGCTCACCATTGCTATTGAACAGTAGCACCGCCTAATGCAAAGCGAGTGGTAAGAAGGACCAGGTAAATGAGCTTCCCAGGCGAGAGAGGACTGCAGTAATAATATAACATTAATGCAAACTCAAAGTATAATAACAGAAAATAATTAGAATTAATCAATGTAAGTAAGCGTTATTAAAACATATAGTAATCCACATTGTATTCAACGTATTTAATAATTAAAAAATAGATGATTAGCCTGTTCGCTTTGTTATTTAACAAGCTGGCACAATCACAAGACCGTGATGTATGTTTACTTTTTCGCACCGTACATAGCCAAACGTGCTAACCGGAGGTGCGGGGGAAGGACAACAAACTAGCTGAGTGAGCCGCTCAAACTGTATCTATCAGTCAAATAGGCCCTGACACCGAGATTTTGATTGAATTCCACACAATGTATTTTTTTTACTTTGACTTTTTTGTGCAATCACACAAATCTAATTACACCCAATACATTAATAACATCCTAGCATGCTCCAAAGTGCAGGTTTTAATGTCTTACATTTAGGCTTAAGAAGTAAAAACATATATTAAATTACATTTTAAAAGTTTAAAAAAGACAAATTGGGTCTCGTTTGTCTTAGATAATCACTAGACTGCTCTACAGCTATTAAGCAGCTTTCTAAAAATGTTTATTCTGAGTTTGTTTTTAGAAACTATAACTAGCATTTTACTTTCAGTGGCATTTAAACCTCTCCAGACTTGCCATCTTCTTGTCATGACATTCAATTGACGGGACCTGAACAAATTAAATGCATAACCCAGAGAATAACGGAGGCATAGAGGCCAGAGCACTGCTCATTAATCCCAGCAATCCGAGGGTTTACGTATTTTATGACAGTTTCAGATATTTGCTAAATATTTAAACCTAGACGTCCTTGTGATCTTTCGCCACGCATTTAATGCCAAAGTTGGCTCAGCCTTTGAGTGAATTGAATATAGATTCAGACAGCTTCACAGTAAAATAAGAATGGAGTTGTGTTGTAGCAGTGGTGAGCACACTCTGCCATCAACACGGCGAAGGAAGTTTGAGTCCCGACCAGGGATAGGACAAGGAATATCTGACCGGCTATGGTCAAACTACTAGCCATATTCAGCACGTGACAAGGCCTTCATCTAGTAGCAGAGTAACAAAGGGCTACACGTAATTTATTATATACTGCGCACCTATAACATTAGCTTCAAGCTTGGAAATTACAAAAAATGTGTTGACAAGAGTGGTCAGAAGTATATTCTTAGGTTTTTTCGGTAAGTCACGTAGGTAAAACATTAAAATTAATAAAAGTAAAATAAAAAAAATAAAAATCACGACGTTTCGGAGGCAACACAAGCTTCCGTCTTCAAATACTTGATACAGCTGTCGGGCTGTGACGGTTCCACCTGAAGACGGAAGCTTGTGTTGCCTCCGAAACGTCGTGATTTTTATTTTATTTTACTTTTATTAATTTTTATGTTTTACCTACGTGACTTTACCGAAAAAACCTAAGAATATGAATCCTTGCAGTCACGAAAACTTCAAATCTAGAATTAAGTGGTCAGAAGGTTGTGTTTTTTTAATCCGGGTCATGGGTCGACTCAATCCATTACATCTGCGGGGTCTATAAATGTAATACCGCTTGACGAGAAGTCAACAGTGGTCACCACATGGACGGACTGGTCCTCGTCATTTAAATGTCGAATTTTCATCACTCGATCAGGACTGCAAATAGAGATGAAGAGTTACCCACGTTTTTGTGCAATTACGCTCGCATGGAGATACTTTCACTTATTAATACTGCAAATATGGGAACTATAAACTTTATAAAAACATTTCAGAAATATATTATAAAATAATGTTTAGCTCATTTTGCAAATACTTTTTTTATATCTTAATTTAAAGACAGCATCCTATTGAAGGTTATAATATTGAAAAATTAATTAGCTTGGTATTTGTCTACTGTTGACATATCATTCTCAACACTTTGCACAATGAACATCTCTACACCTTCGCAATGACGATGTTAGCAAGCACATGTTCGGCAGGAACAGCACGCAAGGGGATGACATAGCCAACACGATGTGCCTGCCCACCTTTATATTTTCAGTGCTCACGTTTGGACACCACACTCTGTACGCAAATAAATTGCCACTGCTGTGATGTATCACCAGGAATCGAGCCTGTATTGATAGAACCATAGCACAGTGCACTAAAAATATCCCTTCACTACCAACGGTGTATACGTGCCCACACACACAGCTTTGCACACTTGCAAACATCACTAAAAAGGTATAAAATGTGCATTGGCAGCAGTAAAAGATTAAGTAAGTGTAATATTTTGAAGGTGTTTATTGTTTTAACACTCAGCCTATAATATCACGCTTTTTCAGGCAACCAAAAATAAAACATACATTTTGCAGTATGCGAATCCCCAAAAGGCCTGCCTAAATTTAGCCCACCGTGGTTGTGCTTGACGTGGCTTAACCACTTCATGGCAGCCGGTATCCTATCTGTGCCACCTGGCAGAAACGTGAAAGGCAACGTGAACTCACATTGCACGGCAGTCGCACGGATAACATGCATCATCCACCCAGACGCTCTCTCTCCCGACTGCTGGGCCATTGGACGGTGCGGTTTGTATCACTTTGAATGGTCGCATCAGGGCGATTTGACAAATAACGTGAGGGGGTGGGGGGCATAACGCCTTCCAAGTGAACTGCGGTGCAGATAAAACATCGACGTAATTGTATGATGAGATCACATGCAATGCACCACATAGCCCTTGACTCTTGTCTTAGTTGAAATTATCACACCCCCCCCCCCTTCCTTGTTGCCAATGGAACCAAAATAAAACAAGCGAATGTTTCACAATGTAAAGCTTGAGTTGTGTAATAAATCTTTGGCCTACAAGCAGCTGGGGGGGGGAGGCCTTCAAACACATAGCGTGATTGATTGCAAACATCACGCCGCTTTAAAAGGGCCATGGGAGGAGTGTAGTTATCCCGTCAGTGTAAATACAGTAACACCATAACGACTAGACTTAAAATGTTTCTCACATGACCCCGAAAGAATATGCACTTTTGCTTTTAGTGCCCTAACTTGGCTTGCTTGTGAACAATGCAATTGCATTTTTTGCAATTAGGAAAAATGATATCCTGTAACTTCCTATGGATAATTTATGGAGTATTGTTTACCCTAATTTAAGGCAGGTTACTTCAACTGATTAAACACACTTCCTATAGCCAGTCTCCCTTCAGCTTTACCTCACAACTATGTGAACATGTGGATTTAATTTTGTGAACTTTTCAGATGAATAACAAGGCTCTAACGCGTGCTCTTATTATTCAACTTTATACTTTTTCTAAAAGTACTCGATACAAATTATGTGCATTTATGTAATTTAAGTGCGTATTCGACTTTATGCATTTCAATATGGCATGGTTGTCTCAAGTGCTTTTCGAACAGCCATGTTGGCTATTGAAAAATGCATCTTCGGCCAAGATCAATCCATTGCTGGATGAAGGCCTCCCCAAGCCGTCTCCATCCTTCACGATTGTGCGACGCTAAATTACAAATAATGGCAATGATAGTATTTAAATTCCTCATAAATGGCGTTTTTGTGTGTGTAAATATTGAAAGATGCAATATAGAATATCTTACTATAATAGCTTAATGTGGATACTGCGATGGTGTAACGGTTAGCACACTGACATTTACATCCAGAGGTTGCCTGTTTGCTTTGCGAGTGCAGCAGTTGAAACAATGGGGGACGTTTCTTCAATCCCTCCACCTCTGTCCACCCAGCAGTATAAATGGGTACATCAAGTTATGTGTGTGTTTGTATGTTGAACTTCCTTCGCACCATACATAGCTAACCGTGCTAATCACAGGTGCAGGGGAAGGACAACGAACTAAACACAAAGTCAGTTCGAAAGAAATTCGTTTTCAATCTAGATGATTTAAAAGTGGATAGCTCTAGAGTGGCTTCCTACTATAGGAAGGAACAGAGTTGCAGACTGCCGCAGAAGCACATCTGCAAGCGCGCAATGCAGTGAACGGCTTTATCGATGGTGAGCCAAAAGTTTGTCGATTGGCAAGTCACGTGTGGTGGGGATACTGTGTGCGTACCCCCACCTCTTCCAAGATGTCTGGACAGCTTCGGAGAGTAGAGGGGCTATCGAGGGCTACATCTCATGGAGACCCTTCTGCATACAGTGGTGTGGGCAGGCATTTGCAGAGCTGTGCCTTCACCGTTTTTGAATAGCTTAATATTGAGTGAGAATGTTGCGTGCAGTGGGCAAATGTAATTCGCACATTTACATTAAGCTGACTCATAACTCCTGCATATTAGGGTATCTTATATAACAACCCTGCCTTGACTTTCCGAGGCAAGGCAAGCCACATTAAACATCTTTAAAGCATGTGTATTTCAATATTTCCATGTGCACAATTTGGAATGAAGACACGAAATTGATTTTTTCAAGACGGAGGTACTCTGCAAACCTACATGTGAGCATGAGAGTGCAATCCAAAGGTCATGTGAGCATGAGAGTGTAATCCAAAGGCATGAGAGTGCAATGCAAAGGACATGTGAGCATGACAGATCTAAGAGAGAGGCATAGAGAGAGACACACACAGAGAGTCGGAAATAACAGCTGACATAGGCAGGTAGGATGGAAACATCACAGGCAGTTAAGACTTTACCTGGTTAAAAACGTCCTTCCAATGATTGCTCAGTTTGTACCCATCTTCTCGGTTGAAGTTGTGTCTGTGGTTATATATCTGGATGGCTTAATGAAAACATCTCTGAAGGTAGCCGGTAGGTTTGCAGAGTACCTCCGCCTTGAAAAAATCAATTTCGTGTGAGCCCACAGCGTTAAAATTATGATCAGGAATTGCAGAGGTATTGGTCCTACCGTGTTTCAGATCTGCCTTGTGTTCACGAACGCGATCCGAGACATGTCGTTTCGTTTCCCCAATGTATAGCTGCCGCAACCACAACTCAGTTTGTAAACACCAGGGTATTGCATGTCAGGAATCACATGCTTTACAGATGGGATTAAATCACAGATTATGTGTACTGTGTTGAAACGAACGTGGATCTTGTGTTTGTTTAAGATTTTGGAAATATTTTTGGTAACCCCTGCTAGGTAAAGTGATGGTTTGGTTGGATCATCAGAAGGTTGTCTCCCCATGGCTGGGGAGGCAGCTTTGTGGATTGTACGGTCCAAGTATCTGTTCATCCTAAGGGCTTGGTGTACGTGCTCCAACTCACTAGCTAGGTGGTGGTAGTCGGAGATGCAATGGGCCCTATGGTGTAGTGTTTTGATGAGGGAATTCTTCTGGGCTGAATGGTGGTGGGAGTCAGGCTGTAGATAGGCATCTGTGTGGGTGGCTTTCCTCTAGACCGAATGTCCCAACGAGCCATCAGGTCTCTTCTCGATCAAAACATCCAGGAATTGTAGCTTGCCATCCTTTTACACTTCCATGGTGAATCTGATAGACGGGTGTATGGAATTTATGTGGTTGAGAAATTGGTTCAGTCCTGGCAGGCCATGTGGCCAGATGACGAACGTGTCATCTATGTATCTCTTCCACAAGGAAGGACGCAGGGTGGATGTCTGGATGGCATCTGTCTCAAAATTCTCCATGGCGATAAGGGAGAACCCATTGGGGTACCCTCAATTGTTTGTAGAATGTACCATTCCAGGTGAAGTATGTGTTGGTAAGGCAGTGCCTTACCAAAGTTGGTACATCTGGATTCAGTCCTTGTTGGACCAAGTCTTCAATGATTGCAATGGTGTCAGGTACATTAGTGAACAGAGAGACTACATAGAAACTGACAAGCAAATCATCTGGGGACAGTGAGATGTCCTTAATGAGAAAAACCAAGTGAGCTGAGTTAAAGAATGATGGTCCGAGGGCCCTTGATCAGGATTTAACTCACGACCTCTCAATTATGACCTTTGAAAACTCACGTTTTACACCACGCTCAAATCACCACTGGGACACAAGAAATGTGATCCACCACATTAAACAATTATCTTATTGGTTCGACTGTCAGCATCTCGGATTAAAACACTTTGATAAATAATAAATAAACGTACATCTCACAGATGTCACGGGATCCAGCATAGTGTCGGGAGTTCATGGTATAAAAGAGAATAGTTTTTCTTTGAGAGAAAAAAATACTGCAATTTACATTACGTACATAAATTGCATATTGGGTACTGATTGAAGGCAATGGAGGCAGTCGCTAGGAGACTAATCGCATGTGAAAATTATGTACCACAAAGTGCGTGGCTGTTTCATGTTAAGAATTGGATCTGAAATAGCCTGCAGACAGTACAGGCCAAAATAATTGCAAGCAGTTACAATGAAACATGCTGGGTGGTAAATTGTATCAAAAATTCAATGTATAATGCTTGCCATGGAATCCAGTGTTGTGAGCTTGATTCTATTGGAAGGCCCTATAGTGACTGTTCTATAATAATCACATTGCAATGTGTTCAGGAGCATAATGCCACTGTTGAGGTCTGCTCGCCACGAGAGGGCTTCAGCTTGTCCGGTCGGTTTCTAAACCTTAGAAGGACATTTTACGGGCATTTAGCTTTTCTGATCATATCTGGATTTGAATTAATAATGTCAATTTCGCCTACATAACAATATTATTTGTATTCTTGGGTCTTTCGGTAAAGTCACGTAGATAGTTCAAATAAAATAACAAAAAATAACAAAAAAACTACGACGTTTCGATCGCAACACAAGTGGTCGTCTTCAGGAAAAGACGACCATCTCAGTGAACCCACCACATATGTATAGGACAGTGGTGATTATTATATATTAAATATTAACGAGACGAAATTATTACAATGCAAAATATTGATTTGAACGGTACCTATTACTTTTTCAGAAATGTAAAACATTCCAAGTACCTCCATCACAACTTTCTCTGGAGAGGCCCTCTGAAATATATTTCTGCCTACCCTTCTGTGCTGGCAAGACATATTGGACGACCTGGGAGTACTCACACTTTGCGCCACCACACTGGCAGGGGGCAGAGTTTGAGGTGGATTTTATAAACTTGCATGATTGATGAAACTGCAGGCAAATCAGGGAATATTACAAATTGGAGCACGTGTGAGTGTAGACCTTTTTAATGCATTATTCTCCATCATTGACTATATCAAAGAGCTGAGTACAAGTGGCCTACATTCATACATTAAGCACATCAATAAACAATACGACATTGTACTTTGTACTGCTTGTTTAAAGATGAAGCCAATGATAGATCAAAACAACTCAGTTAGCTTTCATAATACATTAGCCTTTGAAACATTTTCTGGTCACTAATAAATTAATCTAATAATTAAAACGCACATACCTTGCAAAATCAATTGACACCCCCGCTTTTACCTCATGAAACACAATAGTATATTTTGCTATACAAACATTGTGCTGTATAATGTTTTGAAACTGTCACGGTGCAGTGTAACCCTTCGTGTTAAAGATCAGCCCATAGAAGTTGATATTAGTGATCTACCTCAGAGTGACCTCTCATCCACACGGTAGAGGGCATCACTTTTCCACTCCATCTGCATATGAGAGTAATGTGCATCGCATGACAATAAAAGCAATATTTTCAAGCTGGTATTTAGCCATATTAATTGATTAACCACATTTTATGCAATTGTATGTGTTGCTCAGTAATTAGGACAGGATATAGACTATCAAACTCACTACACTAGAGAATGCATTTTTACCACAGGCAGCTGCCTGGATTTGTACCAAGCATCTCAGCAATGCCAGCTCAGCACTCTGATCTCTTAGCCACCCAGCTACCTCCAAACACTTGCTATTTCAATCTTGTAAAATGTATGTATGTTGCACTTCTTTTGCACCATACGCCACCAACCGTGCTAATTTAGGTGCGAAAATGCAGCACATGTAACTTCTAATAGTTTTTTTTAAATGTGGGGCTGAATTTACTAACAGTGAGTCTCATTAAGGCAGCATAGCTAGCTAGCGCTCACTGCAACTACTGTAACAATACTGACAGAAGCCTCGTTGGTTGCAGCAGATTTGGCATTTGAAAATGCACGCAACATACGCAGCACATGCCAACACAGCAAATGCGGCATTGAAAAACCACTCTTGTGGTTAGATGCAAAACTTGAGCCTTTGTACACTATGTACGTCGTCAGGAACAACTGCAATGCACTACACAATTTGGCAGCGTGTGTGGTTACGTGTCAGTGCTGTAACGCAAAATTGTGCCAACAAAAAAAAACGCAAAAAAGCAGCAGTAGACATAAACCTCACAAATCGCGTACAGACGGCTCCATCTTTCAATGCACATTTAGTTTGTATTCTGTGCAGTGCAGAGCAGGTCGTATAGAAGGGAGGTATCCACATTTTGTCCTGACACAAGCAGCCATTAGCCCGTGAACTTACTAAAGCACTGGGTGGATGGATGCAATGATGGATGTAGGTATGTGTTGTTCAGGGTTCACAGTGCTTGCCTTTGGAATCGAACCTAATACCCCGTCGACTGTGACAGCCTCCTGTAGCTTGTTCAAATGGGGCGGATGTGAATTTGCTGGCTAAAGCTTGAGATGCACACAGAGATTAAAAAAACGGCTCTTGTGGAACACGGCGGCCGACGGCTCTCGTGGAACACGGCGGCCGATGGTAAATTTACTCAACCGTCTCCTCCGTGACGTTTGCCTCTGGGTTCATGGTGGTACAAGAACAACAAATAAATAATTTTAACCGTATGCAACATGATCTTGTTTACAGCAAACTGGTAACGGAAATGATAAATAAGTATAACCAGTAAAAACAAAGTTTTTCACTATAATCCTTTATATGCGTGGCGGCTAGAGTCCTCTCGTCCTCTGGCTTGAGATGCTGCCACCTATGGGTCAGATGATTGCATTGCACCATTAAGCAATTGGTAATTAAATATAATATTTTGTCCTAAAAAGTGTAACATTTGGAAAAAACTTTTCACAACATTAATGTCTCGCACAACGAGTCGTGTGCAAAATGTCAGCTCGATTGGATCACGGGAAGTGGGTTAAAAAACGACCGAAAGATCTTGCACGGTCGTAAGCAAGCAAGCAAGCACGCAAGCGAACTTAATATAAGGATTTAAAAATAACAGTGAATATTGCATACAAGGTGACACGATATCCTTGTGAGTCACGGTGCTTGGCATCGTGGTTCATTTGGCAAATTACATTTCAGTAACTGCTAATGAAGACAGACATTTATTTTTTGTTGTAAACAATTCATTTACTATGCATAATTTTTCTTATGAGGGATATCAGGGGCATATAAAATACCGAGTAAAAAAACTTATTTTGAACAAATACCATGAATGAAAAATATTTTACAACATTAAACACAGTAATTATTAGGGGTGGAGTGGTGACGCACTGGCTCGCGACACTTTTTTTTGAACGCAGGGACCTGAGTTTGATTACTGGTCGTGGCCCACAGCTAACATAAGTGGTGAGCGATATCCCAACTGCTTCTGAGCCCCCTTTGTTGACCAGCATGGTGAACCAAAGTCAGACAACTGCCAGTGACTCACACGGCATGCTGTTTTTCCACAATGCCCGACGTTTTGCTCCACGCGCAGAAAAATCTCTCAACCGCTATAACGAAATGTCAGATATCGTGCAAAACTGTGCGTCCTACGACCTGAAAAAATGTCAGAGGCAGCGGAATAACCTCCGTAGTATTGTAATTATATCATGCCCGTTAATTGCTACAAAAATTCTTTGGCAAGGGTTGCCAGAGAATGGGAAATGGGGCCCCTATTTGTAGTAGAGTAATGGTTACACAGTCATGAAGTACTTTGGGTTATAAATGTTGGGATATGTCCCTTTAGATGGTGACTTAGCAGCGTTACTGCATTCTCGGGGCCAGATTTCCAAAAGCCTTTGGGCACACACAGAATTAAAATATAATCAATCACGAGTGTCATCGTCTGCTTAGAGCAATCATCTTACCATTATGCTTCAGCAATTTACTCAATGAGAATATACACTGAGTACTCCTCACGTAATAATTCTTCATTAGCTAATTGTAAAGCAGGAGATAACTGCGTAATGAAATGATTGACTGAGTATAGCTGGCCGTGCAGCCGAATGTCGACAGTGTAAATATAACTTGGTTGTTCACCTCATGTGGATCATACAGCAATAACTGTTACACAAGGCACATCGGTCAAATTCAATGATCAATTATGGGACCGCAAACTTCATCAACCTCAGACAAAACAGCACCATTACCTCAGCTTCAAGTTACTTATTCACACCAACAACAATAATAATTTATCATAAAATATTGCTTGAGGATCTAAAGATATAAAAAACCTATTTCAATTGTCACGAAGTTGTATGTATGTATGTTGAACGGATTTCACACCCTACGTAGACAATCATGCTAATTTGAGGTGCGGGTGAAGGACAACAAACTAATACACACAAAGCAGTCTTAAGAAATACGTTTTTAATTAATGATTTAAAGTAAATTGCTTTTTGGCTTCTAATATTGGAAGGTGAAGAGCATTCCAGACGAGTCACGGAAAGCGCATCTGAAAGCGCGTTCGATTGGATAGTCAAACGCCACTGTGGTGAGAATGATCGGAATCAGTTATGGTTTATGCCTCCTTAACGAGATCCAGCACCGTCTTATGGTTCATGATCTGATCTTTGACAAAATTCTAGTATCACTCAATGCACGATCTGGTTTGTGGAGCCCAAACTAAGGTAGAGCAGAATAACTACTTATGACTGGAGGTACTTGCTGTGAAGTTGGCATTAAAGCAAACAAAATAAACAACACATTATAATGCAATTTGTATGGCCAAACATCTCAATATTGAAAATTACCAGTAAATACTCATTGGATCACTTCCTACTGAAAAAATAGTCTTGAGAGTCAGTGGGCTTTCCTAAGTGAAGGAGTTCAGATAAATGCTTATCACAACAACATGCCATTTTTGTGCCAATTTTACATGAAATAATATAAAGTAAAAATGCAGAGTTTAATTGGGCTCGATTCCAAAGATAACTACTATGAACCCTGAAGAAATACATACCTACATCCATCATTACATCCATCCACCCAGTGCTGCTGCAGTAAGTCCATGGGCTAGTGGCTTGCTTATGTCAGGTCAAAATGTGGATACCTCCCCATCACTCAAGTATACTTTGCAAAACGATCCAATAAATCACAACTAATTATCATCTTGCTAAATAGAGGAGATTCACAGCACTCACAGCCAGTATAATTCTACTTTTACCCCGCCCAAAACAATAAACATCAAGAAATCTCGAGGCTTTTTTCACTCAACTCTTCCTTCAGAGGTTTACCAATTCCTTTTTTAAAGAATGTTCTGATCATCTTCTGGTTCTTTCGGTAAAGTCCACGTAGAAGGGAAGTAATAAAATGAATAAAATAAAACAATAAATAATTCTCACGACGTTTCGGGCCAAACGCAAGCAGCCGTCCTCAGGTGAGGACGGCTGCTTGCGTTGTGCGTGTGGCCGAAACGTCGTGAGAATATTTTATTATGGTTTTATTTTTATTATTTTATTACTTCCCTTCGTACGTGACCTTTACCGAAAGAACCAAGAAGATGAATCCCTGCAGTCACGAAAGCTTTAAATCGAAAAATGTTCTGATTGTTAAAAGGAATCAAAGTGGCGAGAGTATCCAATAAATGCCCGTAGCTACGGATGGCATTCGTATTCCACACAGACAGGGCTAGCGATTTACTTTTGCAGTTGTTACGGACACCTCATTGGTTCGTGTCTTATACTAGTAGGAACCTCCTGGTTACACTAGCCCACAGGGATTATTGTGTCCGTCCGTCCGTCGTGGAGGGAGGGGCTGGATGGGGAGGGTGGGTGGGTGGGGGAGGGGAGGGTGGGGAGGGGCTGGGTAGGCAGGGTGGGGAGGGGCTGGGTGGGGAGGGTGGGGCTGGGTGGGGGGTGGGAGGGGTGGGGCTGTGTGGGGAGGGGCTGGACACCCCGTGGTGCCCTTATAAAACTCAACGTTTAACCTACTCACGCCGGCTTGTGCCCGCCCTCACAGTCGGGCGTATTTGCGGAATACACCACGCCGCCGTTGACCCTGGCCATTGACCGAGCAACCCAACGTTCCTACCAGCTCCCTCTGCAGGAATGTGTTGTGTGTGATCTTTGGGTGTTCCACCAACTTCCCCACCAAAGTGTTCCGTTACGGTTGCGCCATTACACCCATCTAACAATAACAAGCGAAGAATGTGATTTTGGAACGCTTATCAAATGTCATTATCGTGAGTCATACCATATTAAAAATGTATGCATACATATTAACAATCTATCATCTGCATAAATACATGATAAATGCCTTGTGAAAGAGTTCATATATGTGTTCACTTTATCTTCCTGCCCACGCACCACCCGAACTATAAATAATTTTAATCAGTAATGCTTAACAAATGGTGCAATATAAAACAAAAATCCTTCAACCATATTGAAGTTAATCTTTTTTATACCTGTGGAAATAAAATCGGAGAGTCAAAATAAAAAGCCGATAGCTACCTCTAGTGGCCAGTAAAAGTTATTTATCACCAATGGGATTACTTTATCCTTTAAAGGTTAACCTGACCATTTCTGGCAACTTGCAGAATAATTGGGCAGACTCCAGAGAAAAGTTATTGTCTGAACTTTGCTATATCACAAAAAAGCATCAATTAAAAACAGGTATCCAGTAAAATTACTATCAGCTGTGAATGTATTTCGTACAAACGTTGCACACTTTTAAAAGCAATGATTAATTGCAAAATCATCTTAGCATCACACAGCCATAATTGAGCATGCGCGTGTTTTCGTGTTGAGAGTCATGAACGTTTCTCTCTTGCCAGAATATGATTTTCATTTAGCATCCCATACAACATCACTATACGGTCAAACCACCTCTGTGATCGACAAAGTGTGGGGGAGGCCATCATCCAGCAGTTGATCGACAACGAGCTGTGATTCATTACTTCATGTGAAATATTAGGATATTTAGGATATTTCACGTGGTCAACTTTTTCATCGGTCTTTTTTTCTCCTAATCATATATATTATAAACAGAGTGCAGCAGTGTATTACACTCTAAGTCGGGTCTTGATTAGTCTGATAGACTGCAGATATGATCACAGGTCGTCCTCTCTGCTGGACTTGTACACGAAGCTACGAACCCAAATGCGCCCCGAGTTTCATGCACTCTGTGTTTTATACAAGTGATGGCTCTGGAAGGTTCCAATAACCTGCATATGCATGTTGCTAATAATCGGTGTGCACAAGGTTTTAAGGCTATCAACTTTACATATTACATTGACAAAATGTTTCTTTTAGCCTGATAACATCATTCAAATGCAATATTAGCCGATGTCTTGTTTTTCAATCAGTGGTGTGTTATCTATTTAAAACTCATAAGCATGACTGTTTAGTATTCAATTCTTGCAGTGAAAAACCGTTACTTTGAAAGGGGTGATGGAGCTCACATTGTCTCATAATTTTCCCATATCATAAATCATGCCGAGGTACACTTATATCTTAATACTTCAATTCGCAATATAATGCTCTACTCTATGATTGCCTCACTCTAATTTGGAAACTTGGTTTTTGGAGCCAATGTACGATTTCTTTTATATATATCCCTGGAGGACGCAGAAATTCCTTCCACATTGATGTAAAACACGAATAAAAGAAATTGACTCAGATAATTGTCAGGTAGGCTCTCTATGATTTGAGGCAAATGTATGTTTGAAATCTATTCTTACTTTGATAGGCTGCACAAAAGATATGCGTATTGTTTTTTTTTCTTCCATTGTGCACAATCCCTGTGTTGTGTGCTAAGACACGAAGCTGTGCTCTGCTCCTTGTCGGAGAGTTATTTTATACGACTTCACATTCTAACAGCTGGGAAATGTTCGGTCTCACTGAGTGAAATTTTAATACATCATTGCATCGTGAAATG
>NC_083839.1:0-70588 GCF_015708825.2 Lethenteron reissneri
CCATCCTCACGCCCAGTCAGTCGCTCGGCCGCATACACAGCAAACACAGATCAAGATCACCCACATACACACCACACACACCACACATACATATCACCCACACACCACACACACACATCACACACACACACACCACACACACATCACCCACACACACACCACACACACACATCGCCCGTATAGCCTGAACAGGAGATTGTTGCTCCAAGGGCTGTTTGTGAGCACCTATGTTTGGAGACTCACCATCAGCCCCCAGCGCTCCGAAAAAACACACGCACAACCCCGTCACGGGAATGTGGAATTTCCACCACTCGCTGAGATACGCGCGCACGTGCATCCTCGAAGTGACATCTCCCGCTCGCGTCGCTGCTGACGGAAGGGACTCGACTCTCTGGAGCTCTGGGTGGGACTTGGTCTACTCTTCCACGTGTTTAAACTAACTTTTTTTATTTTTATTTTCACCAACAAGGCTCAGAAGCTCCTTTTTCAGAAGCCACCTGACGATCACAAATTATAGCTCAGCGAAGTGGCTTGTCATCATCAAGCATGTGAAAATGTGTAACAACTAATACTCCTAAACTAGTGACGTTCATTCTAAATGTGGAGGGGAAAACCGGTAGAAGGACCTGGAGAACTCCAAATCTACAGCCGCAGCAGCAGGCGTCAGGGTCGGGATCGAAACCCACGAACTCCTGCAGACCAGGCGAGGTAGTCAACATCTCCTCGCCACCGTGGATGATGATGAGAGAGAGGAGACACGCAAACTCCAACATACAGGCAGCGAGGTCGTAGGGTCGGATCGAACTCACGACCTCCTGCACACCAGGCGAGGTAGTTAACATCTCGCACACGCCGTGTGAGTAGCCAAAACTTCACCCCCGCCCCCCCCACCGGTCGATTTAACTGCGGTGAACCCGTTCGCGCTGTTGGAGGTGGGGCACAAGGCGATGTGGTGGCGGGGGACGTGAGAGAGGGGGGGGGTGGATTTGAGAGAGAGAGAAAGATGGGGGGGGGGTGTCCAATTATTATATCAACTCTCAACCGAGAGATGTAATCGAAGCTGAGCGCCTCTGCTTCGCGCCGCGAACCATCAACGATGACACCACCACTGTGCTTGCGATCTCCTCCCATCAGTGGCTAAGGGATGGGGGGGGGTATTTATATTCGTTTTCGTATTTCCCGTCTTCATGTTGCGGTGTGCGGGTTGTTTTTTTCTCTCCCGTATCGACACCCGCGGCACTGAGAGGGCCCTTCAAAATGAGCCCATAATTCTTGGCGCAATGACCAGCCGATTTTCTACCTGGTTCGGTCTAAAAATTACTCCCTCACCTCAATCCCTCCCTCGCTCCCTCCCCCCTCCCTCACCTCAATTCCTTCCCTCCCTCCCTCCCTCCCTACTCACCTCCCTCCCTTACCTCCGTAACCTCCCTCCCCTCCCTCCTCCTCACCTCCCTCCCCTCCCTCACCTTCCTCCCTCTCTCTCTCCCTTACCTCTCTCAACTCCCTCCCTCCTCCTCACCTCCTTCACCTCCCTCACCTCCCTCCCTCCTCCTTCACCCGGTCTCACATCATTAAAGCCCTCCTGCACCATGTACGAGAGCTGCATAGATGACCGGCGTGGGTTCTGTCTGGATGATGCCAATCATTTACCTATCAAGGAACGGCATCTTCCAGCCCCGAGACGCAAGCAAGGGGTCCTGGCTATGCGATTTTGGAGATTTTTGTAGCCAATTTCCTTGACGGGGCCCAATGAATTTCTTTAACAAGAAATAAATTCCAGTTAAGGTCCCAACGGGCTGCGACATTAATGATTTTCAGAAGCCACCTGGCCATCCTCAAACGAGAGCTCGACGATTCGTGGCTTATCGTGACGTGGAGATTTAGAGCAAGCCAGACAGATCCAAAACGCGTGACGTTGATTCTAAATGTGGAGGGGAAAAACCGGAGGATCCGGAGAAAAATTCACGCGACCACGGGGGAAAGACAGAGAGAGAGAGAGACACGCAAACTCCAAATAAACAGCAGCATCGTCAGAGTCGGGATCGAACCCACGACCTCCTGTTACCCGGCGAGGTAGTTAACATCTCAGTTTCTCACCAATCATAATGGCGGTAGTTGTAGGTGTACGTATTGTGATCTTTCGCACCCACCGTACACGAACAACAACGGGTGAGTTCCCTTGCAGGGTTGCGCGTCTCTGCCGGATATTTGGTGGCGGAATGACCGACCGGGACGGTGTCGGCCTCGGGGACCCGACCATGATCCGCGTCGCGTTATTTAATTGTGCATCTCACAATCCTGTGTCGATGGGGCCTTTTTGGCAGTATGAAAACGATGATAAATATAAGAATATAGATATTTTTTTTACCATTTAAATGACAACGCATATCATCACCGGAGCATGTTTGTTCGCTCGTTTTTTTGGCACAAGTCCGTGTCGGTTAATGCTGCGCTTGCTTCCTTTGCAAAAGGGAACCGATTCGGCGTTTGGACATCTGAACCACAGGTTTGGTAGCCAGACAGAGTTGACGCCTGTTACTGTATTGATTGGCAGAGTTGTGTGCACGAGCTCCTGGCCTAGGTCGGAGCGCAATGACCCTGCCACTGAGTGGATCGGTGGGGCAGCGCGTCATCTGATCGTCCCTGCAAGTTTCTGTGATCAAGGAGATGATTATGACGATGTTTGTAGGAGGTCGTCGGATGGCTCAGAGGTTAGAGATAGTGAGTGCGTCACCACTGAGATGCTGGGTTCGAATCCGGGTCTCATCCGCCATGATTAAAGGTGATGAGAGAGAGAAAAACACGCAGACTCCAAATATACAGCAGCAGGCGTCAAGGTCGGGATCGAACCCACGACCTCATGTATACCAGGCGAGGTAGTTAACATCTCCTAGCCACCGTGATGATGATGATGAGAGAGAATTTGCGTGTCATCCTTGCGCAGGGGCCATGCTAATCTTCTCTGTATCATTCCAATTTTAGTATATGTACTGCCGGAGCAAGTACAGACACGCAAACTCCAGTGGAGTGAGTTGATGTTCTCTGCCCATTCACCAATATAATAAACAAAACACAACCAATACACGTGGTTATACACTTAAATCGGCTAAATTCCAGCTCTGAGAATTAAAACAACATCGCTTTCACTGTCAGGCGATGTTCTCACTGCACGGTGTACACGGGCGTGTAAATGATTCACACAATACATATTTAAATATCAAACAAAGATGATTATTTAACAAAAAAATCGACTTAGAGGAGGCTTAAGGAGGAGGTCCCTGTTGAATCCCACAAGATTTCCATGCCGAGAGCACGATTGGAATACAACGAGGAATACCAGAACCGCATCACCAATGATAACGGTGGTGATGGTGATGCTTGTGGTGACGGAAGTGATCACGAAACGAATTGTTTACGAACGTGGTTGTGGCGAAGTTGAAGATGATATTCGTGGCGCTGATTGTGGACGTGGGGTTAGCGTGACTCACGGCCAACACACAGTGACGATTACCTGAGCCTCCTCCCCGAGGTCGACTCAGCCTCAAATGAGTACCAGGTGCTGCGTGTAAACATCGCTACTAGGGAGACAAAGGCGGTCGGGCGTGGTGCTGGACCCCCGTCCTCTCGTGTACCGTAGCAGCCTGCAGAGGTGCTACTTTCTAACAGCACTTGTCCCTACAGTCTGTTAAGACCATACGGGGATCTTTGTCTTTGTGTGTGTGCGCGTGTTGAGGGGGATGGTTCGTGTAGCGGTCAGCGTGATGCGCTACGAACCTGGTGACCCGGGCTTGATTCCCGCTCACGGCTGACACCGGTGACGATTATCTGGGTCTCCCCTAGGTCGACTCAGCCTCAAATGAGTACCTGGTGTGGTGCGTAAAACAACGCCACTAGGGAGACAAAGGCGGCCGGGCGTGGTGCTGGCCACCCCATCCCCTCGTGTACCGTTCTGGCCTTCATAGGTGCTCGCTAACAGCCCTTGCCCCTACAGTCTGTTCAGGCTGTACGGGGATATTTGTCTTTGTGTATTGAGAGGAGTGGTCGCGTAGCGGTCAGCTCCTTAAAAACTCGGCGACCCGAGTTCGATTCCCGCTCACGGCCAACGCCAGTGACGATTATTTGAATTTGTCCTGGGCCTCCCCTAGGTCGACTCAGCCTCAAAATTTGTACCTGGTGCGGTGTGTAATAATCATCGCCACTGGGAAGATAAAGGCGGTCGTGCGTGGTGCTGGCCACCCACCCCCTCGTATGCCGTGCCGGCCTTCATAGTTGCTGCTCGCTAACAGCACTTGCCCCAGCAGACTGTTGCAGGTTATACGGGGGTGAGGGAACTTTGTGTGTTGCTTGATGAACCGGATTATTGAAACGTTTCCGGATAAATCGTCTCACTTCGCCTCGCCGCCCCAGACGGGCTGATGAGTCGTTCTGCAGCGCGACCTCCCCACCCCCTCACACCCACGCACCCACACAACCCCCACACACTACACCCCACACCCCCCTCCCCACACACTCCACCCCCACACACTCCACCCCCCACACACTCCACCCCCACCACACCCACCCACACACCCCACCCCTCACCACACCCCCACCACCCCACACCCCCATCACCCCACACCCTCCTCCCCCCCACACCCCCACACCCCCCACACACTCCACACCCCCCCCCCCCACACACTCCACCCCCCACCCCCACACACCCCCACACACCCTCTACCCCCGGCATGAAGGTCTCGGCAAGGTGAGGTCACGTGCGTTTTGTTCGCGCCACGTGACAGCCGTCGAGAGCCTCAGGGTATGAACGAGTCTTCAAGTGCCCCTAGGGTGGCATCAGTATACCAGCAGGGTGGGGGGCAGGGGGGTAGTGCGCTTATTGTAAATATCTTGAACTTCTTTCGCGCCGTACGTAGCCAAACGTGCCGATCGGAGGTGTGCGGTGTGTGTATGATGTACGTGTGTTGAACTTCTTTCGCGCCGTACGTCGCTCCACCTGCCTCCCCTCGACGCTGTGATCGGAGAGGGTGATCGCGCGTTGGTGGGAGGTAAAGTGCGTGTGCCTCGCCAACTCCTTCCCAAACTCCACCCGGTCTGGTTCGACTCACGTTGAGCACGGAATGGAACCCGCGACCCGCTCCCGACTGCGGGTTCGACGTCACCGCGTGCTGAACATTGACTCCACAGTGGAAGCTCCACCGAGGACGACGACGATGATGACGATCTTCAATTGCTCGTCGGCGGGACAGCTGATGTATGAGAGCACGTGGCGTGATCTGCGTTCCGATGGACGAGAGAAATATTTGTGTGTGTGTGTGAGAGAGAGTGACAGACGGAATGAAAAACCCGAGCCGGGCCTCGAGGAATGAAAACCACGCTTTAAAAGAATGGCCGCTGATTCAAATAAGCACTTTTATAAAAAAAAATTGTGTCGCATTTGCTTTTAATCAGCCCAATTACCATGCGTAAAGTGCGTTTAGTTAATTATAAAGGGCTGGGGGGGGGGGGGGGCAATTAAAGCCGTTAATGAGTTGTAAGTGGAACGGGTTCCGTTCCGGACAGACCACCGTGATGCGATGGGAGGACTGTACATGCTGCACCACTTGCACGCGATGTTTATTCACTCGTGCCACGCATCACAGCGTATTCACCCGGCCAGGATAACAGCCACGGCGAGTCGCAGCACGGTTCGTCAGGAGGGTGCCACGTTTGGGGTTCTGATTGTCAGATGTTGTTCAGCCCATCGACGACGATGAGTCGCGTTTCTAGTCACCCACGTGGGGCACGGCGACCGCAGGGCCCTGGAGCACCACCAGCACCACCACCAGCACACCACAGCACCACCAGCACCACCACCAGCACCACCAGCACAGCACCACCACCAGCACCACCAGCACCAGCACCAGCACCACCACCAGCACCACCACCAGCACCAGCACACCAGCACCACAGCACCACCACCAGCACCACCACCAGCACCACCAGCACACCACCAGCACCACCACCAGCACCAACCAGCACACCACCCAGCACCACCACCAGCACCACCACTACCACCACCAGCACCCTCACCAGCACCACCACCAGCACCACCACCAGCACCACCACCAGCACCACCACCACCACCAGCACCAGCCCAACCATCACCAGCACCACCACCAGCACCACCACCAGCACCACCACCAGCACCACCGCCAGCACCAGCACCACCACCAGCAACCAGCACCACCAGCACCACCACCAGCACCACCAGCACCAGCACCACCACCAGTACCACCACCAGCACACACCACCAGCACCACCACCACCAGCACCACCAGCACCACCACCAGCACCAGCACACCAGCACCACCACCAGCACCACCAGCACCAGCACCACCACCAGCACCAGCACCACCACCAGCACCAGCACCACCACCAGCACCACCACCAGCACCACCAGCACCACCACCAGCACCACCAGCACCAGCAGCACCAGCATCACCACCAGCACCAGCACCACCACCAGCACCAGCACCACCAGCACCACCACCGCACCACCACCAGCACCAACCACTACCACCACCAGCACCACCACCAGTAGCAGCAGCATTGCCACCAGCACCACCACCACCAGCAGTAGCAGCAGCAGCACCGCATTACACGCATGAGCGCATCAATTACCCCCTAATTGCTTTGAAGAACAATTAAAACAGAAAAGCTACATTCCCAACCCAATCGCTGGTGGGAGCGGTGGGGCAGTGGTTAGCGCACCGGCGAGGAAAACCCCCCCCCCCCCTGAATTTCCATTCGATTCTCGGCCATGGCGCGCGTCGGAGGCGAGGGATCTCGACCGCCACCGTCATCAGCACCACGTCCCCCGCAGAGCCTTGGACAGCGCGCAATGACCAGCGTGGCGAAGTATGGTCGAACAGTCCCGCTGCCCCCCACCCCGACGACCAGATGCGTCATAGTCGAAGGCCTATAGTCGAAATTCGGATTGATAAAAATTATTATCAATCGTGTGCGTGTGTGTGCGCGTTGCGATAGGGTAGCGGTCAGCGCGCTGCGCTATGAACCCGGCGACACGGGTTCGATTCCCGCGCACTGCCAACATCAGTAACAATTATCTGAACCGGTCCCGGGCCTCCCCTAGGTCGACTCAGCCTCAAATGAGTACCTGATGCGGTGTGTAAACATTACCACTAGGGAGACAAAGGTGGTCGGGCGTGGTGCTGGCCACCCACCCCCTCGTGTACCGTTCCGGCCTTCATAGGTGCTCGCTAACAGCACTTGCCCCTACAGTCTGTTAAGGCTACACGGGGGATCTTTGTCTTTGTAGCGGTGCGCTACGAACCCGGCGGCCCGAGTTCGATTCCCGCTCACGGCCAACACCCAGTGACGATTATCTGAACCGGTCCTGGGCCTCCTCCCCTAGGTCGACTCAGCCTCAAATGAGTACCGGGTTCGGTGTGACAAAGGTGGCCGGGCCGTGGTGTTGGCCACCCACCCCCTCGTGTGCCTTTCCGGCATTAATTGGTGCTCGCTAACAGCACTTGCCCCAACAGTCTGTTAAAGGCTACACGGGGGATCTTTGTCTTTGGAGGAGTGGTGGCTTGGGGAGGCCTGCATCCAGCAGTGGAACGAGCATGGCTGACGAACTGTGCGGACACATCCCACTGATAGGCAGACAATCCCGAGCCGCGGCGAATTTAGTTGATTATCTAATTAATTAATGAGTTGCATGCCCGGGCCATTTAATCGGCCCGTAATTATTTCAAAGACCAATTAAAGCGCCGAACAATTAGGCGAAGGATAAAAACAAAGACAAGATCCCCCGTGTAGCCTTAACCGACTGTTGGGGCAAGTGCTGTTCCCGAGCACCTATAAGGCCGGCACGGCACACGAGGGGGTGGGTGGCCAGCACCACGCCCGTCCGCCTTTGTCTCCCTAGTGGCGATGTTTACACGTCACCCCAGGTACTAATGTTGAGGCTGAGTCGACGTAGGGGAGGCCCAGGACAAGTCAAATAATCGTCACAGGTATTGGCCGTGAGCGAGAATCGAAATGGGGGTCGCTGGGTTCGTAGCGCAGCGCGCTAACCGCTACACTACACACACAACACACAAACATATAGACACACATAGACACACAGACACACAAACGGGCATAATGTGTTCCCTTTACTTAAAAAAACCCCGTTTGTAGAACATTATGAACGTCAGCAGTGCTCTCGGACGGGTGCGGTCAAGTGTGGGCCACGTCGACATCTCTCCCGAGAGGCGTCTTACTGCAGGACTCCCAGATGTGCTCACTCTCGTGCATCTGTAGTGCTCGACTTGACAGCTTCTTGCTTTTCTCTCTCACTTTATTTCGCTAACACCAATCATCAACATTCCTCCCGCTCGCTCTCCGCTCGCTGCGTTCCGCCAGCCTCGCTCACTCCGCGTCTCCTCTCCGTCGACTCTCCTCTCCACTCTCTCCGGCACAGTTCAGCCGCTTCTTGGTTCTTTCGGTAAAGCCACGTAGAAGGGAAATAATAAATAATAATAAAAACATTATAAAATACAATTCTAGGACGGCTGCTTGCGTTGTGGCCGAAACGTCGTGAGAATTGTACTTTTATTAGGTTGTATTTTTATTATTTTATTATTCCCTTCTACGTGACTTTACCGAAAGAACCAAGAAGATGAATCCCTGCAGTCACGAAAGCTTTACATCGAAATTCAGCCGCTCTTTATCGGCTTCTCCATCACACTCAGCCGCTTTCTGCTGGCTTCGCCGTCACACTCCAGCCTCTTCTGCTGGCTTCTCCACTGCTACCCTATACTTCTCCACTGCTTCTGGCTCCGCTGCTTCAGCTCCAACATCCTCTCCTCCTCACAGGCGCGAACTCCCGTCTCCTTCTAAACCCCCTCTCTTCATCCCAGGCCAATTAATCTCCAATTAATCTCCAATTAATCGGGGCATCTCCCGCGACGCCACTCGCCCCGCAGCCCCCGCTGGCACCTTGCCATGTTTTCCAGACAACACGCGCCACTTAGCGACAACAACAACAACTTCCCGGCCAATCAGCGCCCTGCGTCCTGAATCGCCCCCTACCACCTGTTACTGTCCTCAGAGAGGCTGTTGTTGTTGTTTTTGTGTTTATTCTTTCTGCCAGCAAGAGGCGTGAGCAAGCCCCTCTCCCCCCGCCCTCCGTTGCAGGGCTGCGCCTCTGTCTTTCTCGTATCTCGAATTGTTGATTGACTTTGCACTCGTTTCGGGGTTTGTTGTTGTTATTTTCTGACCCCGTGCCCCTCCGACTGGACATCTGTGAAAAAAAGCTTCATAGACCGTCGGATTCCTCCTCCAGGCGAAGTAAAACAATTATCATCTTAAACAGAAGTGATAATGATTCTGATAATAATTATTGATAATTGGTGTTAAGAAGTTTAAACACCAAACTGAAACCTTTTACAAGGAATCACGTCTGCGTTAACCACAATGCTTGTGGTCAGAATGCAAACAAAAACACACTCTGATAATGTATTAATTGTCTTTGAAACCGATTGGTCCACACCAGAGACAGCTTTCTTTTGAGCCTCGTCTCAACAGTGTTAGACCAGAGGACGCCAAAAGGCGTTCACAGCCCAAATACAATGCACTATCAGAGCATCTACATCATGGGACCTCCTTTGCCAGTACCAAAATATGATCATAGGTGTTATTCCAATTTTTTCTGGCAGCAAAAAACAGATTTTGATTTAAAGCTTTCGTGACTGCAGGGATTCATATTCTTGGTTCTTTCGGTAAAGTCGCGTAGAAGGGAAACAATAAAATAATAAAAATGCTAATTAAACAGTAAAATTCTCACGACGTTTCGATTGCAACCCAAGCAATCATCATCAGGTGTGAAAACAACAGCAAGAAAATTCAAATTCACAGCAAGTAAATTCAAATTCAAAATTTGTTTTTGTGGTTTTCACACATGATGATGATTGCTTGTGTTGTAATCGAAACGTCGTAATAATTGGATTGTTTTATTTTTACTATTTTATTATTTCCCTTCTACGTGACTTTACCAAAAGAATCACGGATAACCAAACAGATGTTAAAGTACATCTTGACACCTAATCATTGTTTCAACTCGTAACTCACCACCTGCACGGTGGTCGCTCGCTGTCTCAGAGAGAGAGAGAGAGGACGACTCAGAGGAACTCACAGACGAGGATGTGATGGTTCGGCACCACCGACAATTGCCCCAAGCTCTGCGTTCCTCTCTATATCAAGGTGTTATCGGCCACAGGAGAGAGGAGGAACTCCGGGCGATTGCAGAGGGCAGCAGCAGCCCACGCGGTGATGATCCGCCACCGCAAAACATTGCCCCAAGCTCTGCGGCCCTCTATATATCAAGGCGCTATTGGCCAATTAATGAGCCTTCATACACGTGATAGGAAACCGAAGCGCCCGGAGAAACACCACGCGTGCGAGGGGGAAACACTCTATCCCCGTACAGACGGAGCAGGTGGAGACCACGCGGTGCTGCGCCGCCTTTCTCCTTCCTGGCGAGCAAGGGAACGGCTCCGCCTCGATGGAGCTTCACAATCACGACGCTGCGGAGAGCCACCGACCCTGGCTGCTGCCTCCACAGTGCTGGAGTACACAAGCCACGTGCAGCACAGCCACCACCGCCACCACCAACGCCACCACCACAACCACCAACACAGCCACCACCACAGTCACCACGTCACCACCACCACTACCACCACAGCCACCACTACCATCACAGCCACCACCACAGCCACCACTACCAACGCCACCAACACCACCGCCACCACCACCAACACCACCACCACCACCAACACCACCACCACAGCCACCAACGTCACCACCACCACTACCACCACCACCGCCACCACCACTACCACCACAATCACCACTACTACCACCACTACCAACGCCGCCGCCACCACAGTCACCACTGCAGCCACCACCGCCGCCACTACTAACGCCACCACCACCACAGACACCACCGCCATCACTGCCACCATTACCACAGCAACCACTGCCACCACTACCACAGCAACCACTGCCACCACTACCACCGCCACCACCGCTACCACTACCACCACCATTACCACCACCACTACCACCACCACCGCTACTACCAGCACCGCCCCGCAGTGGAGACGCAGATCGGATTTCGGCTCATTGCTGTTGTTGTTGTTTTTTACGTAACCATGCACGGAGTGTCCGAGCCAGCGGATGGAAATAGCACATTGCTATGGGGGGTGGGGGTACGGGGGGGGGGGGGCTCAGTCACACCGCGGACACAATCGCTGCAATACATCGGTGCTGTGAGTTAATCGGGGGGGGGGGGGGAGGCTGAGAGTGAGATAATGGATTTGGGTATATTATCATCATCATCGAGTTCACCAGCTGCCAATTTTAATGAACTCTATCACCTACCGGGGGGAATTCGCCCAGCCCCTCCCCCCCCAATCGAGACCGGGCCCCCCTCTCATCTCATCCCTGCCTCGATCGGGGGCCCGGTGTGGGAGGAGGAGGGGGGTGCGTGGGGTTATTCCCAAGTGGGATTAAGGGTTAATACCGAATTGCATCCGGGCTGAGTGGCTGGGTGATTGACTCTGATTACCCGCGCCCGAGTGGGCTCAACAACTGGCGTTCGCAATCGGCGACGGATGTGCTACATCTGTGTGTGTGAGATGGGCGACGTTTCGGGTCAGGGCCCTTGTTCATGGCACGTGAATTGCATGTACTCGAGTCAAAAACGTTACCTGTCACGTATTGTATTTCATGTCCGTGATAGATTAATCGATGAAGGTTGACGTGGGGTCAGCGTAAACGGCACATCATAAGAACAACAAATCGTTATTGATTTTGAAGCAGGGTAATCGCCCGAAACGTCGCTTATTGTGTACACATTTCTCTTTAAGGCCACACAGCCTTGCTGCTGTTGTTGTTGTTGTTGATGGGATGTGATGTTGTTGTTGTTGACGAGATGTGTTGATGTTGTTGTTGTTGTTGACCCCCGTGTAGCCTTCACGAAATGTTGGGGCAAGTGCTGTTAGCGGAGCACCGATGAAGGCCGCCTATCAATCATCATGATCACGCTCTATAGATAATCGATAATCTATCAATCATCATGATCACGCTCTATATATAATCGATAATCTATCAATCATCATGATCACGCTCTATAGATAATCGATAATCAATCAATCATCATGATCACGCTCTATAGATAATCGATAATCTATCAATCATCATGATCACGCTCTATAGATCATCGATAATCTATCAATCATCATGATCACGCTCTATAGATCATCGATAATCTATCAATCATCATGATCACGCTCTATAGATAATCGATAATCTATCAATCATCATGATCACGCTCTATAGATCATCGATAATCTATCAATCATGATCACGCTCTATAGATCATCGATAATCTATCAATCATCATGATGACGCTCTATCGATCATCACCATCATCTATCAATCATCATGATTATGATCTATAGATCATCGATAATATATCAATCATCATGATCACGCTCTATCGATCACCATCTATCAATCAATCATCATGATCACGCTTTGTAGATCACCATAATCTATCAATCATCATGATCACGCTCTATCGATCACCATAATCTATCAATCATCATGATTACGCTTTATAGATCACCATCATCGATCAATCACCATGATCACGATCTATCGATCACCATCATCATTTATCAATCATCATGATCATCATCATCATCGTGATTATCTATAACTCACCATCGTCTAATAAGAATCACCATCATCATCATCGTGATTATCTATAACTCACCATCGTCTAATAAGAATCACCATGATCATCATCTTGATTATCTATAACTCACCATCGTCTAATAAGAATCACCACCATCATCACGATGTGTCAGTCATCGTCTTGATCTGTCTCCCAGCGAGGACATCCAACCTCGTCGCCAACTAACTGGTCACGATTCTCACACTTACTGACCGGCTTCCCCCGTCTGTCGGCACCCCCCCCCACCCCCTGGGGGGAGGGGGGGCGTCCCCAAGGGCGTTAGATGATCGCCTCTAATCAGTAGCCGTCCTCAGGTGAGACGCTGTTTTTCCTACAGACCTGTTCTTCACCTGAGGACGGCTGCTTGCGTTGTGGCCGAAACGTCGTGAGAATTGTATTTTATTATGTTGTATTTTTATTATTTTATTATTTCCCTTCTACGTGACTTTACCGAAAGAACCAAGAAGATGAATCCCTGCAGTCACGAAAGCTTTGAATCGAAAGAGCCTGGACTTGTTGTTCAAGGTCCTGAGAAACATCCTCCTAAGGGTTCAGCCTCCACTTCTCCCGACGGTCCTCATCTTTGGATACCCGAAGGGCGAAGGACCCCAACATCTCCAGGGGCTGGTCAACGTGCTCGTCGGCTACGCCAAGCTCGCCATGTACAGGGCGAGGAAGGTGGCCCTGGAGGGGAAACGTCCGGCCAGCAACCTGGGCATCTTCCGCGCTTTGGTCGGAGCCAGGGTGTGTGGGCTGGAGTTCCGCGCTGACCCACGCCGTGCCGGCCTTCAAGGAGCAGTGGGCGATGGAGGAGGCCGTGTGCTCGGTGGCAGATGACGGGGAGCTCTGCATGCTGATATGAGCTACCCGTCGGAGGCCGTCGGACTGCGAGAAGGGTTGCGTGCAGAACGAGAGTGAGCGAAAGAGAGTGGCCGAGAGAGTGAGCGAGAGAGTGAGCGAGAGAGTGACAGAGAGAGTGAGCGAGAGAGTGAGCGAGAGAGTGACAGAGAGAGTGAGCGGGAGAGTGAGCGAGAGAGTGAGCGAGAGAGTGACAGAGAGAGTGAGCGAGAGAGTGAGCGAGAGAGTGAGCGAGAGAGTGACAGAGAGAGTGAGCGAGAGAGTGAGCGAGAGAGTGACAGAGAGAGTGAGCGAGAGAGTGACAGAGAGAGTGAGCGAGAGAGTGAGCGAGAGGTGGGGATTTACATGAAGCAAAGTTATTTTTTAAAAATAATAATAAAAAAATACGAAATGATGAACGAAGCAAAGTGGCGACTACACCGAGCATCTTCTTGTTTCCACTGATCGTAAAAAAAAAAGAGAGAGAGGATGGTGGAGGGGTAGGAACTGAAACGATTAAAGCAATGAGATGTAGAGAGAGTAACTGAGAGGAGATGCGGGGGTACGGGAACGGGAAAATTGGAGGAGGAGGCGCGGGGCAGTTTGTGTGTGTGGAGGAGTCAGCGAGAGGGAGACTCCAATTAGTGGAGCGAGATTGAGAATCCAGACGAGTGGAGACTCACGCCGGCTGGGGAGATGTGTGTGTCAGTGTGTGTGTCACGGTGTGTGTCACGGTGTCACGGCGTGTGTGTCACGGTGTGTGTGTGTGTCAGTGTGTGTCACGGTGTGTGTGTGTGTCACGGTGTGTGTCACGGTGTGTCAGGGTGTGTGTCAGTGTGTCACGGCGTGTGTCACGGTGTGTGTGTGTGTCAGTGTGTCACGGTGTGTCACGGTGTGTGTCAGTGTGTGTCACGGTGTGTGTGTGTGTGTCACGGTGTGTGTGTGTTCATAGTGTGTGTCAGTGTGTGTGTGTGTCTCACTGTGTCACGGTGTGTGTCAGTGTGTCATAGTGTGTCACGGTGTGTGTGTGTCATAGTGTGTGTCAGTGTGTGTGTGTCTCACTGTGTCACGGTGTGTGTCAGTGTGTCATAGTGTGTCACGGTGTGTGTGTGTCATAGTGTGTGTCAGTGTGTGTGTGTGTCTCACTGTGTCACGGTGTGTGTCAGTGTGTCCCAGTGTGTCACGGTGTGTGTGTGTGTCATAGTGTGTGTCAGTGTGTGTGTCTCACTGTGTCACGGTGTGTGTCAGTGTGTCATAGTGTGTCACGGTGTGTGTGTCACGGTGTGTGTCAGTGTGTGTGTGTGTGTCAGTGTGTATCACGGTGTGTCAGTGTGTCATAGTGTGTGTCAGTGTGTGTGTCAGTGCATCACGGTGTGTGTCAGTGTGTCACGGTGTGTGTGTGTCAATGTGTCAGTGTGTCCCAGTGTGTCACAGTGTGTGTGTGTCAGTGTGTGTGTCCAGCCACCGCATGCCTAAACAGCTTTTGTTCGGCCGGATCGAGGGGGCTAGACGGGCGCGGCACGGGCTCGAGAAGAGATGGAGTGATGTGGTACAGGAGGACGTGCAGCTGAGTGGACTTGCCGATGACTGGTACCAGCGGTGTCAAGATCGGCCTCAGTGGAGGAGGCTCGTGAAGGACGCTACTGGGCAGTTGGAGGCAGTCGCCCTCCAACAACAACGGAGGGCGGAGGAGCGACGCTCACAACAACGAGCGGAGCGCCGGGTGGCTAAAGCACAGCGAGTTGGTACAGTAGGGGGCACAGGTGGTGCATCAGCCAGTCATCTCGGTCATCTCGGTCAGTCGACCCGTGGCACCTGCTGGGTCTGCCCCGTGACCTCCTGCCAGCGGGCGTTCGACACTTCACGTGGGCCTCAAGGTGCACGTGGCCTGGCACTGGCGTCGTGGTGACGTCACCGCCGCTTAGTGGCGAATGGCGGTTGTTGTTGTTGTTGTGTCACGGTGTGTGTGTCACGGTGTGTGTGTCAGTGTGTCACGGTGTGTGCGTGTGTCAATGTGTCAGTGTGTCCCAGTGTGTCACGGTGTGTGTGTGTGTCAGTGTGTCACGGTGTGTCACGGTGTGTGTGTCAGTGTGTCAGTGTGTCACGGTGTGTGTCACGGTGTGTGTGTGTCAGTGTGTCACGGTGTGTCACGGTGTGTGTGTCAGTGTGTCAGTGTGTCAGTGTGTCACGGTGTGTGTCACGGTGTTTGTCACGGTGTGTGTGTCAGTGTGTCACAGTGTGTCACGGTGTGTGTGTGTGTGTCAATGTGTCAGTGTGTCCCAGTGTGTCACGGTGTGTGTGTGTGTCAGTGTGTCACGGTGTGTGTGTCAATGTGTCAGTGTGTCCCAGTGTGTCACTGTGTGTGTGTCAGTGTGTCACGGCGTGTGTGTGTGTCATGGAGAGCGGTAGTGTAGCGGTTAGCGCGCTGCGCTGCGAACCCGGCGACCCGAGTTCGATTCCCGCTCACAGACGGCCAACACCCAGTGACGATTACCCGAAACGCTCCTGGGCCTCCCCTAGGTCGACTCAGCCTCAAATGAGCACCTGGTGCGGTGTCTGAAAAAACTCCCATCGCAGCTGGGAAGACAAAGGCGGTCGGGCGTGGTGCTGGATAAATAGTTGAGATCGGCATCCTTCATTTTGCACGGATGTAAGCTTGGACAGCCGAATATAGTTCACGCAAGCTCCCTCCCTCCCTCCCCTCGTGAGAGTCGCCTCGATGCACAAGATCGGTGGCTTCCATCTCCTGCCCTGGTGGACCTCACGAACCCCAAGCCCTGCGAAGCTCCCTCGCCCCACCGTGTCCCGTTGCGTCTGAGCGTCGTGCGGATAACAAATTCGAGTTTGACGCGAGCTATATTGACCTGTTTGGTTTTACTCATAACGTTTAAATGTGGGTATACGGAGGGCTTCAAAAAAATGTTGACGCTTCTGAGAGTTTGCAACAAAACCGCGATAAATGTTGCGCCTCTGGGCTCTGGAGATCACTGGGAGAGTATTTTAGACAATGAAGCTATTAACATGTTACAGTGTATTATCCAGGCGAGGTAGTTAACATCTCCTAGCCACCGTGATGATGATGAGAGAGAGAGAGACACGCAAACTCCAAATATACAGCAGCAGGCGTCAGGGTCGGGATCGAACCCACGACCTCCTGTAGACCAGGCGAGGTAGTTAACATCTCCTAGCCACCGTGATGATGATGAGAGAGAGAGAGAGACACGCAAACTCCAAATATACAGCAGCAGGCGTCAGGGTCGGGATCGAACCCACGACCTCCTGTAGACCAGGCGAGGTAGTTAACATCTCCTAGCTACTGTGATGATGATGATGAGAGAGAGACACGCAAACTCCAAATATACAGCAGCAGGCGTCGGGGTCGGGATCGAACCCACGACCTCCTGTAGACCAGGCGAGGTAGTTAACATCTCGCCAGAGGCAAATCTACGTCTGGATGGATAAATAATTGCTATGTATAAATAAAAACCCGTATATATGGGAAGTGGCCCCATACAAACCTACCTCTAACATATCAACGAGATGCCAAACTGTTAACGAGTCATCTGAAGTGTATTCATTTCCTCTGTCGCCACGTGTTACGGCTCTCCTGCGTATGTTTGCAAAGCGTTTTAGACTTTAAAATATATAATATATATGTACCGTGATCCTTACATAGGTGGGGGGGGGGGGGGGGGGTGAAATGTACGACGACGAACATCGAAACAACGTAAATGAAAGCGATGTAGAGGGGTAGTGGTTGGTGTGTGGTGGTGGTGTTAGAGGCAACGGATAACGAGAAGGACGGGACGATGATTCTGTCAGCGACGCGACTGTGTGGGGGGGGGGGGGTGAAGCGACTTGCCTGCTGTATAATTGGAGTTTGCGTGTCTCTCTCATCATCGTCATCACGGTGGCTAGGAGATATTCATTCAGCAGTGGATAGACCATGGCCTACGATAGCAAAGTCGAAATGTCGCCGAGCATCATCGCCGATTGTGCCGAGAACGAAGCTGGCGTCTGTTTAAATTGAGCGTGACTGTCAGAGTAACGTGGAGTGAGGTGGTGGTGGGTGGGAGGTAGGGGGGGAGGGGGTCCAGATGGAGGGGGGGTTGGGCTAGAGAGGGGATGGTGGGGGGGGTAGAGGGGGATGGTGGGGGGGGCTAGAGAGGGATGATGGAGGGGGGCTAGAGGGGGGATGGTGGGGGGGGTGGAGGTTATAATTAGAGACGGTGACAACCGACCCAGGCTGCGTGACATTTACAAGCCCGAGGAGTTGGCTGGGACCTTCGCGTTTACACGGCGTCTTTATTTCACTTCTTATAATCGTTGCCTTTCGTTTATTTGTGTTTCTTTTTTATAGGCGTCCGTCGCTCTCCGCTGCCGTATCGTCCTCGTGAACAATACAATGTGGTCGTGTAACTGAAAACTTTAACAGCGGCAACAAGGAGCGGCGACGTAAACACGCATTCTACTCTTCACGTTCAATCAGAACCACGAGGGCGAGCACAGACCCCGGGCCGCGCGGAGTGGGGGGAGGAGGAGGAGGAGAGGATGGGGGAGGAGGTGGTGGGGGGGAAGGGGGAGGTGGTGGGGAGGAGGTGGGGGAATGGGGGAGGTGGGGGGAGGAGGAGGTGGGGGCGGAAGAGATGGGGGGGGGTGAAGGGGGGAGGAGGAGAAGGAGGGGGATGAGGGGTAAGAGGAGGTGTTTGGAGGAGGAGGGGTGAGGGATGTGGGGGAAGAAAGAGGGAGGAGAATGACGAGGAGGGCGCGGAGGAGAGATTCTGAGTAATTAGCGCATGAGTTAGCATCCCAATTAGGGTTAGAGTAATAATCATCATCATCTCCATCACAACCCCACTGTCATCATCATTCTTTCACCGGTAAATAATCATCGTAAATCACCCCCGGCCATCGTCATCACAATCAATAATCACCACTGTCGTCAACAAAACGTCGCCTCCACACGGATCTTCATCTTTGCTTTGGGCGTGCGCCACACACGCAGACACCCCCCCCCCCCCTCGTTGCAGTTCGCGAGCAGCACCTACGAAGGGCCGTCACGGCACACGAGGGGGTGGCTGGGCCAACACCACGCCCGGCCGCCTTCGTCTCCCCCGAGTGGCGATGTTTACCTCACCACCGATTCGAGCTTGGGGAAAACCCTGGATCGGTCTCAGAGTAGCTTCACGGCGGTGGCCGTGGGGCGGGAATCGAACTCGGGCCGCCGAGGTTGTAACTCGGGTCGCCGATTTCGTAACGCAGCGCGCTGACCACTGCAAACTAACCGCTCCCCATAGCTACACGTGCACGCACGCGCTCACTCACACAACGTAGCTGGGCATTGGGCAGAACGACAGCACATCCCGTGAAGACAAAAAAGCCCATCGCAAAAATACTCAATTGGGAATCACACGTGACCCCTGCTGGGGTCACACGTGACACCAGCTGGGTCACACATGACGCCTGCTGGGGTCACACGTGACGCTTGCTGGGGTTACCACGTGACCCCTGCTGGGAATCAGCGACGTCGAGGAGAGGGGGGGGTATGGGAATCTATTAGACAATTAAGACAGACCCACGTGTGTAATGAGGTCATAAAGATTTGCTCCGCGCTTGTCGCACGAAATCAAAATTGCCGTTTGTGCGCATTAGCGAAATTGCTTTGTTCTGGAGAGATAGAAAGAGAGAGAGAGATCTATCTCTCTCTCTCTGACGGCAATAAAAGTTGTTTAAAAGTCAAACGTCTCTCTCTTTCTATCTCTCTGCTCTCGCTGACAGAACAAAGCAATTTCGCTAATGCGCACAAACGCCAAGAGATCTCTCTCTCTCTCTCCGCTCTCCTCTCTCTCTAGCGGCTCAAACCAATGTTCCGCCTTTTGGGGACATCTTCAGGAAACTGGGGGTGCCCTTCTACAACAGCAGCTTCGTATATGGGGTGGTGCTTTAACCTGGCTAACAAGCGCCATGACCTCGCCAACTTCGCCTGTGCTCAGCGAAGATGGTGGTGTTACAGAACGAGGAGAAAGAAGTGCTGCAAGGTGACACTGACGGCTGCTCTGCGCTTCCAGTGTTCAGGGCCTGCTCAAAGCGCGGCTCCGGCTGGAGCACGCCACGTGACACACACGTGTCGGTGATGTGTCTCTGTCTCTCTCTGTGTCTCTGTCTCTCTCTCTGTGTCTCTGTCTCTCTCTCTGTGTCTCTGTCTCTCTCTGCTCAAGGCGCGGCTCCGGCTGGAGCACGCCACGTGACACACACGTGTCGGTGATGTGCAGCGCGTCTTCTTCGAACGCTGGGGAGCTGGACAAGCCCCTCTCTGCAGCAGCGTGGACGGCACCTCGTGGTGTTCACCTTCTGAAGCGCTCACTCGTCACCGTGGCGTGCGCGATGACCACCACCACCACGTGACTTTTCTTTTGTGTTGTGCGCGGTGCATCTAGCGCCACAGCGCGTGGATTTATAGCGATTATTTTCATTTGTTTGCTGGTGACTTTGTGTATTTCATATCGGAATCGCCTCCAGTGCTGTTGCTGCTGGCGGCAATAAAAGTTGTTTAAAAGTCAAAAGTCTCTCTCTCGTTGAAGTCTGCTACGTGCTCAGCGGTGACAACTGGCGAGGGTGGTGCCCTTAGCAGCTCGGCTCAGGCCTGAAACCTGCTCGCTGTTCAAAATACGTAAATAAGCACACATCATGAATTCAATTTTCGACTTGTCTATGGGCAGTGCTGTGTTTATGGGCAGAAACTACACAGCCCGGTGTGGTGGCTCGGAGATGTTAACTACCTCGCCTGGTATGCAGGAGGTCGTGAGTTCGATGCTGACCCTGACGCCCGCTGTCATGGTTGGAGTTTGCGTGTCTCTCCCCCCCTCCCCCTTCCCTCTGCCGTGGTCGGGATCGAACCCAGCGGCCTCCTGCATAATGGGCGAGGGTCGTGAACATCTCCTAGCCACCACGGCGCCCCAACACACAACACGCAACAACAACAACAGCAGTGAAAACGTGTGACTCCAACCGCTCGGAGCTGTTGTTCGTGTTGTGTCGCTGGAAGTAGTGGGGGCGTGGGGGCGGGGGTAAAGGGAGAGATGGGGGGGGGAGACATACATTTAATTATTTAATTAAAGGGCCTTGCGTTTGTCGTAGCCCTCTGTGGATGGCAGCAGGGGCTTGTGTGAGACATCCGGGAGCGTCCGCTTGACTCCCGCCGTGTTCCCGTTACCTTTTCATCCTCCTCATCATTCTCCCGAAACCCGTGACTCGCGATGGGGAGGAGGGCGGGGGGCCGTGTCCTACCTATGAGAGTAACACGTTCAGAAGAAAAAAAGCCCCCCCCCCAACAATAACAACAACAGTTGATGTGACTTCCCATACCCCCCCCTCGCCCCTACACGTTGAAGACATCAATCGCATCGTGCTGCGGGCTCTGCTGCAGCGTGGTCTGTACTGCGTTGCGGTGTGTGTGTGTGTGCTGAGTAGCCGGTGCGGTGTGTGTGTGTGCTGAGTAGCCAGTGCGGTGGTGTGTGTGTGTGCTACTGAGTAGCCGGTGCGTGTTGTGTGCTAACTGAGTAGCCGGTGCGGTGTGTGTGTGCTAACTGAGTAGCCAGTGCGGTGTGTGTGTGTGTGCTACTGAGTAGCCAGTGCGGTGTGTGTGTGTGTGTGCTAACTGAGTAGCCGGTGCGGTGTGTGTGTGTGTGCTAACTGAGTAGCCAGTGCGGTGTGTGTGTGTGTGCTAACTGAGTAGCCGGTTGCGGTGTGTGTGTGTGCTACCTGAGTAGTCGGTGCGGTGTGTGTGTGTGTGCTAACTGAGTAGCCGGTGCGGGTGTGTGTGGGGCTACCTGAGTAGTCGGTGCGGTGTGTGTGTGTGTGGTGCTACCTAAGTAGTCGTGCGGTGTGTGTGTGTGTGCTAACTGAGTAGTCGGTGCGGTGTGTGTGTGTGCTAACTGAGTAGTCGGTGCGGTGTGTGTGTGTGCTAACTGAGTAGCCTGTGCGTGTGTGTGTGTACTAACTGAGTAGCCAGTGCGGTGTGCTGTAGCGGTACTGAAGATAAATGGAGCCAGTGCGGTGTGTGTGTGTGTGCTAACTGAGTAGCCGGTGCGGTGTGTAGTGTGTGCTGGAGTAGCCGGTGCGGGTGTGTGTGCTGTGCTAACTGAGTAGCCGGTGCGGTGTGTGTGTGCTAAACTGAGTAGCCGGTGCGGTGTGTGTGTGTGCTAACTGAGTAGCCGGTGCGGTGTGTGTAGTATGCTAAACTGAGTAGCCGAGTGCGGTGTGTGTGTGTGCTAACTGAGTAGCCGGTGCGGTGTGTGTGTTGCTAACTGAGTAGCCAGTGCGGTGTGTGTGTGTGCTACCTGAGTAGCGGTGCGGTGTGTGTGTGTGCTAACTGAGTAGCCGTGCGGTGTGTGTGTATGCTACCTGAGTAGCCGTGCGGGTGTGTGTTGTGCTAACTGAGTAGCCGGTGCGGTGTGTGTGTATGCCTACCTGAGTAGTCGTGCGGTGTGTGTGTGTGTGTGCTACCTGAGTAGCCGGTGGCGGTGTGTGTGTTGCTAACTGAGTAGCCGGTGCGGTGTGTGTGGTGTGCTACCTGAGTAGTCGGTGCGGTGTGTGTGGTGTGCTAACTGAGTAGCCAGTGCGGTGTGTCTGTATGCTAACTGAGTAGCCGGTGCGGTGTGTGTGTGTGTGTGCTACCTGAGTAGCCGGTGCGGTGTGTGTGTGCTAACTGAGTAGCCGGTTCGGTGTGTGTGTATGCTAACTGAGTAGCCGGTGCGGTGTATGTGTGTGTGCTAAACTGAGTAGTCGGTGCGGTGTGGTGTGTGTGCTAACTGAGTAGTCGGTGCGGTGTGTGTGTGTGTGCTAACTGAGTAGCCTGTGGCGGTGTGTGGTGTGTACTAACTGAGTAGCCAGTGCGGTGTGTGTGTGTGTGCTAACTGAGTAGCCGGTGCGGTGTTGTGTGTGTGCTGAGTAGCCGGTGCGGTGTGTGTGTGTGCTAACTGAGTAGCCGGTGCGGTGTGGTGTGTGCTAACTGAGTAGCCGGTGCGGTGTGTGTGTGTGCTAACTGAGTAGCCGGTGCGGTGTGTGTGTATGCTAACTGAGTAGCCAGTGCGGTGTGTGTGTGTGCTAACTGGTAGCCGGTGCGGTGTGTGGTTGTGCTAACTGAGTAGCCAGTGCGGTGTGTGTGTGTGCTACCTGAGTAGCTGGTGCGGTGTGTGTGTGTGCTAACTGAGTAGCCGGTGCGGTGTGTGTGTATGCTAACTGAGTAGCCAGTGCGGTGTGTGTGTGTGCTAACTGAGTAGTCGGTGCGGTGTTGTGTGTGTGCTACCTGAGTAGTCGGTGCGGTGTGTGTGTGTGCTACCTGAGTAGCCGGTGCGGTGTTGTGGTATGCTAACTGAGTAGCCGGTGCGGTGTGTGTGTGTGCTACCTGAGTAGTCGGTGCGGTGTGTGTGTGTGTGTGCTAACTGAGTAGCCAGTGCGGTGTGTGTGTATGCTAACTGAGTAGCCGGTGCGGTGTGTGTGTGTGCTACCTGAGTAGCCGGTGCGGTGTGTGTGTGCTAACTGAGTAGCCGGTTCGGTGTGTGTGTATGCTAACTGAGTAGCCGGTGCGGTGTGTGTGTGTGCTAACTGAGTAGCCGGTGCGGTGTGTGTGTGTTGCTAACTGAGTAGCTGGTGCGGTGTGTGTGTGTGCTAACTGAGTAGCCGGTGCGGTGTGTGTGTGTGTGCTAACTGAGTAGCCGGTGCGGTGTGTGTGTGTGCTAACTGAGTAGCCGGTGCGGTGTGTGTGTTGCTAACTGAGTAGCCGGTGCGGTGTGTGTGTGTGCTAACTGAGTAGCCGGTGCGGTGTGTGTGTGTGTGTGTGCTAACTGAGTAGCTGGTGCGGTTTGTGTGTGCTAACTGAGTAGCCGGTGCGGTGTGTGTGTGTGTGCTACCTGATAGCTGGTGCGGTGTGTGTGTGTGCTACCTGAGTAGCCGGTGCGGTGTGTGTGTGCTAACTGAGTAGCCGGTTCGGTGTGTGTGTATGCTAACTGAGTAGCCGGTGCGGTGTGTGTGTGTGCTAACTGAGTAGCTGGTGCGGTGTGTGTGTGTGCTAACTGAGTAGCCGGTGCGGTGTGTGTGTGTGCTAACTGAGTAGCTGGTGCGGTGTGTGTGTGTGCTAACTGAGTAGCTGGTGCGGTGTGGTGTGTGTGCTAACTGAGTAGCCGGTGTGGTGTGTGTGTGTGCTAACTGAGTAGCCGGTGCGGTGTGTGTGTGTGTGTGTGTGCTAACTGAGTAGCCGGTGCGGTGTGTGTGTGTGCTAACTGAGTAGGCGGTGCGGTGTGTGTGTGTGTGTGTGCTAACTGAGTAGCTGGTGCGGTGTGTGTGTGCTAACTGAGTAGCCGGTGCGGTGTGTGTGTGTGTGCTACCTGAGTAGCTGGTGCGGTGTGTGTGTGTGCTACCTGAGTAGCCGGTGCGGTGTGTGTGTGTGCTAACTGAGTAGCCGGTGCGGTGTGTGTGTGCTAACTGAGTAGCCGGTGTGGTGTGTGTGTGTGCTAACTGAGTAGCCGGTGCGGTGTGTGTGTGCTAACTGAGTAGCCGGTGTGGTGTGTGTGTGTGCTAACTGAGTAGCCGGTGCGGTGTGTGTGTGTGTGCTAACTGAGTAGCCGGTGCGGTGTGTGTGTGTGTGCTAACTGAGTAGCCGGTGCGGTGTGTGTGTGTGCTAACTGAGTAGCCGGTGTGGTGTGTGTGTGTGCTAACTGAGTAGCCAGTGCGGTGTGTGTGTGTGCTAACTGAGTAGCCAGTGCGGTGTGTGTGTGTGCTAACTGAGTAGCCAGTGCGGTGTGTAAACATCGTCGCTGTAGGGAGACAAAGGCGGGCGTGAGTGGTGTTCGGCCACAGCTCCCCCTCCGTGTCCCGTTGCCGGCCATCATGGGTGCCACTCGCTAACAACACTTGTCCCTAACAGTCTCCCAAGGCTATACGGGGGATCTTTGTCTTTGTTCAATTGGAGCTCCCACCTGTTAGGTCTGCGTGGGATCGAGTGTTTCCCCCTCGCTCGCACGAAGCCGGTTTTCTCCGGTTGTTTCAGTCTCCTTCCGCACACGAACGCTCATTGTATTGGCTGATAACACCTTAACATATCGAGGGCCGCAGAGCGTGGGCAGTTGTTGGCGCCGGTTCGCTGCGTGGTCGCTGCCGCCGCTGCTGCTGCTGCTGCCTCTTCACGCTCCTCTTTGATTCTTCATCGTCACCACCTCTTTTTCTGTCTCCCTCTCTTCCAGAGGCCAATGGACAGCAGAGGCCAGAAGGTGATGGCTGACGGCGAGGGCTGTGCGGTGGTGGAGCATTCGTGGGTCGTCGGCATCGCGCTCTCGGGTGACCTTCGATGTCTCGTGCCTTGGCTGGGTCGGGTCTTGGCGCAGCGTCTGCCGTGGCTGTGAAACTTCGATCCGCGAGAGGCAGAGCCGGCAGCAGTTGTCACGTTTGTAGGCCGGCCCGGATGTTGTCGTGGTTGTGGTGGTGTCCACGCGGTACGATGATGGTGACGACGATGATGATGACGACGATGATGACGACGACGACGATGATGATGATGACGATGATGATGATGACGACGATGATGATGACGACGACGATGATGACGACGATGATTACGATTATGACGACGACGATGACGACGATGATGATCTTCTTGGTTCTTTCGGTGAAGTCACGTAAAAGGGAAATAATAAAATAATAAAAATAAAACATAATAAAATACAATTCTCACGACGTTTCGGCCACAACGCAAGAAGCCGTCCTCAGGTGAAGAACAGGGCTGTCGGAAAGACAGCGTCTTCAGATGCTGGCTTTCCGACAGCCTGCTAGCGTTGTGGCCGAAACGTCGTGAGAATTGTATTTTATAATGTTTTATTTTTATTATTTTATTATTTCCCTTCTACGTGACTTTACCGAAAGCACCAAGAAGTTCACCATCATCGTCGTCATCGTCGTCATCATCGTAATCATCATCGTAATCATCGTCGTCATCATCATCGTCATCATCATCATCATCGTCGTCGTCGTCATCATCGTCGTCAAACGATGATGACGACGATGATGACGACGACCACAGACATTCTACCGTGGAGGTGTTTCTCTGTTGTTGCCGGCACGGCTCTCTCCGATGCAGTTTTCGGGTCGTACCGCGCTGTTGGTTCAGCGCGATGTCCGACGTTTCACTCCGCGTGCTGGCACCATTTATCAGGAACTGAAATTCACGCTCAATTCACGCTGCTCAATTGAGTTGCTGGAACGAAGACGACAAGAAAACCCCCAATAACAATCCGAATCTTTATTTTAAACTGGACGGTTCAGATGAGCTCTGAGGTCGTTGTTCACAAATTTCCAGTCGGAGCGCAGTCAGCAAAGTTACACCAACAAACAACACAAGATGAAGCTCCAAGCGCAGTGGAACAGATTCACGCTTCAATCGCTCTGCGTGACCCTGAGCCCATCCTTCCCATCCTCCCAAACAACACGTGCTGGAATAACGATCGTTGACAAGTCACGCCGTGATCTTGCCCGCCGTTGTCCTGTTCATCTGTTGGCTCAGCGACTACACTGACAGAGACCCCCCCCCACCCACCCGGGTTTCGGGCTGATCAAGAGTCCCGGAAACTTTTCCGCCGGGTGTCTCGCTGACCTCGGCGTCCTACAACCACCCCCTGCACGCACCCAGGTGAACTCGCCGGGGTGTTGAGCCTGGTTGGTGCCGGAGAAGGGAGGCTGACTGATGGGAGACAACACGTTAACTACCTCGCCTGGTGTGCAGGAGGTCGTGGTTCGATCCCGACCCTGACGCCTGCTGCTGTATATTTGGAGTTTGCGTGTCTCTCTCTCTCATCATCATCATCACGGTGGCTAGGAGATGTTAACTCCCTCGCCTGGTATACAGGAGGTCGTGGGTTCGATCCGACCCTGACGCCTGCTGCTGTATATTTGGAGTTTGCGTGTCTCTCTCTCTCATCATCATCATCACGGTGGCTAGGAGATGTTAACTCCCTCGCCTGGTATACAGGAGGTCGTGGGTTCGATCACGACCCTGACGCCTGCTGCTGTATATTTGGAGTTTGCGTGTCTCTCTCTCTCATCATCATCATCACGGTGGCTAGGAGATGTTAACTCTCTCGCCGGGTATACAGGAGGTCCATGCCCCGCCCTGCCCCCTCCCCCACCCCCTGCCCTCAGCTCCCCATTGTTCGAGGGGCAGTAGGGCAGACAGACAGACAGACAGCCTTCGGCCCCCACCCCGACTCGGCTCACCCAACCCACCCACCCAATTCATCAGAGATAAATGTCCCGTAAACTGGGCAGTTTTTTTATTGTTGTTGCACCCTCTTATTTACACATTTATGTCCACAGTTAAACACGCGTTTGCCAAATTAAACGGCTTCTTATAAATTGCCACAATGCGCGCGCTATTATAAACGTGCCCGCTGTTATTTAGTGTTGCACATAAACCGAGGAAGCCGCGGCTACTGGAAGGGCTCCAAGCGCTGCTCCTCCTCGCTCCACCACCCTCCTCCACACTCCTCCTCCACAGCTACCAGTGGTTCATCTTCTTGGTTCTTTCGGTAAAGTCACGTAGAAGGGAAATAATAAAATAATATAATAAAACATAATAAAATAATTCTCACGACGTTTCGGTCACAACGCAAGCAGCCGTCTCAGGTGGAGAACAGGTCTGGCAGACCCTGTCTTCTCGATAAACCTGTTCTCCACCTGAAGACGGCTGCTTGCGTTGTGGCCCGAAAAGTCGTGAGAATGATTTTATTATGTTTATTTTTATTATTTTCCTTCTACGTGACTTTACCGAAAGAACCAAAAAGATGAATCCTTGCAGTCACGAAAGCTTTAAATCGAAATTCAGCTACCAGTGGCTTTCTAATATCGAAAGCAAGAACGTTCCAGACGGCTGCAGAAGCTGAAGACCCCGCCACGTGTTTAACACGGCCTCTCTCGTTCTCTCTCGTTCTCTCTCTCGTCTCCTTAGTCTCTCTCTCCGGTTTACCTCTCACGTATCTCTCCTCCGTTCCACGCAAGACATTGTTTAAGGGCGCCTTGTAAACCTCAATTCTTCTCATCAACATCATCATTACGATGACGACTACCACGTCTTAGTTGTTGCTGTAGCTGGCCGCACCACCCCTCCCCCCCCCCTGTGCCGGATTAACTTAGTAGCAAAAGTAGCTACATGTCTAGTAGCTACATAAGTAGCTACCACATATATAGTAGCTACATGTGTAGTAGCTACTACATATGTAGCTACATACGTAGTATCTACATAAGTAGCTACTACGTATGTAGTAGCTACACATGCAGTAGCTACGGGCCCCGCACTTTCAAGGGCCCCGCGCTAAAATGCTTTCAAGCTATCAATTCCGGTTCAATGATTCTGCACTTGCCCTATTACTATAGTACTATACTGCCTTCAACTTTTACGAACGACCGGGTGTTAAGGTTAGCGATTTGTCGTGTTGTCCGGCTGCGTAGCAAATGGGAAAAAAATACAATGACTTTACTATGCGAGTTAAACATTTGTTTTAATATTAATATTTGTGTTTTTTTATATTTAGGGCCCCTTTATACAAGCACATCCTACAGGCCCTAACGCGTGCCGGTGTTCTGGTGAAGTTCACGAACGTTCGACTCCAGCCCGAGCGGAGTGGTGGAGCCAGCCGCGTGCGTGCAGGGGACGGGATAGGAGCGGACGGCCCAATTCACCGCAGACGAAGCAGCGTTTAACATTCTTTCACGTGAAGGTCCCGTTGCCTGGAACTTTTAATGTAATGTATAAAAAGTGCGTTGATTTTTTTTTTGCCCTAAATCTTATTTCTCATCTGATGTTAGATGTATATATGTTCTTAAATTTTTTCGGTAAAGTCACGTAGGTGAAAAATTAAAATTAATAAAATAAAAATAGATGTATATATGTTGAGCGCCTTCACTCAAGGCGCTCGAGATGATGACAGAATGAGAAGAGACAAAGATAAAGGTCCCCCGCGTAGGCTGTAACAGACTGTTGGGGCAAGTGTTGTTAGCGAGTAACAGCACCTACAAAGGCCGGTACGCCACACGAGTGGGTGGGTGGGTGGTCATCACCACGCCCGCCCTTCTGCCTTTGTTTCCCCAGTGGCGATATTTACTAAACCTCTGCACCAGGTACCCATTTTGCTGCTGCTGTTGTTTGTTGTTTGTTGCTTGTGCACCACTGCCAACGCAGCAGCAGAAGCAGCACCACCAAGTAATATTGATTACATCTTCTAAAGGTGTGCTCAGTATTCACTGCCGTGCCGCATGTCGCCTCTGAGTTTGTGCATTCCCCGGTTTTTGCAACAACAACAACAACAGCAATAGCTCTCACTCCGGGTGCTTCAGTTTCCGTCCCACGTGTGCATAAACACCCACTGATTGGCTGATGAATATCTTCATATATACCGAGGACCGCAGAGCTCGGGCAACAAATTGTTGGTAGCTGCTGCTGCTTTCCGGCGTTGTCTGCGGTTCTTGGGCGACTGTGAACGATACCACTGACGGGATGAATCAAAACTAACACGTGGACAAAAACGTGAACACATTTTTTGTTTCGATCAATTTCTAGATGTTTTCTCCCTCTCTCTCTCTCTTTCTCCAAAGCGTCAAATTGTCAATAAAAACGTATCTTGATTTATTTTTCATTTTAGATTCATTCGATATTGCACGGATATGCAATTAATATTTAATTTACATCAAATCAATTTTGATTCCCGGAAGTAGGCGCATTCCACTCCCCTCCCCCACGCACCACGGGACCCTCCCCCCCATTTGTCCATATTTTATCTGGCTGCTCCAGGGCGTCATCCAAATGGCCTTGCCACCACCATGGGAATGTGGAATGTCCACCATCGGCTCGGGGCCACCGGTCGGGTGGAATTGAATCGTCGCTGCATTTCTTCAGGCGACTCAATTCGGACGATAATGACATTCTCTGTCTCTCCTCTGCGCTGTATGGTAGTGATGATAATAATACTCCGTCTACTAAACATCATTCCCCAAGTGAAGTGTTACACGTCCATAATTAATTGACGAAAGAAAATGAGAATTACTTAGTGAAGCGGGAAATGATAAGTGACGTTGTCTCAACACTTTTTTTATAATTTTAATTTTTAAAAGTCCCACCCTGCCACGGCACCACCACCACCATCACCGCCCCCCCCCCCTCCGCGCCCCCCAATAAATTAAATTGTCAATCATGAAGCCTAAGACCCCCCCCCCCATAAAAAAACCAAAAGCGACTCAGATAATAGGCTCTGATGATTGCACCATCTGAGAATGACGTGAGCAATCATGCTTGGGTACAATCGCCATCACATTTCATCTTTTCCCCTCGAGCTCTTACGAATGTCAAGGTGGTGGTGGTGAGTGGGTGGGGGGGCGGCTGTGAGATTGTGTTTGAGAGCATGCAAACTCAGGGAGGCAGGCAGGTGCAACTTATTCGTGTTGTTATTATTATTGAAATCAGTCGAGATGCGGGAGGGGAATTGAAAACTTCTCATGAAGGAGCAGAGAGAGAGAGAGATTTCCGAGCAATCTTGTAACCGAAATGTACCGATAATAGAAAGGCGTGCGCGTGTATTTTCGTTCAAAGTCTGCGCACGCGCGCCTCCGTATTTTACGCGAGGAGTGGTGGCGCTGAGGTTAGCGCGCTGCGCCGCTCACGGTAAATAACAGCGGCGGATGCTTCCAGCGATACCGGGTCTCGCCCAAGTCGACTTCGCCTGAAATAAGTACCTGGGCGCGGTGCATAAACGTCAGTGCTGCTGCTAGGGAGACAAAGGCGGCCAGGCGTAGGGTGCTGGCCACCCACCCCTTCGTGGGCCATGCGGGCCTTCATTGGTGCTACTCGCTAACAGCACTTGCCCCAACAGTCTGTTAAAGGCTGTACGTTGGGGGAGGGGGGGGGTCTTTGTGTGTTGAGCAGTGGTGGCATAGTGGTTCGTGGCAATGGGCGACGAAGTCAACCACGTGGGTTTGATTCCTGGCAGTGGCTGACATCAATCTACCATAACAGAGGGTTTTTTTGGGGGGGTTAGATCGCGTAAGTATAAATGTGTCGAAACCCTCCACCACAAGACACGGCCAATCAGTAAGGGAGTTGTCACGTAAAGAAAACGCCAAATAGTTACTACTTCAGCCCACCACCGGTGTGTTGGAGAGTGAATGTGGTTAATGCACCACGTGATTCATTGTCAAAGGTTTCAGTTTGGTGTTTTAACATCTCCATACAACTGTTTCGTTGCCAGAAAAAAGGGGGAAAACCTATTCCCGTATAAATGTGTCGTCAAACCCGCCACCACCACCCGACACAGGCAATGAGGGGCCGTCCATAAATGACGTCAGACATTCGTGACGATGTGTGACGAGGGGGGGGGGGTGAGAAATGTGACGTCACATCGAAACGCTCAACTTTAAATAAATATAGACAACACGTTCTACTTAATTAAATAGACTTTTTATTAAATGTTTTCTCCTACAACATCAGAGTGCAGCGCCACATGAAATACGCACTACAATGACAATGGTTTAAAGCGATTTGAAGCATGTTTTATTTATTTGGGGGGGGGCAGAGCTTTGAGGGGAGGGGGGGTCTGACTTTTTGTGACGCCGTGTGACGATGGGGGGGAGGTGGGGGGGGACAAAAATCGGGTAGCCGGGTATCGGGTAGGGTACGGGTATCGGGTAGGGTACGGGTATCGGGTACCCGGTTGCGACCTCTGAGAGTAACACACACCGCACCATTTACGATTCGGGTACCTTCACGTTGTGTAGGTAGTCACAACAAGGTGCAGTCTCATCAGGTGACAGCCAGAATTGTGCATTCGCATTGAGGCGATACCACCCAGGCAAACACTCCGCGATTATGGAGTCCGTGAGAAGTTGATAACAGCAGTCCTCCCACCCACCTACTCGTCAAATTTAAAAGAGGAACAAACTGCCTTTGGGGGTGGTCCCCTCGGATGAATAACCCCCCTGTTCTCTCTCTCCGATCGGCACGGTCGGCTACGTACGGTGCGAAAGAAGTTCAACACACGTACATTGGTCAAAAATCCGAATGCTGGACCGTCTGGAACGCTCTTCCTTCTGCGGCCGTCTGGAATGCGCCTCCTTCCCGTATTAGGATGCCCTTGGAGCGGTGCACTAGTAAATAATCTCGATTGAAAACTAATTCCCGTGCAACTTGCTTCTTGTGCTGGGGTTGTTGCCCTTCCTCCCGCAGCTGAGGTTCGGGATGGAGGAGGTGTTTGTGACCATACTTCACCACGCTGGTCCAGACGCAGTCGTACTTACTGCCGTCGTGCCGCCCATTGTAATGCGGCGATTGGTAGAGGGGGGGGGTAGAGAGGGGGGATAGAGAGGGGGATAGAGAGGGGGAGGGGTAGAGGGGGGTAGAGAGGGGGGATAGAGAGGGGGAGGGGTAGAGGGGGGTAGAGGGGGGTAGAGAGGGGGGGTAGAGAGGGGGGTAGAGAGGGGGGGTAGAGAGGGGGAGGTAGAGAGAGATGGGGGGGGTGGGAGCAGGTGCGCGTGTGGACGCACAATCAGCGGCTCACGGCTCGGGACGATTCCCCCGGCCCTGTCCGAGTCTGGCCAGAGCCCCCCCCCCGCCCCCCCGGGCTCACACACAGTCCCTCCACCCCCTCCACCTCCCTCCATCCCCCCCAAACGACTCCATCACCCCCCCCCCACCACCTCCACTCCCAACAGCCAAATCACTTCAACAGCCATTAATTACTTACTGCCAATATATATTTAAAACGCGCCGTGTGTGCGTGTAGCCTAGATGTGTGTGTACGTGGGGGTATGGCGAGAGGGATGTGTGTGGTTTTGGTTGGTGGGGAGCGGTAGTGCAGTGGTTAGCGCGCTGCGCTGCGAACTTGGAGACCCGGGCTCGATCCCCACTCGCGGCCAACATCAGTGAGGCTTATCTGAACCGGTCCTGGGCCTCCCCTAGGTCGACTCAGCCTCAAATGCGTACCTGGTGCGGTGTGTAAACATCGCCACTGGGGTGACAAAGGCGGCCGGGCGTTGTGTTGGCCACCCACACCCTCGTGTGCCGTGCCGGCCTTCATAGGTGCTGGCTAACAGCACTTGCCCCAACAGTCTATTAAGGCTACACGGGGGATCTTTGTCTTTGTGGCTATGGTTAGAGGGCTGTGTATTTATATTTGGAACCCGTGGCACCTGCGTCTGTTCCGCGTGACCTCCTCCTGCCAGCGGACCTTCAACACTTCACGTGGCCTCAAGGTGCACCTCGCCTGGCACAAGCGCCGTGGTGACGTCACCGCCATTTAGCGGTGAACGGCGGCTGTTGTGTTTATATTTGGAGGAGTGTGTGTCGACAGCAGGAGGTGTTTACAAGTGTGTGTGTAGCTCAAGGTATGTGTGTATTTATATTTGGATGTGTGTGTGTGTATAGCGGGAGGTGTTTACAAGTGTGTGTGTGTAACTAGAGGTGTGTGTGTGTATATCTGGAGGTGTTTACAAATGTGTGTTTGTAACTAGAGGTGTGTGTGTGTGTATAGCAGGAGGTGTTTACAAGTGTGTGTGTGTGTAGCTAGATGTATGTGTGTCTATAGCAGGAGGTGTTTACAAGTGTGTGTGTGTAGCTGGAGGTGTGTGTGTGTAGCTAGATGTATGTGTGTCTATAGCAGGAGGTGTTTACAAGTGTGTGTGTGTAACTAGAGGTGTGTGTGTGTATATCTGGAGGTGTTTACAAATGTGTGTTTGTAACTAGAGGTGTGTGTGTGTGTATAGCAGGAGGTGTTTACAAGTGTGTGTGTGTGTAGCTAGATGTATGTGTGTCTATAGCAGGAGGTGTTTACAAGTGTGTGTGTGTAGCTGGAGGTGTGTGTGTGTAGCTAGATGTATGTGTGGCTATAGCAGGAGGTGTTTACAAGTGTGTGTGTGTAGCTGGAGGTGTGTGTGTGTAGCTAGATGTATGTGTGGCTATAGCAGGAGGTGTTTACAAGTGTGTGTGTGTAGCTCGAGGTGTGTGTGTGTGTATCTAGATGTATGTGTGGCTATAGCAGGAGGTGTTTACAAGTGTGTGTGTGTAGCTGGAGGTGTGTGTGTGTAACTAGAGGTGTGTGTGTCTATAGCAGGAGGGGTTTACAAGTGTGTGTGTGTAGCTGGAGGTGTGTGTGTGTAACTAGAGGTGTGTGTGTGTGTGTGTAGCTGGAGGTGTTTACAAGTGTGTGTGTAGCTGGAGGTGTGTGTGTGTGTGTAGCTGGAGGTGTGTGTGGCATCGAGTAGCGATTAGCGCGCTGCACTATGAACCCGGCGACCCGGGTTCGATTCCCGCTCACGGTCAAGACCAGTGACGATTATCTGAACTGGTCCTGGGCCTCCCCTAGGTCGACTTATCCTCAAATGAGTACCTGGTGTGATGTGTAAACATCGCCACTGGGGAGACAGAGGCGGTCGGGCGTGGTGCTCGCCACCCACCCCCTCGTGTGCCGTTCCGACCTTCATAGGTGCTCGCGAACAGCACTTGCCCCAACAGCATGTTCAGGCTATACGGGGCATCTTTATCTTTGTCTTTTTGCTGAACTTAATAGACACTCATACTCTTAGGTTTTTTCGGTAAAGTCACGTAGGTAAAAAATTAAATTTAGCTGTGACGGTCCCACCTGATGACGGAGACTTGTGTTGCCTCCGAAACGTCGTGATTTATTATTTTATTTCTATTATAATTTCTATTATTATTTTTATTATTATTTATTTTTACTTTTTTACCTACGTGACTTTACCGAAAAAACCTAAGAGTATGAATCCTTGCAGTCACGAAAGCTTCGCAAACAGCAGTTGCCATGGCAGCAGTATAATTAGTATCAGGGGGAATTGCCCTATTGTCTGTAAAATGAAGACGAAAAAATGTGTTCTTATTATTTAATCATATATAAACCAATTGCCTCCAGAAAAGTCATACATATATTAACCATCACCCCGGGTGTTGATGTGGTGGACTTACAGTCTCAAGGGACCATCCATAAATGACGTCACGCGAATTTGGACGATTTTTGAGCCCCCCCCCCCCCCATCGTCACACGGCGTCACAAAAAGCTCTGCCCCCCCCCCCCAAAAAAAAAAACATGCTTCAAATCGCTTTAAACTATTGTCATTGTAGTGCGTATTTAATGTAGCGCTGCACTCTGATGTTGTAGGAGAAAACATTTATTAAAAAGTATATTTAATTAAGTAGAACGTGTTGTCTATATTTATTTAAAGTTGCGCATTTTGATGTGACGTCACATTTCTCAACCCCCCCCCCCCCTCGTCACACATCGTCACAAATGTCTGACCCCCCCCCCCCTAGGTGCGTGACGTCATTTATGGACGGTCCCCAAGGATATGAGTTCAATTATTGGTTAGGAGTTGACTCAAGTAATAATAATCATCATCATCATAATTTCTCAAGAGTGAATAAAATAGGTACCACTTTGCGGGATTTAACCCAACAGGGCATGGGTACTCTACAGATGTGCAGTCTGAGTAGTGGTGGAGTAAAGTGTGGGTAATGTCCACGCTCTTCCAAATACTGTCTGACCAAGTGTGGAAGAGTAGGCCAAATGCCCTCTAGGGCAGGCGCGGGTCAACCGATTACAACAAGAAGAGGCATTCGTAATAAAGGTGTTTTGGGTTTAGATCGCGTTATTTATAAATGTGTCGTAACCCTCCACCACCCGACACGGCCAATCAGCAAAAAAAGTGTCACGTTGATAAAAGACAAATAGTTCACTACTTTAGCCCATCGGTGTGTTGAAGAGTGAAACCACAACATTTACAATGTTTGAGTAGTACGACGTTTCACTGGTAATTGCGATTTAAAGGTTTTTATTAACTTCTCAACGGGTACAAGGAAAACCAAAGAGAGTACTGAAAACCACTCCTTCCCGGGCGCCCCGGTTGGCCCCTTCGAGTCTCCGTCACATCCGCGGGCTCCACCCACATACAATGCAACAAAACAAAGCTCGCCGCCATAACGCACACCGCCCGGTTCCCCTTATTCACATTCATCACCACCATTCACCCATGCGCTTGCTCCATCACATCGCCTTCCCCCGATCGAACACGTACATTCCTCGCCCACATGATTTAGCAGGCCGGCTAAAATGTGCGTGGCCATCCTTCACTATCCCTTCCCTATACCCGCCGGTCCCCTTGCTACCCCACCCCGGGTAGGGGCCACTTCCACTTCACACCTGCGGCCTGGTATCCCAGCCTAACCCGGTCTACTTCCATCACCCTTTCTAGCAACCTCCTTGCCCAGTAGCACACCTCCAACGGTGATATAGGGGACCCATCCAACTCTTTTCTGCGAGCTCCCCACAAGGCCTCCTTTGTCGCGCCTATTATGGCCCACGTTCGATCTCTGTCATCTCCCCGCACCTCCCTTAAGACTCCCCACATAATGTCCCGACTTATCACCTGCGACGGGTAAAACCAGGACAACAGCGGACTGCTCAGTCTCCACACCTCCTGTGCGAAGGGACACTTCACCATGACGTGCACCGCCTCCTCATCTGTGTTGCAGCCCCTCGGGCATTTGGGCGAACGTGCCATTCGGCGAGAAAACATGACGCCCCTCGTCTCCAATCTATCCCACACCGCCAACCAGGACAGATCTCTCTGTTCTTTTGTGAGCGCCGTTGATGAAGTGTTCCTCCACACTTGACGGTACATAGTCCTCTTCGCGCCCATCACCCCCTCGCAGGCCTCCCCTTCGTTTACTTTGGCCAATACCTCCTTGGAGTTCCACGGTCCCCCTCTCTGACTCAAATTGTACACTTTTATGTAGTCACCCACCGTCGCATTCAGCCATCCTTGTGGCCAGGCCAAGGGCGTGCCCGCCGGTAATTGGGTCATCCCAAGCCCCCTCAGGAGCCACATCAGGCGATACCTTAAATAACATGCGGCCTTCCCCCGGGGCTCTTCGGAAAAGAATAACCTCAAAGTGTTGCACACAAAAATTGAGGACAGCACACGTGCAATATTTGGGGCACCCTTCCCCCCGTTCTCGACACGTTTACACATCACCACTCTCTTCACTCTATCCATCCCGCCTCCCCAAATGAATTTAAACAACATCGATTGCAGGATTCTTGCCTCCCTCCTACCTGGCGGGTACACATATGCGAGGTAGTTGAGTGTTGGTAAAACCACCACCCTCACTACCAGAATCCTCCCTTCCATCGTGAGCCGTCTCCCGGCCCACTTGCCTAACTGTCCCTTTACCTGCTTTATCCTCCCGTCCCAGTTTCGTTCCGCCGACCTTTCTCGGCAAAAGGACACTCCCAAGACCTTGACTTCCTCCGTCTTTATCCCCAACTCAGGCGGCCGACCCTCAAATAGTCTCGGGTCCCCGAAGGCCATCAATTCGCTCTTCCTCGCATTCACCTTCAAGCCGGAGGCCAGGCCGAAGCGGTTTGTCTCCTTCATGGCCCCCCACACTGATGCCACGTCCCTACAGAGCACGACTACGTCATCCATATATAGCGCCACCTTCCCCTGTTCCTTATTCCCGGGGATGGTCACTCCCTTAATCTCCTCATTGTTTCTTATTGCCTGTGCAAGGGGTTCCATACACATTACAAATAGAACCGCGGACATCGGGCACCCCTGTCTCACCCCTGACTCTACTGGAATTGTCCCCGAGAGCTCCCCATTTATCAGTAGTCTGGTCTTGAGCCCTTGGTAAAGACGCCTCACCCAATCGACCAAGGGTCCCCTCACTCCTATTTTTTCCAACACTGCGAACATATACTCGTGCGAGAGGCGGTCGAAAGCCTTCTCAAGATCCAGGCTAAGAAGCCCTAGGGGGCATCCCCTCTCTCCTTCTACCTCTATTGCCTCCCTTAATAAAATCAGGGAGTCCGAAATCCTTCTTCCTGGCACCGCACACGTCTGGTCGGGTTCGATTACTCCCTCCACCACCTTCCCCAGTCGCGTCGCAGCTATTTTTGCCATAATCTTGTAGTCCGAGTTCAGGAGCGTAACTGGACGCCAGTTTCCCAACTCTCTCCGGTCCCCCTTCTTATACATCAGTATGATGAGCCCCTCACACATTTCTTCTGGCACCAGTCCACCCTCCAGCATTTCCCTATACATCTGCAGCATGTCCCCTTTCATTAAATCCCAGAATGTAATATAGAATTCTGCTGGAATTCCATCCAGTCCTGGCGTCCTATTTTTATTCTGCCTCCTCACTGCCTCCTCCACTTCCTCCATCTGGATCCTCCCTCCCAGTACCTCTGGGTTCTTAACCTCATGTCTTAGCTCCCCTAGTAGTGCCTCCCTTATTCCCTTATCCGTTCCCTTCCTCCCATACAACTCCCCATAGTACTCCTCCGCTATCTCTATCATACCCTCTGTCGTTGCCTGCCTGCCTCTGACCGGACTCACCAATTCCCTAAGTGTGTTGTCTCCTGCCTTGCATTTCTTAAAGAAGAAACTCGTACATTTCTCTCCCTGTTCCGTTTCCCTGACCCTTGCCCTGTATGCCATTTGTTTGACTCTTTTCTCCAATACCGAGGATAACCTTCCCTTCAATCTCCGTATATCCTCACCCACCGGGAATCCCAGCTCAAGTAACCTGTGCTTCTTCTCGATTCTAGCGTTCCACAGCTGCAGTTCCCTGTTTACACTCCTCCTTCTACTATGTGTCTGGAAGAGGGCCTTTATCCGTCCCTTCACCATGCTCCACCACTCCACCCTCGTGGCAAAGCATTCCTGCAGGGTCGTCCAGTCTTCGTACTTCCTTACAAAGTCTTCCACAACCCTTCTGTCTTCCAACAGGCTCACATTCATTTTCCAGGTTCCCTTCCCCATCTTCAGGCCACCTGGAATACCGAGCTTTGCCTTCACCAAATTGTGATCTGACAAGGGGAAGGGTTCCAGGTCTGCTCCATCCACCTTCACATTGGCAGACACAAAGATGAAATCTATTCGTGATTGCCTTCTACCACCCTTATCCGACCACGTGTATCCCGGTCTCACCGGGTGTACCTTTCTGAAGGCGTCAGTCATTTTAAAATCCTCTATCAGCTCCTTCAACTTCCTAGAGGAAGGATCGAGCCTCCTCCTCCCAGCCACCGATAATAGGTCTGCCAGGCACAACGGGCAGTTAAAATCACCCCCCATTATGACTTGCCGTCTCGTCACGAGTAGGGTCGCTACATTATTCCATAGGTCCACTCTTTCTGTGCACGTCGTGGGGGCGTACACATTTATTAGTCTCAGGTCTGCCTCTCCATAAGACGCGTCCACATAATGGAGGCGGCCCGGGATCACCTCTTGGGACCCGACTATCTGTATACCCCTCCTGCCTAGGAGGGTAACCACCCCCGTGCATCGATTTTCATTACTCCCGGACCAAAAGTAGTAGCCATCCCAGCTCTCCAACAGCTCCTCCCGGCCCAGGGTGTATGGTAGGTGGCATTCCTGGAGGAAGACCACCTCCCACTTGGTAGCCTGTAGCAGTTGTATTATTGCTCCTCTCCTCCCCTTTCCCTTCAAGCTCCTCACATTTACGGACGCCACGGAAAGTTCCATGTTGGGATGTGTCTCAGTCCGAAGTGGCCTTCTCCGCTCGCCCTCCGTAACCGTCTTCATTCGCCAGTTCCCGCAATTTTATTTTGCCCCTTGTTCTCAAGGGTGTCCCCTTGCGCCGGCTCTCCACCCTTTCCTCCATCCGCTCCCTCGAGGCCTCTGTGTCCAGCGAGGAGTCCGAGGATTCCGTGCTGCCTAAAGGGGCGCCTCTTTTTGGGGCTCTCCGTATCCTCCTTTTCCTTCCGATTGGTCCCTCCCATGTCTCGCTACTGCCTTCCTCCTGCTGTCGTTCCCCTTTTCCTTCCTCCTCCTCCACCGCCTCCGCCCAGTCTTCCACGGTCGTCTCGGAGATGCTGCCCATGCCGTCGCTCCCCTCCCCCGCCAGCCCCTCTTCCTGCTCGCTCGATGTCGATTCTGCTCTTTTTGCATGCCTCTCCCTTTCTCCCCCTCCATCCGTCGCTGGTGGCTGCTGCTCAGCCACCTCCCCACGTCCTTCCCTCACCAGTTCCTTATCCGGGTCCAGTTTGGTTCCACCCCCTTCCTCATCCCTCACTCCTCCTACCCTATACGCCCTAACCTTGTTGGCGTACGACTCCGGACAATTTTTGTACAGATGTTCTCGGCTACCGCAGAGGTTACATTGTGCCGGAACACTGCATTCTTCTACCTCGTGGTCCAGTGCCTTGCATCTATAGCAGACTTTTGTCTTGCACACTGCAGCCAGGTGACCGCTGCCCCCACACCTCCTACACAGTTTAGGTTGTCCGGCATACACAACATATCCCCGGTTGCCTCCTATGTTCAGGGCACTCGGGATGTGTCTCAAGGTCCCTCCCTCTGTTTTCAGCCGCACCCTCCATTGTCTTGCCCCTGTCCATATCCCCACTGAGTCCCTCACCTTTTTACAGCCCGACAGTACCGAGCAGTGCTGTCTTAGCCAGACCTCCACGTCGTGGTCATGTAGGGCTTCATTGTATAGGAAAATAGTCACCACCTTCGTGTCCAGCTCTGATAACAGTTGTAGCTTCATTGATATCAATGGCTTCTCCTCCGCCTTTTCCTCGAAGCGGGTCATAAATCTTTGTAGCAGGGGGCTTGAGTTGAAGCTTACATCAAACGCCCTCCCTCCCGGCAGAGTTATCAAACAGTACAAGTCTGTCGGCTCTATTTGTAGCAAGCCCATCATTATTGACCGTACAAAGGTCGCTCGGTCGATGGTCACTTCTTCTGCTACCTCGTCCTTCATCATTACTCTGACGCAATTATGTCGTTTGACATGAGGTGGTGTCAGACTCACCCCTGCCCCGCTTCGCCATTTCCCGTCTCGTTCCCGGGGCCTCCCAGCTCCCACCGGTCCAGCGTCCACTGTCGCGTTCTCCCTCCGGGCCTCCCCCTGCCCCAGGGTTGCTGGCGTCTCTCTGGCTTCGTTCCCCACCCTCCGCTCGGGGGCACCCGCATCTCTGCGTCCGGACGCCGTACCTTTTTCTCCTCGGCCTCCCTCACCCACTCCATCAGCTCCCGCCCTCCCATCCAGTTCCTCCATCCTCTCCTTCTGCCGTGCCTCCGCCACGTTCCCCTCCATCCGTCTCCATGCCTCCTCCACGCATCCCCCTGCTGCCAGCGGGTCGGTCTGGTTGCCCCAGTCCCCTCCGGCAGCGTAGGTGGTGTCGGTGGCCCTCTGCTTTCGCCGCGTCTTCTTCTTATCTCCTGCAGTCACCGTCTGGCCGACTCTGTCGTCCCAGGCTCCCTCAGCAGTGCAGGTGGCATTCATTTCTCTTGACGCACTCCCTGCTTCCTTTTCATCTGCTGCGAGCATAAGCTGGGCGGCTCGGTCATCCCGGTCTCCTTCAGCAACTCGGGTGGCCCTCGTGGTCCTTGACTCTTGCCGTTTCCCCTCTTCGTCTGTTGCGATTTCCGTCTCCATTCTCCAGCAGTCCCCGCTTCTTGGCAGCGTGGTCATCCCTGGCCACACGGTCAGGGCCCTCGCAGGCCTCGGGGCTGGTGGCTAGGTCTCACTTGAGATCCGGACGGGCTGGAAGGATCACCTCGATGCTCCTGGTGTCTCCCCTGGCAAGCCAGGGCAGTTTCCCCCTCATCGGGCAATTCGCCAGAATGGTGAAGCACTCACTTGCTCCTGGTCTTAAATAGATCAGCAGCAGGGTGACGCCATCATTCAACTCATCAGGTGCAACGATTTGAGTCGGAGGGGGGTATTGTAATTATATAAAAGATTGGTAATCAGTCTATTGTTACGATTAGTAATGAGTTGTAGATGAGTAATTAGCTGTAATGTGTGTTATTGCAATTATATGCTACGTTAGTAATCAGTTAATTAGTATTTGTTTCCCCTATAAGGAATTGCAATGTGTATTATTAAATAATACGCTTCCAAGCGGCACTAAGCCTGTAGCTGTCAGAGCGATTAAAGTTATTTATATTTCTCTCAATTTCAATGGATGTTCTAATTAGTCTTTGCCAGTAATGATTCGTTGTACACAACACTTCAACGTTATCAAAATCAATGGAGTGCCCTTGTTGGCAAGCATGTTCTGCCACTGCCGACGAAGAAGAGGCATTTTCCTTGAGAATTCCGTGACAACAGGTCAACAGCACATCAAAAGCCCGCAATGCATTGTGGGAGGAGGCACAAGATTGTCGACCCCCGCCCCCCCCCCCCCGCTCGAGAACAGGGCTCCCCAACAGGTCCCGGTCCGTGGCCTGTTGGGGACCGGGCCGCACAGCAGCACGAGGTGAGAGCGGTGAGTCCGCGCGTGGAACCGGCCCCATTGTTTTATTATTCACCACTTCCGTCCGCGCCTCTCTCCCACACTGCGCACTTGTCTCAGCAGTCGCAGTTTGGCTGAGCCCACAAGCTCTAACCCCTAGCCAAAATGAACAAGAGCAGAGCCTCAACATTCTGGCGAATTACCCGCACCCTACCCGATACCCCCCGGCCGGGTAGCCGGGTATCGGGTTGGGTACGGGTACCCGTTTACGACCCTGGTGCGGCCGGGTACTGGTACGGGTAAGGAATCAAAACCCGTTTGCGACCTCTGCCACCATCCCTCCTGGGTCGTAGCAGCCGCCTCGCTCCACGCCACAAAACATCACGAACGAGAGCTTGGGGGTGGAGGCGAGAGAGCGCGAGCCGCTGTCGACCGAGTCGGGAGCGGGTCACGTGGCCACGTGGCCGATGCGGCCGCCTCGAAGGCCGCGAACAGCGAGGGCCTTGCGAGGTTCGGCGAGACGCTGCGAGTGACGCGGCCCGCGAATCCCAAACCACCGAGTCGCAATCGTCAAACTCGCCGGTCGCTGACGACGAGGACGCCGCTGTCTTTAAAGGAAGAATCCGACACGGAGATCCACCAGAGGTCGCAACCGGGTACCCGATACCCGGCTACCCGTACCCAGCCGGGTACGGGTACCCGTTTGCGACCCTGGTGCGGCCGGGTACGGGTAAGGAATTAAAACCCGTTTGCGACCTCTGAGATACACTCCCGCTTCCCCAACAGACAATCGAGTGGAGAACGGCACCCGAAAATGCGTCTGTTGAATCTGCTGCTGTTAATCCAGACGAAAAAAGGAAGAAGCAGGAGAGGAATAATGGAACCCTTTGAGCAAAGAGTCTGGGGTGACAATTTCATTGCGGGGGGGGGGGGGGGGGGAGATGGGGCGTTGTTGACCGAGTGGTGATCGGCTCAAACACGATATCCGCGGCAGGCAAATGTTAGGGTGCCCTGGCAATGAGCAAATGGGATCTGTGTGTTCAACATCGTGAAGCCATTCGCACGTTAAACACGGCCTTGTTAAGCTACCCCCCCCCCCCCAGACGCCACTGGACACGACTCCTCTCCCGAGGCGTGCCGGGCTACAGAGTAGATATTAATATAGCCAGTGGATTACAGAGCGCGGGCACGCGAGTGAGAATAAGACCGGCGTGGCGCTGGTGGTGGTGGGGGAGCGGTGGTGTGGTGGTTAGCATTACGCTGCACTACGAACCCGACGACCCGACTTCGAATCTCGTTCACGGACACGAACGCCGGTGATGATTATCTGAACAGATCCTGGGCCTCCCCTAGGTCGGCTCAGCCTCAACTGAGTACCTGGTTCGGCGTGGAAAACATCGGCACTGGGGAGACAAAGGCGGTCGGGCGTTGCGCTACTGGCCACCCACCCCCTCGTGTGCCGTTCCGGCCTTCGTGGACGCATCGCTAACCGCTACACTACCGCTCCCCTCTACACACAGAGACACAGACACCACACAGAGACACAGAGACACCACACAGAGACACAGAGACACAGAGACACAGAGACACCACACACACACACAGAGACACAGAGACACCACACAGAGACACAGAGACACCACACAGAGACACAGAGACACCACACAGAGACACAGAGACACCACACAGAGACACAGATACACCACACAGAGACACAGAGACACCACACAGAGACACCACACACACGCACAGGGACACAGAGACACCACACAGAGACACAGAGACACCACACAGAGACACCACACACACACACAGAGACACCACACACACACACAGAGACACAGAGACACCACACACACACAGAGACACCACACACACACACACAGAGACACCACACACACCACACAGAGACACAGATACACCACACAGAGACACAGAGACACCACACACACACACAGAGACACCACACACACACACAGAGACACAGAGACACCACACAGAGACACAGAGACACCACACAGAGACACAGAGACACCACACACAAGCACGTGGTCACACCAGAATGACGTTGCCGAATGTTGAGGCCCTTCCCTGCCTGCCACACGTCAAACTTCGTTCTGCTTCCTCCGGTGGTGGCAATTAATATTGGGGGGGGGGGGGGGACACATCCATCCCCCCCTCCAATATTCAAATATGTTCAAAATGTCCCCCCCAATACATTGCTATAAAATAAATTTCTGTTAATGATTGTGGTTATGGTTGTACTTTATTAATCCCTAATCTCTGCCATTACATACAATGACACAAGAAATGGTAAAAAATAAAAAACAGAGCAATGTAATACAATACACTTGTAGACATTGTAAAAAAGAAATAAAAAGTCCATCCTATGTGTTAGTGAATTTTTAAAATATTTTAGACAGAAAATGGCAGGAAATTCGTTTTCAAATTTAGATTTTTTTTTTCTGGAGGGGGGGGGGGGACGGAACCCCCAGACCCCCTGGAAGATTTGGACCCCCCCAATGTTGACTCCATGGCTACGTCCTTGATTGGAAGTGACTTGTGACATTCCGACGAGCCCATGGGGCAGCGGCCCTGAAACGGCTCTCGCTTAATGCGCCTTGACAATTAGCTTCATTAGCGGCACAGAGGGAGGCGTCACCATTACACCGGGCGGCCAGGGCGAGTGCGGCCAGCAGCAGCAGGGGGTACGGGAACTGCTGCTGTGAATGACTCACACGTAAACAATGAGTGTGCGCGTGTGTGTCCAGTTGTGGGTGTCCGTGTGCGCGTGTGCGCTTGAGGAGCGGTGGTGTAGCGGTTAGCACGCTGCGCTACGAACCCGGCGCGCCGAGTTCGATTCCCGCTCACAGCCAACACCCAGTGACGATTATCTGAACCGGTCCAGAGCCTCCCCTAGGTCGACGCAGCCTAAAATGAGTACCTGGTGCGATGTGTAAACATCGCCACTGGGGAGACAAAGGCGGCCGGGCGTGGTGCTGGCCACCCACCCCCTCGTGTGCCGAGCCGGCCTTCAAAGGTGCTCGCTAACAGCACTTGCCCCTACAGTCTGTTAAGGCTACACGGGGGATCTCTGTCTTGTATGGGGCGGGGAGCGGTAGTGTAGCTGTTAGTGCACTGCACCACGAACTCGGCTCTGCCCAGTTCAATTCCCACTCACGGCCACCACCAGTGGCAATTATCTGAACCGGTCCCTGGGGTTCCCCCGAGGTCGACTCAGCCTCCAATGGGGTAGGAGGGAATGAATAAGCGAATTGACAAAGCCGTGGCGGTGCGATTGTCATTAATGTCTCGCAAGTCGCAACGGATTGCGACTGCGATCGTTCAGAGTTGGTCATCCTTCCGCTCAATTTCGAATCAGCGCACCATCGTAAAAAAACCGTCGCTTCTTCTTGTTGTTGACCTCCTCCTGCTCCCTCTTCCTCCTCCCTCCTCCTCATCCTCCACCATCACGCGCGCAGCTACGGCCAAACAAAAAAAAATTCAACGGCGAAAATCCATAGCGTGCGATACATTACCGTTCGAGGCATTTGCTTCGTTTTCCCCGCCGCATAAGTTTTATGATTTCTTTGCTCAACAGAAGGCGCTCATTGATTGAGTTATCACCTACCCCTCTTCCCCCCCCCCCACAGCAAACGCGTGGCCACTACGTTTTGGCAGCGCGGTCGATGCGTACAAAAAAAACAGAACCATATATAATAATAACAAATTCCGATGCATTTATTTTTGTGAAGGGTTTTACGATGTGATGGGCGAAACCCCTCCCCCCCATTCCCACCCCGGGGTGAATGATCAGGATAGAGGTCCCCACCAACACCCTCCACCACCACCACCCTCCACCACCATCAACCACCACCACGCTCCACCACCACGACCACCACCACCCTCCACCACCACCACCCACCACCACCACCCTCCACCACCACCAACCACCACCACGCTCCACCACCACCACCACCACTTACCACCACCACCACCCTCCACCACCACCACCACCACCCTCCACCACCCTTCACCACGACCACCCACCACCACCACTCTCCACCACTACCCTCCACCACCACCCTCTACCACCATGCTCCACCACCACCCTCCACCACCACCCTCTACCACCACCCTCCACCACCCTCCACCACCACCACCACCACGACCACCACCTTCCACCACCACCACCCTCTACCACCACTACCCTCCACCACCACCAACCACCCTCCACCACCACCCTCCACCACCACCCTCCACCACCACCACCACCACCCTCCACCACCACCCTCCACCACCACCCTCCACCACCACCACCACCACCCTCCACCACCACCCTCCACCACCACCCTCCACCACCCACCAGCACCACCCTCCACCACCACCCTCCACCACCCTCCACCACCACCCTCCACCACCACCCTCCACCACCAACACCACCACCCTCCACCACCACCACCACCACCACCCACCACCACCACCACCCTCCACCACCACCCACCTCCACCACCACCCTCCACCACCACCACCCTCCACCACCACCACCCTCCACCACCACCACCACCAACCACCCCATCGTTGCCAGCCAGAGGCCCTGCAGAGACGTCGATCCCGGACGGGGAAAGATGTTCGTCGATGTTGATGGCAACTGTTGCTTTGCGTTCGGGCTGCTCGCACAATCCCGACGAGGGGTCGAGAGTGGACGCAGCGCGGTGGAGATGTCAGCGAGATACGCAGTCGGAGGACGCGTGGTTTAACACGTAGCAGTAGTGGTGGGGATTTCGCCAGCAATATTATTCATAATAGAGGGGTCTGTTTTGGGGTTGGATCGCGTAAATATGAATGCGTCGTGAAACCCACCACCACCACGACACCGGTCAATTCGTGAGGTTTGTCGCGTAAACAAAACACAAACAAAGCATGTCGATTCGTTACGAGTACGGCACAGTAAATGTTGTGACTTTTGGTTTTATATAAATTCAAACAAAAATAAGTGAACACTTGAAGTCGTCTCGAACCAGACGTAATCGCTTGGGCAACAGCGAAGCTCTAAGCGACGGTGATGCGGTGTGTGCGTTCGTGTGTCTGTGCGTTCGTGTGTGCCTGTGCGTTCGTGTGTGTCTGTGCGTTCGTGTGTGTCTGTGCGTTCGTGTGTGTCTGTGCGTTCGTGTGTGTCTGTGCGTTCGTGTGTGCCTGTGCGTTCGTGTGTGCCGGTGCGTTCGTGTGTGTCTGTGCGTTCGTGTGTGTCTGTGCGTTCGTGTGTGTCTGTGCGTTCGTGTGTGTCTGTGCGTTCGTGTGTGCCTGTGCGTTCGTGTGTGCCTGTGCGTTCGTGTGTGTCTGTGCGTTCGTGTGTGTCTGTGCGTTCGTGTGTGTCTGTGCGTTCGTGTGTGCATGTGCGTTCGTGCGCGGTGCATCGGCCAGTCATCTCGGTCAGTCAACCCATGGCACCTACCTGGGTATGTCCCGTGACCTCCTGCCAGCGGGCGTTCGACACTTTCACGTGGCCTTAACGTGCACCTAGCCTGGCACGAGCGTCGTGGTGAAGGTTCGTGCGTGTTCGTGTACGTGGCGAGCGGTGGCGCACTGAGTCTCAAGGCTCCTTTTCACGATAGTGGTTTTCGCAATCGTGGGACGATGTTCTTGCTGCCGCTGCTGCGTGATTCCAAATAAGCTGTGGCTACGAACCCATCCCACCCGAGTTCGATTCCCGCTCACGGCCACCAACACCAGCAACGATTATCTTTAACCGGTCCTGGGCCGCTCCCATGTCGAATCAGCCTCGAATGAGTACCTGGTGCGGTGTGCAGTAAACATCGCCCCTGGGGAGACAAAGGCGGTCGGGCGTGGCGCTGGCCACCCACCCCCACCCCTTGTGTCGTGCCGACCTTCACAGGTGCTGCTACTCGCTAACAGCACTTGCCCCAACAGTCTGTGAAGGCTACACGGGGGAGCTTTGTGCACGTATGAACATTTGTTTTGGAGGCGGAAGGGAGCGGTGGCGCAATGGTTAGCGCGCTACGCTATGAATACGCCAACTTGAGTTCGATTCCAGGCCGCGGCTGACAAGTTATTGTTGTTGTTATTTTTTGTACACTTGTTCATCTCCCTCAGGAAATGCTTCACCGAATCTCGTGAATTGTGTTCAGGCGGGGGTCCTGCCAAGGTTTTGCAGTCGAAGGGCGATGCTTGCTGCTGCTACTGCGTGTTGTATTTTATACCAATTGGGGAGCGGTGGTGCAGCGGTTAGCGCGCTGCGTTACGAACCTGGCGGCCCGAGTCAATTCCCGCTCACGGCCAACACCGGTGACGATTATCCGAGCCGGTCCTCGGCCTTCCCTAGGTCGACTCAGCCTCAAATGAGTAGCTAGTGCGGTGCGTAAACATCGCCACTGGGGAGACAAAGGCGGTCGGGCGTGGTGCTGGCCACCCACCCCCTCGTGTGCTGTGCCGGCCTTCATAGGTGCTCGCTGACAGCACTTGCCCCAACAGTCTTTTAAGGCTACACGGGGGATCTTTGTTATCGCAATTGAGTCATTTGCGGTGTGTACATTTGTTTTAGTTTTGTTTACGACGGACCAACCCTCGTGGTTGTCATATCCTCAAATCTTGTAACTCAATTTTAGCCCATTTCTCAATGTGGTATCGACTGCAAACTTGGTATACTTATGTCATACTGATGACAATACTATATTCTATCATTAATAATGAGCAAAATATTTTTAAACCATCTTTTTTAGAAGTTATGTTTCGGCTTCGGTCTAATTGTCCACGCTCAACTGATGTTGGCTGTAAATCACCAGTCTCTTACGTTGTGGCAAGCTTCGGGGCCACTTCCTAGAGTCGTGGAGTTCTGCCATTACCAGTACGGTACATTTCATTAAAGCGTGTTAAAAAAAAAAAGTATTTTTAAATATTACTTCTTAAAAAACGGATTCCATTCAGAGTGTTCGTCTCTAGCGAAGCAAACCTTGAAGGGCGCATGCACAAACGCGACGCTCCCCACCCCATGTTACAACAACAGCAACAACAACAGCAACAGCAACAACTACCGCCGTGTTATGCGTTAACTGTATGTATGTATAACTTCTTTCGCACCGTACGTAGCTAACCGTGCCAATCGGAGGTGACTGAGATGACTGGCATATAACTCTACGTACAAAGGCAAATACCCCCCGCATAGCCTTTCAAGGTGTGTTGGGGCAAGTGCTGTTAGCGAGTAAAACTATTAAGGCCGGTACGGCAACACGAGGGGATGGGTGGGTGGCCATCACCACGCCCGGCCGCCTTTGTCTTCCGAGGGCTGAAGTGTCGAAGGCTCGCTGGCAGGAGCTCACAGGACAGAGCCCAGGCGTCATGCATTGTTGCAACTGAGATGACTGTCGGATGCTCCGGCTTTACAGCTCAGCGTGTGTTACTTGCTATCAAAAAAGAATAATAACGTAAAAAAAAGAGTTGTTTTGTTGATGGCTTCGTGCAACAAAGCCGCTCCCCCGAGATGTGGCGATCACGTGTAAAATCCAGCCGAGGTGCGGCTTCTATCGGTAAAATGTTCCAGCAGGGACCACCACACAACCCCACAGCTCCCACGCCGCCAAGGAAAGGTAGACCCCCCCCCCACCCCCTTTTAAAATGGTTTATAGTCGAAACAAGTCGCAGTGGATTTAAGACCCCAGTAGTGGTCGTTGTAGAAGTCGTAGGAGGGCTTTAGCGACCAATATTATTCACATATGAGGTCTTTCTTTTGGGTTAACGTGTCGTTTCTGCCAAAATTTGGCTTGAATTCCGGTACGCTCAGTTGACGGGGGGTGTCGCATCTTTCTCGACGCGTTGGGCTACCGAGAGTGCTTTGTGTACTGTGACTAAAGCAGGGGATCTGGTGATGGGTTTTTGAGGGTGATTTTTTTTCTTGTTGGTGTCTATGGACTCAGTAAGACACAATGGGACTAATGATTTTAGAAAAGGGGGCACATAAGCAAACAAAAAAATACATTTCGATGTAAAGCTTTCGTGACTGCAGGGATTCATCTTCTTGGTTCTTTCGGTAAAGTCACGTAGAATGGAAATAATAAAATAATAAAAATAAAACATAATAAAATAATTATCACGACGTTTCGGCCACAACGCAAGCAGCCGTCCTCAGGTAGAGAACAGGTCTGTCGAGAAGACAGAATCTGAATGACTGTCTTCTCGACAGACCTGTTCTCCACCTGAGGGCGGCTGCTTGCGTTGTGTCCGAAACGTCGTGAGAATTATTTTATTATGTTTTATTTTTATTATTTTATTATTTCCATTCTACGTGACTTTACCGAAAGAACCAAGAAGAAAAAAATACAAACAAAAAACGACATGATGAACGAAGCAAAGTGCCGAAAGACCGAGCATCTTTCTCGTCTGATCGTTAAAAAAAACACGTGTCGTTAAAGCCGCCACCGCCACCACCACCCGACATAGCCAATTAGTGAGGTTTGTCGCGAAAGCAAAAACATGGCAATTCGTTGCTAGTTCAGCGCACCGGTTGTGTTGGAGATTAAACCCACGACGGCCAGGCTGTCTCCTGATGAGGCTGGTGGTTGTAACGCCCAGCGAAGCGTCGTACTCGAAATAGTAAATGTTGTGGGTTTACTCTACCAACACACAACCGGTGTGCTGAAGTAGTAACGAATTGGCGCGTTCTGTTTATGTGACAACCTTCACCAATTGGCTCTATCGGGTGGGAACGGGTTTAACGACGCATTTTAATGTACGCAATTTAACTAAAAAACAGTCAATTACCGCTATTCGAATGAGCATTGCTTACAGATTGTTTCCAGGCCTGAGTCAGTGCTGGAAATTCCACATTCTTGCGATGGGCACGAGTCCATCCAGAGGACAGCCGCTGTGTTGACTTCGCTGCAAATTAGTATCTATTTTATCGACCCCAGAAAGATGACGATGGGGCTGAGTTGACCCGCCAACCGGGATTTGAACTCGGATCCTTCCGATTGTACAGCCGCTCGCTCGCTCAAGTTGCACGCAACCGATCGCTCTCGGGTGTGGACTCGGCTTCAGCAGCGTGGAACATTTTCGAGCGTCGCAGCTATCAGAGCACCGGGGACTTTTCGCGTCTCTATATTTTTTCCTGTGTTCTGTCCCCCCCCAAGTGCCGACCCGGAGACGACGCGATGGGCGCGGGGCGCAATCAGAACGGGGAATTGAAACGCGGGGCGGTGGGGGAGAACATTCACCCCCCCCCCCACCCACCACTCTCCCCCACCCACCACTCTCCCCCACCCACCACTCTCCCCCACCCACCACTCTCCCCCACCCACCACTCACCCCCACCCACCACTCTCCCCCACCCACCACTCATCCCCACCCACCACTCTCCCCCACCACTCACCCCCACCCACCCACCACTCTCCCCCACCCACCACTCACCCCCACCCACCACTCTCCCCCACCCACCACTCTCCCCCACCCACCCACCACTCACCCCCACCCACCACTCACCCCCACCCACCATTCTCCCCCACCCACCACTCTCCCCTACCCACCACTCTCCCCCACCCACCCACCACTCTCCCCCACCCACCCACCCACCACTCTCCCCCACCCACCCACCCACCACTCTCCCCCACCCACCCACCCACCACTCTCCCCCACCCACCCACCCACCACTCTCCCCCACCCACCCACCACTCACTCACCCGCCCGCCCGCGCGCCGGAGGAATTGGGAGGAAAGTAAATAATGGGAAAGTGATCTGGGGGGGATGGGGGGATGGGGGGATGGGGGGTTGGGGGGTTGGGGGGTGGTGCGGTGACGGTAATAGTAGTGGCGGCGGTGGTGCTGGCAGTGGTGGTGGCGGTAGTGATAGTGGTGGTAGTGGCGGTAGTGGCCGTGGTGGTGGCGGTAGTGGTGGTGGTGGCAGTGTTGGTAGTGGCGGTGGTAGTGGCAGTGTTGGTGGTGGTAGTGGTGATGGTTGTGGTGGTAGTGGCGGTGGTAGTGGTGATGGTTGTGGTGGTAGTGGTGGTGGTAGTGGTGGTAGCGGCGGTGACGCGCCGAGTGACGGTCGCGGTGCCCCCCCCCCCCCCGCGTGTCCCTCCGGGGGGCGGCGAGAGTCGCGATTTCACGCGAATCCATTCGGCGAGACTTGAGTTCCGTGCGTCTGGGCGGCTGTCACGGAGCCGCGGCCCCTCGCGAGGAACACATCAAGCGGCGGCCGAGAAGGCGGCGATGAGAGCGAGGGGGGGGGCGAGAGAAAAGGGGGGTGGAGGGGGCCACGGACGCGTTATGGACACCCACCCCTCCCCTCCCCTCCTCCCCCCCTCCCCGTTGCAATTCGTGAGTTTGAAACGAGTTGAGGTGGACGGGATCAGTGAGGTTCGTGATGGTGGAGTGGCAGGAAGCCAGCTCGACACCTTGGCCAAGTCGTCTCCGCTTGGCTGGGCGATCCTTTCACATCCAAACGACCACAACCCACGGCCACATCTCAGCGGCCACAACACAACCGCCACAACCCACCGGCCACAACCCATCGGCCACAACTGTCTAGCCACAACCCATGGGCCAGGTCCCATCGGCCACATCCCACATCGAAGCGGCCACCACCCATCAGCCACAACCGACTGGCCACAACCCATCTGCCACAACCTATCGACCACAACCCATCCGCCACAACCGTCTGGCCACAACCCATCTGCCACAACCTATCGACCACAACCTACCGGCCACAACCGTCTGGCCACAAACGATTGGCCACAACCCACCGGCCACAACCCACCGGCCACAACCCACCGGCCACAACCCACCGGCCACAACCCATCGACCACAACCCATCGACCACAACCCACCGGCCACAACCCATCGACCACAACCCATCGACCACAACCCATCGACCACAACCCATCGACCACAACCCATCGACCACAACCCATCGACCACAACCCATCGACCACAACCCACCGGCCACAACCCATCGACCACAACCCATCGGCCACAACCCACCGGCCACAACCCACCGGCCACAACCCATCGACCACAACCCATCGACCACAACCCATCGACCACAACCCATCGACCACAACCCACCGGCCACAACCCATCGACCACAACCCACCGGCCACAACCCATCGACCACAACCCACCGGCCACAACCCAACGGTGAGATGCCACCAGCTGGGAGTTTGCGAGCACCTATTAAACAAATCGCCTTAGAAGGGCGAGCGTGATCTGGGACCAGTGGCCGTGCCCCCCCCCCCCCCCCGTGCCGTGGAGAGGTTTTCAACGCGACGATGCCGAATCGGTGAAAAATGAATATGCCCATAAAATCATTCACGGCACGGACCCGCTGAATTGTGTCCCACCGGGTTGGATCCCTGGGCCCCCGTGCTGCTGCTGTGGGTGCCAAACCTGTCACACCGCCGAGGCGAGGGATAATCGAGTGGCGTGAGAATCAATAGGCGATCCGCGTTTAATGAACAGAGCGGGCGGGGGGGGGGGGCATTGCGATGGGGGTCAAAGGCTCAGCCCCTGCAGTTGCCTATCGGTGTCGCTGCTGCTGCTGGCGGAAGGGGCCTCCACTAGGGGGAGCGCAAGAGGGTACTTGGTCTACTCTTCCACGCCGGCCAGACAGTATTTGACAGAGTGTGGCAGTTACTCACACTTTACCCCACCATCACGAAAACTGCCCTTCGACTACTTGTAGAGTAGCCGTATACTGTTGCGTTGAATCCCCACGAAGTGGTCAATGTTTTATACACCCTGGTTGAGATGATTAGCATGATGATTAAGGTCAACCCCTTACGCAAGGGGAATATTTGAGTGAAGTTATAATCGATACGCCTCCCCGGATTTAATGAGGGCTGGAGTGGCGCTCATTGTGGTATCTTTATCAAGACCGAGTCGAGGCACAGATACTAATGATAGCTTGCTGATATAATAATATCCTGCTGTTAATACTAATAACAATTCACGGCTTCCAATCAACTGCTGGATGAAGATATCGCCACGTCGTGTTGATTCTGCGTTGGTTGGCCATTCTTCACCACACCGGTCAGTGCGAGTGGTTGGATGTGGTTAAAGGTAAATTTGTTTTTTTACCAGCTAAGGTCCACTGAGCTACGTAGCTCTTTCCCAGAAGCAACCTGGCATCACCAGGCGAGGTCGTTTGTGTGTTGTTAGTGGTGTAGTGTGTTTGTGTGTTGTGAGTGGTGTCGTGTGTTTGTGTGTTGTTAGTGGTGTAGTGTGTTTGTGTGTTGTGAGTGGTGTAGTGTGTTTGTGTGTTGTGAGTGGTGTCGTGTGTTTGTGTGTTGTGAGTGGTGTCGTGTGTTTGTGTGTTGTGAGTGGTGTAGTGTGTTTGTGTGTTGTGAGTGGTGTAGTGTGTTGTGTGTTGTGAGTGGTGTAGTGTGTTTGTGTGTTGTGAGTGGTGTAATGTGTTTGTGTGTTGTGAGTGGTGTCGTGTGTTTGTGTGTTGTGAGTGGTGTAGTGTGTTTGTGTGTTGTGAGTGGTGTAGTGTGTTTGTGTGTTGTGAGTGGTGTAGTGTGTTTGTGTGTTGTGAGTGGTGTAGTGTGTTTGTGTGTTGTGAGTGGTGTCGTGTGTTTGTGTGTTGTTAGTGGTATCGTGTGTTTGTGTGTTGTTAGTGGTGTAGTGTGTTTGTGTGTTGTTAGTGGTGTCGTGTGTTTGTGTGTTGTTAGTGGTGTCGTGTGTTTGTGTGTTGTTAGTGGTGTAGTGTGTTTGTGTGTTGTGAGTGGTGTAGTGTGTTTGTGCGTTGTGAGTGGTGTCGTGTGTTTGTGTGTTGTGAGTGGTGTCGTGTGTTTGTGTGTTGTTAGTGGTGTCGTGTGTTTGTGTGTTGTTAGTGGTGTAGTGTGTTTGTGTGTTGTGAGTGGTGTAGTGTGTTTGTGTGTTGTGAGTGGTGTAGTGTGTTTGTGTGTTGTGAGTGGTGTCGTGTGTTTGTGTGTTCTTAGTGGTGTCGTGTGTTTGTGTGTTGTGAGTGGTGTAGTGTGTTTGTGTGTTGTTAGTGGTGTCGTGTGTTTGTGTGTTGTTAGTGGTGTCGTGTGTTTGTGTGTTGTGAGTGGTGTAGTGTGTTTGTTATACTGGTAGGAACCTCCTGGTTACACCAGCCCACAGGGGATTATTGTGTCCGTTATGCTGGGAGGGGCTGGGTGGGGAGGGGAGGGTGGGGAGGGTGGGGCTGGGTGGGGAGGGGCTGGGTGGGGAGGGGAGGGTGGGGAGGGGCTGGGTGGGGAGGGTGGGGCTGGGTGGGGAGGGGCTGGGTGGGGAGAATGGGGCTGGGTGTGGAGGGTGGGGCTGGGCGGGGGTGGAAGGGGTGGGGCTGGGTGGGGGGTGGGAGGGAGGGGTGGGGCTGCGTGGGGAGGGGCTGGTCACCCCGTGGTGCCCTTATAAAATTCAACGTTTAACCTACTCACGCCGGCTTGTGCCCGCCCTCACAGTTGGGCATATTTACGGAATACACCACGCTGCCGTTGACCCTGCCCATTGACCGAGCAACCCAACGTTCCTACCAGCTCCCTCCGCAGGAATGTGTTTCAGGGTGTAGTGTGTTGCTGTTAGTGGTGTAGTGTGTTTGTGGTGTAGTGATTGTTGTTGTTAGTGGTGTAGTGTGTTTGTGGTGTAGTGATTGTTGTTGTTAGTGGTGTAGTGTGTTTGTTGTGGCTAGATGTGGCTAACAGACACCCACTGCATTTTGGACGCCCATCGCAGTTTCTGAGTCCACGTGTTTCTCTCCCCGACGCCGATGACAGAAACCTTTTAACTTCAGACCACACAGCCTGCAGGCTCTCGACGGAGTCAACAGGCAGCAGTGGCGACGTTTGAAGATCATCGTCAAGATCATCGTCGTCGTGTGCTGCAACACCTCTCCTATTCAATAGACCTCATCTCCTTGTGTCTCTCTCATTATCATCATCACGGTGGCGAGGAGATGTTAACTACCTCACCAGGTATACAGGTGCCCGTGGGTTCCATCCCAACCCTGACGCCTGCTTCTGTATATTTGGAGTTTGCGTGTCTCTCTCATCAGCTCCCCCCTATCTCCGGTTGTAGCCAACATCTTCATGGAGAAATTTGAGACGGACGCCATCCAGACTGCCACTCTACGCCCGACCTTATGGAAGAGGTACGTAGACGACACTTTTGTCATCTGGCCACATGGCCGGCCTGCTCTAGACCAATTTCTCGACCACATCAATTCCATACACCCAGCCATCAGATTCACCATGGAAGTCGAAAATGATGGCAAGCTACCCTTTTTGGATGTCCTAATCAAAAGGAGACCTGATGGTTCAATGAGCCACTCTGTCTACAGGAAAGCCACCCACACGGATGCTTATCTAAAACCGGATTCCCACCACCATCCATCCCAGAAGAATTCTCTCATCAAGACTCTATATCATAGAGCCCAATGCATCTCCGACCATGAACACATTTCCAGTGAACTCAAACACGTACGCCAAGCTCTTAAGGCTAATGGTTACTCCGACTACACAATCCGCAAAGCCATCACTCCAACCATCAAGAAGGATCCTGTTGAGGAGCCTTTCAAGACCATCACCTTACCCTACATTGCTGGGGTCACAAAAAAGATCTCCAAAATCCTGATGAAACACAAGATCCAGGTCCGATTCAACACAGTACATAAAATCCGTGATCTGGTCCCGTCTGTAAAAGATGTGGTTCCAGACATACAGTACCCTGGCGTCTACAAACTAAGTTTCCTCTGTGGTAGCAGTTACATTGGAGAAACCAAACGACATGTCTCGGACCGCATCCGTGAACATAAGGCAGACCTGAAACACGGTAGGACAAACACCTCAGCCGTGGCAGATCACTGTTACAATTCAGTGGGCTCACATGACATTGACTTCTCCAAGACAGAGGTTCTCTGCAAGCCATCTGGCTATCATGAGAGATTCGTTCATGAGGCGATCCACATATACAAACACAGAGACAATTTCAACCGAGAAGATGGATTCTGGCTTAGCAATCATTGGAAGGACGTAATAAACCATTTCGGATCTTAACTGATTGTGTTCACGTTTACGGTGACTTTCAGACCGCGTTCCACTCACTGGCATGGTGCAGTGTGCAGAGTAATGTATGGTGTCGTAATTGTATAGTAAACATATAGCAGTGTGATACACATTAGGGTGGGTAGAATAATACATAGTGTTATATTAAAATGGATAAGGCAGCAACTGCAGCAGCAGCAGCAAGTGCAGCAGCAGCAGCAGCAACTGCAGCAGCAGCAGAAACTGCAGCAGCAGCAGCAGCAACTGCAGCAGCAGCAACTGCAGCAGCAGCAATTGCAGCAGCAGCAGTAACTGCAGCTCCCTTTGATGCTGTTAATCCTGCATAATGCACATGCATATGCAGTACTAATCACATTCCTGCATTTCCCATAAATATGCTAAATTCCTTTTGATATGCAAATTCCTTTGTCAATGCGCCCAGCTTATATATATGCTCCAAGCTCGTGTGCTGTTTCATTCAGACTCTGTCGCCTCGACGGACCTGGTTTTCACCTGAGGACGGCTGCTTGCGTTGTGGCCGAAACGTCGTGAGAATTGTTTTATTATGTTTTATTTGTATTATTTTATTACTTCCCTTCTACGTGACTTTACCGAAAGAACCAAGAAGATCATCATCATCACGGTGGCTAGGAGATGTTTACTACCTCACCAGGTATACAGGAGGCAGTGGGTTCCATCCCAACCCTGACGCCTGCTGCTGTATATTTGGAGTTTGTATGGCCTCTCTCTCGCCGTGGCCGCGTGGATTTTTCTCCGGATCCCCCGGGGGTTTCCCTCCACGTTTAGAATCAGAGTCACGCGTTCAGAGTGTTATTTGGTTGCTTGTAAATTTCCACACGACAAGCCACTTCTTTGTTGAGCTAGCCAGGTCACTGCTGAAAAATAGCTACAGAGATCAGTGGGCCTAAGCTGGTAACATAAAATAAATTGTTGATAGTTATTGACAAACGTGTCGTGTTTCTTTAAATACGACCGCAGTTCAGCGCAACTCCTCTTGGCCGTGATTTCAACTAAAACAGAACCATTTCATTGACCAGGTAAGGCCCACCCAAGCTACTATCGATTTTTTTTCAGGAAGCGACCTGACCACAAACAATAGTCTAAGGCAGGGGTGGGGAACGTCCGGCCCGCGGGCCATACAAGGCCCGCGAAATCATTTGGTGTGGCCCTGCCAAGGCAACCGCAGGCGGGACTCGAAATTCAATAAATATCGGAGCAAACCTGGAAAAGCAGTTGCGAGTAGCAGCAACATCATCAATACCAGCTAACATCACACGCCTCGCCAGAGAGAAGCAGTTCCAGCCATCACATTAGGGGTGAGTGAATTAAATGTTTGACCAAATATAACAGGCTACTTTTCAAGATGATAATTTTGTATGGCCCGCGAACGATGTTATATTTAACACGTAGGCTTTCGCGACCAATATTATTCATAATATAGGTGGGCTAAAGAAGTCAATTAATTTGTCCTTTGAAAACGTGACACATTTTTTACTGTTTGGCCGTGTCGGGTAGTGGAGGGTTACGACACATTTATAAATAACGCGATCTGACCCAAAAACCTATATTATGAATAATGTTATAAATATCCAAATGGCCCTTGGCATAAAAAAGGTTCATCTTCTTGGTTCTTTCGGTCAAGTCACGAAAGCTTTAAATCTGAAAATAAAAAAGGTTCCCCACCCCTGGTCTAAGTGATGTGCCACGTGGAAATATCAGCAGCCAAAATTATCTTTAAACGCGTGACGTTGATTCTAAACGTGGAGGGGCAAAAACCGGAGGGAACCAGAGACAAAAATCCACGGCGAGAGAGAGATTCGCAAAAAACTTCAAATTTACAAGCAGGCGTCGTCAGGCTCGGATTCGAGACCCACGGCTTCCGTGCACAGCAGGCGAGGGGAGGTGACATCTCGAGACACGCCGATGGCGGGGAGCTCGGCTTCACGGATCTCGTCTCATTCGGCCGGCACGTGTAGCAGTCGCTTTAGTACTCGCTCATGAAGCTTGTCTTCGCCAGGCAACAAACTTTTGGCTAAATATAATAACGTACCTGATAAAACATTTTTTTTATCCACTATCAGACACTAACAGCTACTCCTACAATGTGTATTTTTGCGCAGATATAACCGCAAAAATTGTCGACTTGATTCAACTTCTTATATTTAAAGACGTACACATTGGAAACAGCTCAAGTTAAAGATTCCGTTGTTCTTATATTAGAAAGAACACAAAATAATTAACTTAATAGTCTGTGAGGGGAAGCTCCTTTTACCATTTTCGAATTATTCAGATTTGAACAACATAAAATAGTATTCTTGTTCAAGACCACTTGAATCCAAAATAAAAAAACAATAAGATAAAACAATGGTTCTCACTTTAATTTAATTTGCTGTTTAACGCTCTATCAAAAGAAAAACCGCAATCTGAAATTTTGAACGGTTTCTGAATGACACCACGCACAAAACGTGTTTATGGGGCACTTAAAAATCGAGATTTGGGGGATGTTTCCTGTTGTTTGTGCCCTAAAAGTTACCCGCGTACCAAATTTCAGCTTTCTACATTGTCGGCAGAGTCCCCAGATGGTTTTTGAGACGTACAGATTAAAGGTCTTAATTTGAAGACAATTGTAACGAAAACGCAGGCCCAGTTACAGCGATGCTGGGCAGCATCTACACAGCCAGGTGGTCGTCGTCCTTCGCTAGGACCGACAAAGCCCCACGACGCAGATGAGCCCATTCCACGAAAAGGAGGGGAAATCAAGGTGGGGGAGGGGGGGGCGTGATAGCGGGAACGGAACGTAAATTTTTGTTCAAATAGCTTTATTAGATTTTTTTGCTGTACACAAGAAAGGCCCACTGCCGAAAAATTTCGGGTTGACAAAAAAACAGCAGCACGCGAATATCCGCCAGGCCGCATGTACCCGACGCGTCCCGGTTAATGTGGGGGGGGGGGGGGGGGGGGTAGACAACCCGGTGAAGCGGGCGGGTACAGAAACTACGTCGCATTTACATGGGAAAGTCGCGCCGGTAGAACACTCGTTTAGTAGACTGTTTTTGTACCACGGGGTGGGGGTTTCAAGGATCAGCCGGCACGCCTACGGTCGTCGACCCGTTCCCTCTCGTTGGCGAGGCTGCGGCTGCCGTAAGCCGGGCAATCTGGGAGTCTTTCCCGGGACATTCAAAGTTCCCCGGTGTTTGAACAGTTGCTGAACTATAACAATGACGCATTAACGATCCACGCCTCACTCGACACAATACTGGGAGATTTTCGTCGACCCGTGAGAGCCCTCCGTTTCTCTGCGCACCTTTCGATGTGGCAACCCTTGCCGCTGCAGTTGAGTAAGCATCGGAGGAGAAAAGCTAAAAAGGCGGCCGGGCGTAGGTCCAGCCATCCTGCCCTCTGATGTGCTTACGCCAGCCTTAATAGGCGCTCGCTAACCAGCCCTTGCACCCCCCCCCCCCCTTTAATCCCCGAGAAAGTCCAAGACGCGACACGGAGCGGGCGGGATCCGCCCGGCTCACGAGGCTGGCCCTGCCGCTCCGGTTCCGCCCGGCGCTCCGTTCCGCGAGTCCTGCGAGCCGGGGGCAGCGGTGGTCGCCTGCATGAGCTCGTACAGCTGCTCCACCTGCTCCTCGCGCAAGTTGGACAGGTGCTCGTCGTTCAGGTAAGCTCCGGGCCGGATCACCCGACCCGGATCCTGAGTCACCTGCGTTTGCAGGGTGGTCGCATACGCCTGTGGAGGGTTGGGGGTGTCAGGTGGGACGGAGGGAGCAAAGCGGAGGCCGATTATGAAGACACAAGGCAAGTTTCGAAGAACAAATGTGACCTAAGGTCTTCGCTCATTTACCAGCTGCACATTCCTTATTGCCGTACAAATACTGGAGGAAGGGCCTTTGCTATTGAGGCCCCCAGGATCTGGAATTCAATTGCCAATAAACTGCAACTTGAATCACTACCTGTGAGATCTTCACTCAAAACTGCTCTAGAGGAGTTGTACACCCCTAGCTGCCACTGCTATTCAGTGGCCTGAAATCAAATGTTTTCATTCCGGATAACCGCTGCAAAGTATGATCTGTGTTTTGATTTAGTGTGCTGATCTTTAAAGGTGCATTTGAAAATGTTTGATACTCCTACTGATGCCCCTGCTGTTGTGGAGTGACTCATGCAGCCAGCTATGGCTGCAGGGTTTGGTGGTACATGTTGTTTATGTCGTTTATTGTGAAATTTCGGTCACAGTTCCTATGATCACTGTTACATTGCTTTTTTGGCTTTATTTTGGTGATTTCGAAAAGTTTTTTGGTTTGGCCATGTTTGTTTGTTGTGGTACGGAGTTAGAATGATGGCTTTAATCTAAGTTGTCTTGTGGTTGTTGTTGTTGTCTGACTTGCATCCCGCTGGGATTTTTGCACAGCGATGGCATAGCCACTTTAAGATGTTTTTTGTTCATGTTTTTGTTTTTTATTTGTTGTGGTTGCACCCGATTCAAGAGCCGAATGGCTCACAGGGCTATACCAAATAAATGAAACTGAAACTATCGGTTCTTCAAGGCGTTATCTGGTCGTATGTACATTGTATGTTCATACGTTGAACTTCTTTTGCACCCTACGTCACCAACCGTGCTAATCGGAGGTGCGGGGGAAGGACAACAAACTAATCATACAAAGCAGTTCTTAAGAAAAGAGTTTGCAATCTCGATGATATCGGGAGGAGCGTTCCAGACGGCCGCAGATGTGCATCTGAAAGCGCGCGACGCGACGACCGTTTTTGTTCCATGGCCGAGACAAAGGCCGCCGCTACTGTGAGGATGAGTGCCAGAGTTTTGCGTGATGGTGGTTTATGAGATCAGCAAGGTATCGTGGTTGTGCCATACTTCACCGCGCTGGTCACCGTGGGTTGATGAAAGGGGGAGCCAGGAACGATTCAGATGTCGCTCATCGCTCGCGTTAGCCACGGCTAGGAATCAAACTCAAGTTCCCCGTGTCAGAGCGCTTTTAACTCGTGATGTTGAAAAGAAAGCCCAACTTGTGTCGTTTTCGTTGAAAGTGATTTAGGTACATGAGCTCGATTCTGGGCCACGGCTAACATCAGCGACACGCGGTCGCAGTCGATGCATTCCAAACAAAAGGGCATGCGAGTCGCACACGGTACACACACACAGTATATACACACACGCAGTACACACACAGTGCACACACGAAGTACACACAGTACACACACACAGTACACACACACAGTACACACACGCAGTACACACAGTACACATACACAGTACACACACGTAGTACACACAGTACACACACAGAGTACACACACAGAGTACACACACGGTACACACACAGTACACACACACGGTACACACACGGTACACACACAGTACACACACACAGTACACACACACTACACACAAACGGTTCACACACACAGTACACACACAGTACACACACACGGTACACACACAGTACACACACACAGTACACACACGGTACACACACACACTACACATACAGTACACACACACAGTACGCACACACGGTACACACAGTACACACACACGGTACACACACACAGTACACACACACGGTACACACACGGTACAAACACAGTACACACAGTACACACAGCACACACAGTACACACACACAGTACACACACGGTACACCCTAACCCCAGAACGTACGTGCGGCCCCCCACCGCCGTCCGCGTCACTCGCTTGTTCACGCTCGCTCTGCCTAGCGAGCGCATTTATTTATCGCCATTATCGCCCCCCTCGCGAAGCACATAAACAAGTGACGAATTGCCAGTCAGGCTCCCTCTTTACGATCATAATTGGACCACAAATTCACCGGCGGCAATGGGGTGACACGAGCGAGCGAGCGGCGGTGGCCGTACCTGTTGCAGGAGCCCCCCCCTGCCCCCCACCACTGCCCCCCACCACTTCCCCCCACCACCACCACCACCGCCACCGCTCCGCAAAATTTACTGCCGTGAGAGGCCTCTCATTCACGCGGGGGGCATCATCGAAAACTCATTAGCGGCCGAACGAGCGGCGATAGAAATGCGGCGATCGCTATTCCGTTATTTATTTAATAATACCCCCCCCCCCACCTTTCCCGCTCGCTCTTGGATATTGACTGATGGAGGGGTGGTGGTTGGTGACGGCGTGGAGCAATAGCACGATCGATGCATTCCTTTACAAAGGGAAAGGCCGGGCGGGGGGGGGGGGAGAAAAAAGAAAAAAAAATCAAAAGCCGACGAGACGCATTTTCAATTAGTCGAGGGAATTACGGCCGTCGTTGTCCAACCCCCATCCACCGGTGGCCGCGCTTAAGCCGTATTTAGGGTCGCGATAATATTTGGTGGGGGGTGGGTGGGGGGGGTGGTGGGGGGCACTTTCGCGAACGAAAATCTTCGCCGCCGCCGCCGCCGCTAACGCCGCTGCCGAAAAGCCCCGGGCGCGGGGAAAATCGCGGAGACGGAAAAATCCCCCGGAGTTCTGCGTGGGCGATCCTGCGCCAACAGAAAAAAAGAAGCTTCTTCACAGCTCGTCGGGATTTCTCCCGGGTAAATTTAAAGATTTAAATTCTGTAATTTGACAAAAATCCGCGTTTTCGGGAGAGAGGGAGGGAGAGCGTGTAATTCGGTTTCGCGAGACAAAAATGCCCCCGCGGATGTAAGCGGACAGAATGAAAAGAGAAGCGAAAGAAATCGACTGGAAGGACCCGCGAGCGGGAGAACTTGATTTGGCTCGCGCGACGGCGGGGGCCTCGTTAGAATTTCCAACGCGGGCTCCCCGGCCGCCTCTTGCGAGGCCCTCACCCTCCGTGTGCGCGCGCGTCAATAATCGGACATCAAACGGTGGCGCAGCGGGTTGCTTCATTATCTCCCCCCCGCCCGTCTCCGCGCGATCATCTGCGTGGGTCGCGAGGGGGCGATAATGGCGCCACGGTTAGCGAGATGTTAAACGTGTTCTTTGGTTCTTTCGGTAAAGTCACGTAGGTAGAAAAATAATCATAAAAAATAAAGTGAATAAAAAAACTATAAAAATAAAAATAAGGAAGCCGTGGGTTCTATCCCAACCCTGACGCCTGCTGTATATTTGGAGTGCGCGTGTCTCTCCCCCTCTCTATCCCCGTGGTCATCCTCGGAGCCGGCGGCTTTAGGCTAACCGTCGAACGAAGACGGTCACCGCATCGCGCACTTTCAGACGCGCTTCCACCACTGGAACTCTCTTCCTTCCGATATTAGGAAGCCACTGGAGCTATGCACTTTTACATCTAAATTGAAAACTCCTTTCCTAAAAACTGCTTTTAGTGCGTAGTTTGTTGTGCTTCCCCTAAACCTCCGACTAGCACGATTGGCTACGTACGGTGCGAAAGAAGTTCAACACATGTCTGTACATCCCCGACGTAAACCGAGGTATCGCTGTGCAAAGAAAACTCTACTCCGTGCCGCCACGTAAATAATATATGTTCTAGTCCATCAGCCTATCGGCTTAAAACATCAATATTATCGAGCGGGCTTATTACTCTAATTCTGCTGGCTTACCACGTGTTATTGCAACGGGGTGCGCTTGCCAACGATACCTGACGATCCAGCAGCATTTGTTTAGCAAGCCAGACTCGGCTGAAGAGAACCAGGAGATGGAACCTGGTCCCGAGGTTAGCTCGGCTAAACGAACGCAATGTTGATAATGGTCCTGTTTGCAAAAGCCTATGATGAACAGGCCGATGGACAACCACACCAATGCGCCTCCAACGTGAAAGGACGCCTGGCAGCGACGGCCTCGGGTGCGTTTTGCTAAATATTTCGTCGCATCTTCAGAGCCGACACTCAATTTGGCTCTCCTACAGATTTTCTTTCCAGAACAAATTATTCCAAAAAGTAACAAACGCAATAATTAAAGGTCCCAATGAATGTCTGCTACCCATATAAAAGGTGTGCCTTGCAAAAGTAATTGACCTCGGGGTAATTGTACGTCTTCATCATTTTCCTAGTTCGCGAAAACTATTTATTTCGTATGCAGGTGATGGCGCGTGTGTGTTGGGGGAGCGGTGGTGCAGCGGTTAGCGCTACGCTGCGCTACGAAGCCCGCCGACCTGAGTTCGATTCCCGCTCACGGCCAACACCGGTGACGATTTTCTGAATCGATCCTGTGCCTCCCCTAGGTCGACTCAGCCTCAACCTAGTGCCGTGTGTAAACATGTCCAACCCTCGCTGCTGCCTCCACAGTGATGGATTACAGACGGTGAGTGTGACACTCTGACATGGTGATTGTGGCAGTGATCACGATGACAGAGATAGCCTCGACAATAATCTTGACTTAAAGCTTTCGTGACTGCAGGAATTCGTGTTCTTTGGGTCTTTCGGTAAAGTCACGTAGATAGGTTCAAAGAAAATAACCAAAAATAACAAAAATATATATTTTTGTGACTTTATTGAAAGACCCAAAGAAGATGAATTCCTGCAGTCACGAAAGCTTAGATAGGTTAAAAGAAAATAACGCATTTTTTTTTGTTATTTTCTTTGAACCTATCTACGTGACTTTACCAAAAAACCCAAAGAACACGACAATAATGTTCGCGTTGATAGCGGCAATGGTAAGGGTGCTTGTGGCGGTGATGATGGCAAAATCAGCAATTGTGGTGGTGGTGGTGTTGGTGGCGTAAGTGGCGACGGTGGTGGAGAACTTTCTGTGGTGGCGTTTATGGCATAGGTGGTGATGGTGGTGGTGGCATACCGTGTCTACCCATAGAGTTTACCCGAATTCTTGTACAGGGCAATTGAGTTTTCAGGTCCATATGGCGTACAGCCGTTTCAATACGGGCAACAAATCTTTTGTCTATTTGTTTGTGTTTCTCCCTTGTGATGGGGCTTTGTCGGATGAACGTTGAGATTTATAAGGGCACGGGGTGACCAATAAGGTCTGAATTCGTCTGTAATAAGGCACTGATAAGGGGTTGACAGGTACGTGGTGGCGGCGATGGCGGTGAAGGGGGTGGTGGAGATGGTGGCGGTGATGGCGATTGTTGCAATGGCGGTGGCAGCAATGTGTTCATGATTGTGTTTACAGTGATCCTGGTGGTGGCAGCTATGATGGTGGTGATGGCGGTGGAATTGGTGGTGATGATGGTGGGAGTGCTGGTGGTGGTGGCTGAGTAGAGGCTTGCGGAGCCCCAATGTGGTTACAGGCCAGGGCGGTCTCGCACAGACACCATATTTTCTGTCCGTATGCTTAAGCAGAGGTGTAGGGAATTCCAACAGGACCTACATCTCAGCTTTATTGACCTGGTCAAGGCTTATGCTATCATCAATAGGCCTGGGCTCTGGGTTGTTCTTTGTGCTTTCCAAGTCCCTGACTCTCTGCTCACAATCATTAAGGAAATTCATGATGGTGAGCAGACTCGGGTAAAGCTACGTGGCTGGAAGTCAGAGCCATTCACTGTTCACCATGGAGTGCGACAGAGATGTCCTTTGGCTCCGACATTATTTAACATATTTGTCGACCACGTAGTGATATACACTTTCCATGGCTGTACCAGAGGAATCTCCATCTAGTACAGATACAATGGGAGGCTGATCAATGTCCGTGTGTGATCGAGGGATGTAATGTATGCTGATGATCCGGCGATTGCTGCTCACTCAGAGGAGTTGGAGGTGCTGCTGCTGAACCTGGAGCGTGCCACTAAGAAGTGGGGCCTTACCATCAGCCCCTCCAAAACTAAGCACCTGCCTGGGTATTTTGCCATCAAAGACTCCACCCACTCAACCCCCTGTTGGCGGGGCAGTTGTGGAGGGAGTGGAGAAGTTTCCATACCTTGGCAATGTGCTTATGACCAGTTTCAGTTTGGCAGCAGAGGTCTCACTCCGAATCAATCGAGCGGCATTGTCTTTTCATTGGCAGCGTAATGCCGTGTAGAAGCTACCTGGTCTGTCGCTCCACACAAAGCTTCAGGTCTTCTCGACCATGGTTATGCTTGCGAAACGTGGACACCCCTAATATAACATCTACGCCGGTTAGAAACATTAAGGTTGGCCTGCCTACGATCCTGGGTTTAACCAGGCTGGATTGTTGGAGGAGCTCACAAATCCTTGAAAGATCTGGACACAGTTCCATCGGTGAGCTCCTCCAGCAGGAAAGGCTGCGTTGGCTGGGTCATGTAGCCCGCTTACCAAACCACCGCATGCCCAAACAGCTTTTGTTTGGCCGGACAGAGGGGAAAAAACAGGCACGGCACGGGCTAGAGAAGAGATGGAATGATGTGGCACGAGAGTATATGGATCTGAGTGGACTTGCCAATGACTCATATACCAGATCGGCCTCTGTGGAGGAAGCTCATGAAGGAAGCTACTGGGCAGTTGGAAGCAGTTTCCCTCCAGCAACGGAGGGCGGAGGAGCGACGCTCACACCAACGAGCTGAGCGCCTGGCGGCTAAAACAGCAAGTCGGCACAGTAGGGGGAACAGCTTTGTGCATCTACCATGGCACCTGCTGGGTCTGTCCCGTGACCTCCTGCCAGCGAGCCTTCGATGTTTCACGTGGCCTCGAAGTGCATCTGGCCTAGCACAGATGCCGTGGTGACGTCACCGTCACTTAGTAGCGAATGGTGGCTCTTGGTATTGGTGATCGTGGCGGTGCCAGTGATGGCGGTGGTGGCAATGTTTGAGTGATGGTGGCGGCGGTGATGGCGGTGGTAGTGGTGGTAGCAACAATGTGCGAGTAATGGTGGTGGTGGCGGCGGTACTGGCGATCGTGGTGGTGGCAACGGTGGTGGCGGCAACGTCGCCGACGGGAAAAACTCGCCTCCCACTCGGCGAGGAACTGCTCGGCGAGGCGCGGGCCGGCCGTCTTGTTGCGCCGGAACTCGTCCTTCACGTAGCGGTCGCCCAGCTCCGCCAGCTCCACGGGGAGGTGGCGGTGCAGCTGCAGCAGCCGGCGGTAGAGGGAGCGCACGCGCGTCACGTGCCGCACCGCCGGCATCTCCTGTCCGGCGTTGACCCTGGACGGACGGCAGAAAAGGAGGCGCACCTCCGATTACAACTCGCTCTCCCCGCTGAATTGATTACGTACAGGGACTCCTCTACTTACGAACATTCGACTTACGAATTTGCAGAGATGCGAACAAACCTGGTCCGTATGTCCAGTTGCCTGGTTGGACCGAGAGTCGTAAGTTCAACCGCCGCGCAATAGACAGTGGTCGTCGCATCTCTATCTGTAGAACATGAAGAACCAGTGGCATCTACATCTACAGAATATGACACTTTTAAAGCCATTCGCCTTGTTTAGTGTACACGCCGTACAACGTGTTTGGAATCGGCAGGAGTAAAGTTGGACTTACGAACAAATCGACTTACGTACAGACCTCTGGAACCGAACGAGTCCCTGTATTCATATTTAGTGACTCGCTTTACCATAATAATAATAATAATAATAGGGTTTTCCCCTTTTTTCTGGCAACAAAACTGAAACCTTTTACAAGGAATCATGTGTTCATTAACCACAATACTTGTGGTCAAAATGCAAACAAAAAACACACTCTGATAATATATGCATTGTCCTTGAAACGGATTGGTCCACACCAGAGACAGCTTTCTTTTGAGCCTCGCCTCAATTGGTGCTAGACCAGAGGACGCCAAAAGGCATACACAGCTCAAATACAATGCACTATCAGAGTAATGAGGGCTCGGGGTGAGCATCTGCATCATTAGATCTCCTTTGCCAATAATATTATTATACTTTGGTACTGGCAAAGGAGGTCTAATGATGTAGTCACTTTACCATCTTGTATATTTGTGTACCCCCTATCGTTTTGTTTGTATCGTTCTGCTGTTTGTAACTTCACTGACCCCCTGCCCCCCGAGGGTGGGGAGGGGCTGGGTGGGGAGGGTGGGGAGAGGCTGGGTGGGGAGGGTGGGGCTGGGTGGGGGGTGGGAGGGGTAGGGCTGGTTGGGGAGGGGCTGGTCACCCCGTGGTGCCCTTATAAAACTCAACGTTTAACCTACTCACGCCGGCTTGTGCCCGCCCTCATGCGGAATACACCATGCCGCCGTTGACCCTGGCCATTGACCGAGCAACCCAACGTTCCTACCAGCTCCCTCCGCAGGAATGTGTTATTAGTCACTGTGTATGTATGTCTGCTACGCAGGGCAATGTGGTTCAGAAGCTCGATGCCTCTGCTGCTGGCCACGATGAGAGAGCTTCAGCAGAGAGAGAGAGAGTTTGTGTCGTGTCGCCGTTCATCCTGCTCCTCCGTAGACTACAGCGGGTCACCTGGTGGTTCATAGTTTGGGTTGCGTGGCCAAATTCGCACTGTGGCTTGCGTTGTTATCTTGGTGTGTGCTCTGGGACTGTTGTTGTTTTTGCTGCCTTCCCTAAGCTTGATAAATCGGACTTACGAAAAAAATTAAACAAGTATTTATATTTAGTGACTCGCTTACCATTTTCACTATTTTGTACCCCTTGTCGTGTTTTTGTTGTATTGTTTGGATGTTGTAACTCGGTGACCCGCCCACCCTGCACACCTGTGAATAAAATAGCTTTATAGCTCATCGGATTCCTGCAGTCTCAATAATGTACAGGTCCTGATTCATGTATCTCTACGGGGTTTCTTTGTTTTATATGGATTTCTACGAGTCCCGATGGGTCTCTATGGATTTACAAAGTTTGGGTCGCATGACCACGATGTCGCAACCGTGGATTATCTTTAATGTCATCTTCCACTTTGCTGTGAAGTGTGCTAATTCAGTACTGTAGACGGAGTCGATAGTATACTTCCTGGAACGGGATTATTTCACACATAAATCCGAAACAAAACATTGCCCCCCCCCCCCGAATCATTCGATATAATCCGCTTTTAAGTCCTGATATTTTCGTCTTTTTTTTTTTATAATAAACCCGAATATTGGGAAGACACCCCTAATATCCGCAATGAATTACCGTAATTCATTACAATGCAGGTAGTCCTCGACTTACGATGGAGATGCGTTACGACGACCCCATCGTAAGTCGAAAATATCGTAAGTCGAAGATGGCCTAGCCTACCCAGGAGTCTTAAAGAATGGGGATAATTTAGCAAAACAGAGCAATATACAGTACCGTACTGTATAAACTATATACTGTATGTATTTATGAATTACAATACTGTATTGCACAGTAAAATGTAAAGTAAAAAACAAGGTAAATTCTTAGCCTACCTATATGAACTGCAATTTAATAGAACGTTTTTTCAGGAAACAATCCTATCTGCTAAATAAATAAAAAACTTTAAACATGCATTGAACGTATCGTATCGTGGTAACCCTAAAATGAAATCGCTAAAGCTACGTATCATACGTATCGTAACGTATCATAATGTACTGTATTCACCAAAATTCTGTCCGTCGTCTGCATTTTACAATTTTGTCGTATCGCCATCGTAAGATCGAAATATCGTAACTCGGGGACTATCTGTACAACCACGTGGTAGGCGACTTACACGTGCACAACTTTTGTTCGAGGTTGAACCACCTTGAGTTTGAGGCTTTGCAATGAGCGCCACCTTGTGGTGGCAACGAGACACTCGGCAAACGTGGAGGATGTGGTGCACCAAGATTTACAACTAAACTATTCATTTCAGCAGGGTTATAAGAG
>NC_083839.1:71088-124289 GCF_015708825.2 Lethenteron reissneri
TTGTGTTGTTATTATCATTATAGTCACTCCTGTTTGCTTTGCAACGAAATGTAAATGACATCTGTCACGTCCTCCTGGACTCACAGTACAGTGGGCGGCTATCTCGTTCAGTGATACATTTGCCTCGATAATTCTGCGTCGTAATATTTGTTCGCGGTCACTAGGATTCAAAGAATGTTCTGCCGAAGGAATTGCATTGATTGGAGCGCTGGTTGAAACGTTTGAGCAATTGTGGATGTATGTTGGACATCTTACGCACGTAGCCAACCGTGCTAATCGGCGTCGTCATAATCTTTTAAATGTATTATTTACTACTCTTTGGTTCTTTCGGTAAAGTCACGTATAAAGATAAAATAATAAATTAAATAATAGCATACGACGTTTCGATTGCAACACAAGCAATCATCATCAGGTATAAATGAAATAGCAACAAAAATCTAACCAGAAAACTATAGACAGATGATGATTGCTTGTGTTGCAATCGAAACGTCGTATGCTATTATTTAATTTATTATTTATCTTTATACGTGACTTTACCGAAAGAACCAAAGAGTAATTCCTGCAGTCACGAAAGCTCCAAAATTAAGTATTATTTACTCCCACCCCTTCAGTGTCGCTATCCATAATTGTTATTATTATTATTAATAATACATGTCTTCCGAGCTTCTTCTTGCACCCTGTAAACTCGATTCAATGTGTATTTGTTCCACGCCAAAATCACGTGCAGCCAGTTACCCAGCTAGCTTCGGTGTCAACGGCCCAGCAGCAGCAGCCACTAACAATGTTGGGGTGCAAAGGAGCCCAGCCATCAGCCAGCCTGGAACCTCGAGGCAATGATAATGTTTTTTTTTAAAAATAGTACTGTACTGTAGTGTGATGCAATGTCACTTTAAAAATAGCGTCCCAACATGTGACGCGATGCATTGGTTGAGGTCATTCGTACGGGAGTGAGTGAATGGGCACGAGCGGTAGAACGGGTGGTGATTGTGATGTCTGGGGAGACAAATTGGTGACCTTTATGGGCAGATAGATTCCATTGAGACCACGGGGAGTCACTCTCTCTCTCTCTCTGTCTCAGACACGGGAGAGAGCCGAGTCTGAAGTATAAAGGGGGAGTGTGGAGACGAGACAATGTGAGGCCCAAAGGTGATGACATTGCTCTACCAATAAGACAATTCTAATATTGTACAGCACTTTGTAAGTCCACTGCTGGATGTAGGCCTCCTTACTCTGTATACCACGGTGGCTCGGAGATGTTAACTACCTCGCCTGGTGTACAGGAGGTCGTGGGTTCGATCCCGACCTTGATGCCTGCTGCTGATTATTTGGAGTTTGCGTGTCTCTCTCATCATCATCATCACGGTGGCTAGGAAATGTTAACTACCTCGCCTGGGAGTTTGCGTGTTCTCCCCGTGGTCGCGTGGATTTTTCTCCGGGTCCTCCGGATTTTCATGTCCACTTTAGGCACCACGCGTTTAGAGTTTTTGGCTGCTGTGAAATGTCCACGTTGTGAGCCACTTCGTTGTGTCCAGGGGTCGCTTCTGAAAAGGAGCTAGACAGCTCAGTGGGCTTCACCTGTCAAAATAAACATTCGGCCGTGTCGGTCGTGGGCGGGTGGGTGGAGAGGAGTCGGGGAGGGGGGCAATGTGTTGACCATACTTCACGCATTGAAGCTTTCGTGACTGCAAGTATTCATATTCTTAGGTTTAATATAAAACAATAACATTCTCACGACGTTTCGATTGCAGCACATGCAATCATCATCAGGTGTGAAAAACAACAGCAAGAAAATTAAATGTTTTCTTGCTGGGTTCAGAGCAATAGCCACTTGCGCCACGGACGATGCTGGCACGTGGGGGATTCGGGGGAGGGGATGGGAGAAGGAGGGGGGGGGCTACGTACGGTGCGAAAGAAGTTCAACGAACATACAGAACCCGCGCCACGCACCGGAGCGAGCGAGATAGCGAGAGAGGATAGAAAACAGGGGGAACATCGACATAGAGTAGGGACAGAGGGGGTAGAGACTTTGACTTGTTAACAACTTTTATTGCCGCCAGCAGCAACAGCACTGGAGGCGATTCCGATACGAAATACACAAAGTCACCAGCAAACAAATAAAACCAACGCTACAAATATAATCTCTGTGGCGCTAAATGCACCGCGCACAACACGAAAGAAAAGCCACGTGGTAGTGGTGGTTGTGGTGTTCATCGCGCACGCCACGGTGACGAGCGAGCGCTTCAGAAGGTGAACACGAGGGTGCCGTCAAAGCTGGTACAGAGAGGGGCTTGTCCGGCTCGCCAGCGTTCCAAGAAGACGTGAGAGAGAGTGAGAGCTGGAGGAGCTGCAAGGTCGGACTACGCCGCGGCTTTGGTCGAATCGGAAGGAGTCGCCTCGGAGCCGGACTTAGCCTCGGCTATTTCCAGGCGACGCGGGCTGCCGAGTGGTGCGTCATGAGCGGGCATCGTGCAGCAGCAGCAGCGGCAGCAGCAGCAGCGGCAGCAGCAACAGCAGCAGCAGCAGCAGCGGCTAAATCGAGCAATGACCACGACAGTCGAAAGTAGTGGCACGTGATTTCCGGCACAAATGAGTAATCGATTAGTCGTTGCTCGTATCATCGCTTGTATGTGTGTGTTTTTTGACAGCCCTGTAGAGCTACTGGTGGAAATTCCACATTCCTAAGACGGGCTTAGGGGGGGGGGAGATTCTATCTATAATTGTACTGTTGACTTCCGCATGAAGCGATACTAATTTTATCGGCTCCCGGAGGGCTGCTTGGCTGAGTAAACAAGTATGAACCCCTCCCCAAGACCAGGGTTCAAACTCGCAACATGTTTAATGGTTGCGAACCGCTCTCTCGAATCACCGGCCCACGTGGATCATCAACAACAACAACAACATCGCCACCGCCGTCACAAACAGAACCTGCGCCATCCTCATCACTATCATCATCACTGTCATCAATCATCATCATCACTATCTCATCACCATCATCACTGTCATCATCATCACTACATCATCATCACTGTCATCATCATCACTATCATCATCATCACTGCCATCATCATCACTATCATCATCATCATCATCACTGTCATCATCATCATCACTGTCATCATCAGCATTATCATCCTAGTCCAATGTTGATTATGTTAACATACTTTTCGTCATTATTATTGTCAAAATTCATCACGATCGCGATCCATCATCGTGGCTATAATCGTCGTGCGCGATTAATGCTGTGATCATCATCATCATCATGGTCGTGTCTAATATCATCATCATCATTATCATCCTATATTAATTATATCATAATCATCATCATCTTCGCCGTCTTCATCACGTTGTACCGTTTAACCGCTTCACCGAACACACAAAGGCCAACAGCGCATCCGCCGTCAGCACCGCACGTCGCGTCTTCTCGCGCACTGCTTAAGTAGCGGCGAATCATGAATCAACACTCAAATCAATTGTCGACGCCGCCGCTGCTGAACCTACCAAACTCCTTGCACGAATTGGCAACGGTCCGTTGCCAGAAACGTCGCCGGATGCGCGCGCGGTGTTACCATCGACCGTTTATTCTAGATTTGAAGCTTTCGTGATCGCAAGGAATCATACTCTTAGGTTTTTTTTTGTCGGTAAAGTCACGTAGGTAAAAAATGTAATAATAATAATAAAAGATAAATAATAAAAAATTATAGAAGAAATAATAGAATAAAATAATAAATCACGACGTTTCGGAGGCAACACAAGCTTCCGTCTTCAGGTGGAAACCGTCACAGCACGATAGCTGTATCAGTGAAGAGAAGAGGATACAGCTATCGTGCTGTGACGGTTCCACCTGAAGACGGAAGCTTGTGTTGCCTCCGAAACGTCGTTATTTTTTATTTTATTTCTATTATTTCTTCTATTTTTATTATTATTCATCTTTTATTATTATTTTTTACCTACGTGACTTTACCGAAAAAACCTAAGAGTATACCATCGACCGTGTTGAGTCGCGGTGTTGCGCTATCAAAACAGATTCGTGTGTGCCCAGCGGTCCGCGTCCATTCACGCTGCTGCGTTATCGCGTTCATCATCGGCACCGCCCACCACCATGATCATCATCATCATCGGTCTTCCTTATCACCTTCATCACCACTGTCGCGGTCGTCACGACTGGTTTGGTTGTTATCAGCCCCCGTGATCGCGACAGAGCAATCTCTAATGAGCGCCGAGTAATCAAAATCGCGCTCGGTAGTGCAGCGGCTGCGACTAAAAAGCGCTTTGAATGCCTCTCGCCCACCGCTATCGTGGGGGGGGAGGGTATGGCAACACCGGGGCACCGTACGGACTAACTCACCCTAACGCTCACCCCGACACTCGCCGGTCATCTCATCCGTCCTCGCGTGGCCGTGACGACCTTCGTAGGGGCTTGCCACTCGCGAACAGCACTTGCCCCGATAGTGCGTTAAAGGCCGTAGGGGTGGGTGGGGGGAGATCTTTGGCTTAGGTACTCCTAACGTGTGCAGTTTAAACCGGGCAAATATTTGAGAGGCTGAATCTATATGGGCGCTCCGTTTGTATCATCAATTTTATTTTCGCACGCGTTCTGGACAATTTTTGAACGTGTGGATGGGGTAGTACGCCACAAAACCACGACCCACCCGAGTTCGATTCCCGCTCACGACCGAACAGCAGTGGCAGCGACAACATTGGAAACCGGTCCTAGGCCTCCCTCTAGGTCGACTCAGCCTCAAATGAGTACCCGGATTTCGGGTTACGGGAGTCAACGGCGTGGCGTTGTTCCACACCGCGCTGGTGAAACTTCACGGGTTGCTACTCGCGAGCAGATCATCGCGGGTGATCTGCTTGCGAGTAGCCGCAGTTGCTGTGCGAACAATGTGGCAAGCATTTGACGTGTCCTCTTGCGCGAGGCCTCACTCGCTTATTGCTGACAGTTTGAAAGACGTCGTGAACCCCCGACGCGCCTCGCTCTCTAATCCACGTGTTCCCCTTCCTGGGCGAACGTCGGTGTCAATTACTCCAAGCACGCACGCCCGTCACCGCAAGCCCCACCAACCCCCCCCCCCCCCCCCCCCGTGGTTCGTGGGGCACTTTTCCCTTCTCCGTTAGTTCCACTGCTCGCCGTTTTGGCGTCGTTCTCTGGTCTCACGCTGGTGGTGAGACCAGGTCATGAAAAAATTAACCCGTAAAAACAAAGTTTTTCACTATAAATCCTTTATATGCGTGGCGGCTAGAGTCCTCTCTTCATCTGGCTTGAGATGGCTGCCACCTATGGGTCAGATGATTTCCTGCCACCATTAAGCAATTGGTAATTAAATATAATTTATTTTTTCCTAAAAAGTGTAAAATTTAGGAAAATTTTTTTCACGAAAATAAATTGTCACGCACACCGACTCTGTGTTAAAAATGTCAGCTCGATTGGATCACGGGAAGTGGGTTAAAAAACGACCGAAAGATTTGCACGGTCGTAAGCGCGCAAGCAAGCAAGCAAGTGAACTTAATATAAAGGATTTAAAAAGGCCGCCGTCTCTGCTGTAGACCAATCAGTTTCAAAGACAATGAACGTTGATCATTATCAGAGCGTGCTTTGTTTGCATGTTCACAGCAAGTATCGTGCGTGGTCAATGCAGAAACTTGATTCCATGCAAGACGTAGCTATTCAGCGTTTTTGACATCTTAACACCTCCTGTTTGATCGCCAGAATGGGATTAAACGTATTCTTATTTTTCGTACGTTCTACCTTTGTTTGTTCAAGACCGCGGGCGGTGATTTTTAAATCCTTTATATTAAGTTCACTTGCTTGCTTGCTTGCGCGCTTACGACCGTGCAAATTTTTCGGTCGTTTTTTAACCCACTTCCCGTGATCCAATCGAGCTGACATTTTGCACACAGACTCGTTGTGCGTGACAATTTATTTTCGTGAAAAAAAATTCCCAAAATTTTACACTTTTTAGGTAATTTTTTTTTTATATTTAATTACCAATTGCTTAATGGTGGCAGGCAATCATCTGACCCATAGGTGGAAGCCATCTCAAGCCAGATGACGAGAGGACTCTAGCCGCCCGTTTCAAAGACCAATGTGGGCTGGGTTGTGGCCCACTGAACACGCATATAAAAGGATTTATAGTTAAAAACTTTGTTTTTACAGGTTAATTTTTCCGAACCACGTGGCAGGCACACACAAAGCAGGGGTGGCACTGCAATCTGATTCATAAACGCGTTCTTCATTTGGCACATCGGTAGCTTGTGAACTATTATAAAAGCAGGATGTAAATAATCGAAAAAACAAATTAAGCAAGGGCACGTAAGTGCAACTTACTTTGTTTAATCAACCCCTGTGTATTTATCAACATTATACAACAAACTTAACGACGAAGAACCAGAGGTGCGAGGCTGCCGTAGAGGTTAAGAACCACCGGTTCAATCTTGATTTGAAGCTTTCGTGAAACAAGCGCTTGTGTTGCGATCGAAACGTCGTGATTTGTTTTATTGTTTTAATTTTATTTCTAACTACGTGACTTTACCGAAATAACTAAAGAGTAACAACCGGTTCAGTTTGTTGTCCTTCCCTCCCCCCCCCCCAGCACCTCCGATTAGCACGGTAGGATATGTACGGTGCGAAGGAAGTTCAACGTTGCATACGTACGCAACGTGAGTTCGTGAACGCATTTTACTCAGCCCCGTGCGGCAACTATAAAGCCACCGTCTCATCAGCGCTAATGCGCGCGCCCTGCTGACGGCTAATGGACCGTGGCCACGCAGTTCGCTGTCACTTAAGTCAACCCACGTGCTCGCGCGATTGCCTCGTGCGATTATTGTGAAAGCGGTGGTGGTGGCGGTGGCGGTTGTGTTGTGTTGGGGCGAAGTTGTTAGGGCATTGCACCACCGGCGGCTTGGAGACTCGAGGTTTGATTCTCCAAATTCATATAAGTGGGTCTCTAACAGCACTTGCCCCAAAACGTCTGGTAGGGCTATAAGGGAGGGGGTAATATTTGTCTCGTCTTGTGTCGAATATTGTGAAAGGCCAGATGTTAGGCGGGGTGGCGGTTAGCGCACTTGCAACAACGGGGCCCGGCGACTTGAGGTTTGATTTCCCAACGACGGTTTTAACTTTAAACACTATATTTTGCCACTGGTAAAGGAGATGTCTCATAGTGTAATGCTTACCCCGAGCTCTCAATACTCTGATAGTGCGCTGTCTTTGAGTGTACGCCTTTTGGCGTCATCTGGTCCAACACCAATGGAGACTACTAGGCTCTAAGAAAAGCTGTCTCAGGTGTGGACCAATCAACTTCAAGGACAGTGCATATCATTATCATCATCAGAGTTGTTTATTTTTTGTTTGCATTTTGACTGCTTGTGTTGTGGTTATTGCAAACATGATGCCTTGTATAAAGGTGTCAGTTTTTGTACCAGTTGAAAGGGTAAAAACCTATCACTACAACGTGGAAAAGTTGGTGATAGAAGCCTCCGACACCACCTCCGCCTGCTCCACGGTCCGCATTGCGCAGGGAGGCCCTCATCCAGCAGTGGCTAGACCAGCGTGCTAATCAAGAGGTCATTTAGTTCTTAACCTTTGTCAAAGCTGCTGCGGCAACTTGGCTTTTTAAGAAGTCCCGTGTTGAAACAATTGCGTTCACTGTTTGGTGTGTCTACCGTATTCTTCGGATTATAAGACGCACTGCCCCCTGTCCCCACCCCGACCTCACCACGATGTATTGTAAGCAACAGTTGGGAGCGCGTCTTATAAGCTGGTAGGAGTGTGTGCGTGTCTGTGTGTCCCAGACCAGATTTTTATAACTTTATTTGGTAAACCACGTGACTTCCGTGTGCCCCCCCCCACCCACTTTGAACTCCTCCCATTTATTCCATCACCGCCCACTGTGAGAACAGACGCTGCTAATCTTCTGTGCAGCAGCGTTTAGGTCCTCCTCCTCCCTCCCTACCTCCCCCCTACCTCCTCCCTCCCTCTCTCGCTCCTCCCTCCCTCCCTCCTCCCCCCTCCCTCCTGCCCCCTCCCCCCCTCCCCCTTCTCCCTCCCTCCTCCTCAAAGAAGTATAATTTTTGAAAGTAAAAACAAGTCAGGCACATCTTTTGTTACAGTGGTGGAAATTCGACGTTCGTGTGCCAGGGGATAACACAACCGATTTGCGAATGCTGCTGAATTTCTCCAGGATGAACGAACGCGCTGACTCTGAGCTCTGACTTGAGAGTCGGCGTTACGAGTCGCCACTTCACCACCAACGGAGCCCACGAGTTGAGGAGGTCGAGACGACTCGAGGCAGAAAGTCACCTCCACGAAGTCTCGCAGAGGGGACCCCTCAAACACGTGGGGGGGGGGGGGGGGTGTGGGAGGGGCACTCACGTATTGAGGCCCATGCAGCGTTCCCACGACGCTTAGACAATAGGCCGTAGCCGTGCTTGGGCCGTTCCTAGAGGGCTCGGGGAGAATCTTTGTCCGAACGCGAGACTCCTCAGGCTCGGCGTCTTTCACCCTTCGTCCCGTTCTCCCCCCTCCACCCCGCCCCCTCCACCCCGCCCCTCCACCCTTCCTCCCCTCGTCTGTGCCACGAGAGGCAGAGAGAAGCGATTGTTTTGGTTTCGTTAACTGGCAAGTGAAGTAGTTGGGTGGACAGAGCGATGATCTCACGTACAAAGACAAAAATTCCCCGTATACCCTTAACAGACTGTAGGTGAAAGTGCTGTTAGCGAGCACCTATAAAGGCCGGCACGGCACACGAGGGGGTGGGTGGCCAACACCACGCCCGGCCGCCTTTGTCTCCCTAGTGGCGATGTTTACACATCGCACCAGGTACTCATTTGAGGCTGAGTCGACCCGCGCACACACGCGCACGTAGACAGAACACTTGATTCCTCCTGGCCAAACTTGCCCTGCTGCGTTCGTCTGCAAGCGGCCTACGAGGTAGGAGCTCGTTGGGACGCACTCGTTCACAGCAGGGGGCTGGCCGCGGCTGTTTTGTCTTAGAGGCTGTGGAGGTGGGGAGGCAAAGGCGCGTGCGGTTTGTTACGAGACGCGAAAAGTCGGGGGTGAGGCGCGCAGCCGTGATAGCATCTCACCAGCCGTGGAGCGTCGCCCAGACTCGGACACGAGACACCTTCCAAACGAGCGTCAATTCTCCGACTTGGCGTCGTGTGGCTCGCTGGTGTCGGGGCAAAGTCAACGACTACTATTTCACATTGCAGGCGGGTTGAAGCTCAGGCAAGGCCGTAACTATAATATATCTTGGGACACACACACATCCCCCCCAATATTCAAATATGCTAAAAATATCCCCCCCAAATATATTGCTATAAAATAGATTTCTGTTTATATGATTGTGGTTTTGGTTGTACTTTATTAATCCCTAATCTCTGCGATTACATTACAATGAAACAAGAAAAGGTAAAAAATAAAAAACAGAGCAGTCTAATACAATATACTATTAGACATTAATGTCATAAATTAAAAGTCAATCCTATGTGTTATTGCATTTTTTATATTTTAGGCAGGAAATGGAAGTAAATTTGTTTTCAAATTTAGATTTTTTTTCTGGGGGGGGGGGGGGGGAGACCCCCAGACCCCCAGACCCCCGTGGAAGATTTGGTCCCCCCCAATGTTGACTCCATTGTTAGGGCCTTGAGTCGAGGTAACCACGTCAGGGCTACGCGGAGTAGTGCCATCGCTGTGATGCCTCCTGCTTCGTGCATCTGTGGATCGGGGCATTGCGTCGCTTCAACGTGGTCCGGCCTCTGTTCTGGATGACCACAGTCGCACCGACACTGCGGGATAGTTTTCTATTTTCCATTTGTGCATCATCATCATTATCATCATCAGTTATCTGCGTCTGCTGCTGCGATGGTTTGTGTGGTGGATGTGATGTAGAGGTGAGGGACCACGAGCAGCTGCGTGTAAGATCAATCCCAGGGGGTCTTCTGCGTTGGGTCGTTCACAGCGTCAATTACCCGGGCGCGATGCTCACGAGATGATGATGATGAGCGCTGCGTGGTGGTGGTGGCACGGATGCGCGCGCCGATAAAACCGCGTAATTGCGGATGATCTCGACGTAAGTGATTAGCGGTGCCGAATGATCAATATCAGAATATTTATTTAAACTGGAGGAATCCGATGAGATGTGAAGCTCTCTTTCACACTTGTCCAATTACGAAGTTAATATAAGCAGACAACATCGTATCGGTCTCTGCACGTGATAAATACCGTATTTCTTAAACACAGACTAATACATATTCATACTGGAGGAATCCGATGAGCTATGAAGTCATTTTTCACAGATGTATGGGGTTCAGTAGTTCCACTGCTGGATATTTTTTTCCGCCTGAGGACGACCGCTTGTGTTGCGATCGAAACGTCGTGATAGATTATTTATTTTTTATTTTTGTACCCACGTGGACTTTACCGAAATAACCAAAGAGTATGGATTCGTGCAGTCACGAAAGCTTCCAATCAAGAGCGAGTCAGAAAGTGACACCCATCCCCTACACCAGCCGCGCGGCCTTCTGGGAGTGCGTAATTTCGGCAGCATTGGTTCAAGACATCATCATCAGCAGCAGGAGCAGCAGTCAGGCTCGCTTAAACCAATGCTGGTTACGTGCAAAGAGCCCTCTCTCTCTCTCTAAGCGACGGTTTCAACAGATTTGCTGGGACGCGACGGTGGTTAGGAGATGTTAACTACCTCGCCTGGTGTACGTGGGTTTGATCCCAACCCTGACGCCTGCTGCTGTATATTTGGAGTTTGCTCTCTCTCTCGCCTGGTGGTCACGTGGGTTTTTTCATTCCGGGTTTTCCCCCTCCACATTTTAGAATCAACATCACGCGTTTAGAGTTATTTGGCTGCTATACATTTCCACGTGAACATCGGCCATTGCGTCGAGCTATAATTTATCTTTACCAGGTCGCTTCTGAAGAAGTGCTTCATTGCAGCTCAGCGAGCTTTACACCTGGTAAAAAAATAAATAAAACCGATTTAAATATTTTTAAAAAGGAGTTCACGTGCTGTGCCCTGCCGGGTGCCGATGTCGTGGCACGGGTCTGGAAGGCGGAGCATGCCGAGCGAGACACGCAGAGAGTGCGCGCTCGCCAATGTTGGATGCGGCGAGTGGCCGGTGCCCACGTGCCAACTTTGACGCGTGACTGCCACCAACAGCCCCTCCCCTCCCCCCTCCCCCCGCCCCCCGCCCCCCGCCCCTCCCCCCTCCCCGCCCCCACTCCCGACCCCGACCCCAGCGCGTGAATGCGCGACACTGCGCTATGGACATGGCCGCCCGGGTTCGATTTCCACTCACGGCCAACACCGGTGACGATTATCTGAACCGGTCCCGGGTCTCCCCCTAGGTCGACTCGGCCTCAAATGAGTGTGTGAACATCGCCAAGGCGGTCGGGCGTGGTGCTGGCCACCCACATCCTCGTGTTCCGTTCTGGCCTTCATAGGCGCTCGCTAACAGCACTTGCCCCTACAGTCTGTTAAGGCTATACGGAGGATCTTTGTCTTTGTACAACTGGGAGCGGTGGCGCAACGGTTAGCGCGCTACGCTGCGAACCCCCGGGCAAGCCGAGTTCAATTCACGCTCGTGGGCCCAGCGACATTTGGCGAAAAGTTCAACCGGTCCTGGGCCTCCCCTAGGTCGACTCAGCCTCAAAGGAGAATCCTGGAGGAATCCGATGAGCTATAAAGCTCTTTTTCACCGACGTTCACTAGGGGCGGGTCACAAAGTTACATACATACGTGCGTAAGCCGGGCACTTTAACATTTCCGCTGCTGAACATACATGAATGTGCTTTGTTATCGCGAGAACACCAATAACAATTGCCATCATCATCGTCGTCGTCGTTATGGCTGTCGCTAATCGAGAACGTTGCGCGCGTGCTCGTGTGCTCCGCCAGTTCTTCCTGTGCTCCGTCTACGTGCCCATGTGCACCGAGAAGGTGGACATCCCCATCGGACCGTGCGGCAGCATGTGCCTGGGCGTGAAGACGCGCTGCGAGCCCGTGCTCAACGAGTTCGGCTTCTCGTGGCCCGACAGCCTCAACTGCAGCCGCTTCCCGCCGCAGAACGACCACAACCACATGTGCATGGAGGGCCCCGGCGAGCAGGAGGACGGTGGCGGCGACGGCGTCGGCAAAGCGGACGACGGGCGGAAGAAGTTGACGTCGCTCGTCGGCGTCGGCGGCGGCGCCGGCGGAGACGAGCCGGATGCTCGGCACGACGACGCCGACGGCGGCGGCGCCGTCGTAGTGGCGCCGAGTCCCGAGTGCCGGGACATGGGCCCCAACTGGGAGCAGTACGTGTGGGTTCGTCGCGCCGGGCGCTGCGCCCTGCGCTGCGGCTACGACAAGGGCCTCTACGGCCGCCCAACCAAGGAGTTCACTGACCGCTGGATGGCCGTGTGGGCCGGCCTCTGCTTCGTGTCGACCGCCTTTACCGTGCTCACGTTCATGATCGACTCGTCGCGCTTCTCGTACCCGGAGCGGCCCATCATCTTCCTCAGCTGGTGCTACAACGTCTACAGCGTGGCCTACGTGGTGCGCCTGGCCGTCGGCCGCGAGCAGCTCGCCTGCGACCTGGAGGACGCGGCGCCGGAGCCGTTCCTCATCCAGGAGGGCCTCAAGAACACGGGCTGCGCCATCGTCTTCCTCTTCCTCTACTTCTTCGGCATGGCGAGCTCCATCTGGTGGGTGGTGCTCACGCTCACGTGGTTCCTGTCGGCGGGCCTCAAGTGGGGCCACGAGGCCATCGAGCGGCACAGCTCGTACTTCCACATCGCCGCGTGGGCCGTGCCGGCGCTCAAGACCATCGTCATCCTCATCATGCGCCAGGTGGACGCCGACGAGCTCACGGGCCTCTGCTACGTGGGCAACCAGAGCCTGGATGCGCTCACGGGCTTCGTGGTGGCGCCCCTCTTCACCTACCTCGTCGTGGGCACGCTCTTCATCGCCGCGGGCCTCGTGGCGCTCTTCCGCATCCGCTCGAACCTGCAGAAGGGCGGCGCCAAGACGGACAAGCTGGAGAGGCTCATGGTGAAGATCGGCGTCTTCTCGGTGCTCTACACCGTGCCGGCGACGTGCGTCATCGCCTGCTACTTCTACCAGATCTCCAACTGGGACCCGGCGAGGCGGGGCGCGCCCGGGGAGCCGAGCGCCGTCGCCGTCGAGATGGTGCGCATCTTCATGTCGCTGCTCGTGGGCATCACCTCGGGCATGTGGATCTGGTCGGCCAAGACGCTCGGCTCGTGGAGGAGGTGCTCCGGCAGGCTGGTGGGGGGCGCCCGCACCAAGAAGGACGCCAGGGGCTGCGTCGTCGTGGCGGCCGCGGCCGCGGCGTCCGGCGCCGTCGGGTGGCTCAAGCCGGGACAGGGGAACGAGACCGCCGTGTGACGTCGGGGGGACCGCTAGCGCCGCCGCCCCTGCTCTGCACCGTTAGCGCCGGAGGTTTGAAGAGTGCCGAGGGTGGCCGGCGTGGCTCTCGGCGTGTTTGCCGCGGCTGCCGGGAGCCTATCAAATGAAACTTTTAAACTGTTTTTTTATTTTACCACTGAGTGATGTAGCTCTTTTTCAGAAGCGACTTTGCCAAAAATGAAGTGACTTGTCGCGGCCGAATACTCTCAACGTGTGACGCTGGTTCTAAATGTGGAGGGAAAAACTGGAAGACCCGTGGAAAAATCCACGCGACCACGGGGAGAGAGAGACACGCAACCTCCAGATACACAACAGCAGGCGTCGGAGTCGTGATCGATCCCACGACCTCCTGCATAGCAGGCGAAGTAGTTAACATCTCAGATCCACTGTGGCGGCGTTTTGCTTCGTTGCAGTCGAGGGGAACAACGTTTCACGTTGGTGCGTCGCATCAACAACAACAATCAACAACAAAGCAACATCTTCCCAGGACGTGCGTGCGTTTTTTTTTTACTTTACTCCTACAGATAAAGTTTGACGTGATGAAGAGCGAGCGTGCCGTGCTCGTGCTGGCCCGCCGGAGCCGGCGCCACGGCCGTCGTCGTCGTCGTTGGGACGTTAACGGGGGGGGGGGGGGGGAGGCCTCGCTGAAACAAACGGAACCCGACCGAGTATTCCGCCACGGTGGCGTTCTTCGTTGCAAGGCCCGTGGGCAACCGACGACGTGTGCGCCCCCACCCCCCCACCCTCGAACACAAATTGTGAAAACACCCCCCACCATCACCATCATCATCACCGTGCTGCTGTCAACCCCCCCCCCCCCTGCTGCCCCGCAATGGGTTAAATCTGAGGCGATCCTCTTCACCCTGATGACGTCTTATCAGCCAAAGTGCCAAACCCCCCCAAACTGCGCGACCCTCTCTCCCGTAGAGGAGTCGTCCAACGAACTTTCTCCCGCAGGAATGAACTCGGTTTTGACGCGTTGTTCTTTATTCTATGACGAATACGGAGCAGCCTGGCCGACGTGGCTGGCGCAGCGTGCGTTTCGTGATTTTAGTTTTTTTACGTCGCTGGACAAAAAAAGATTATATGTGAAAAAAATAAAAAATTGACAAAAGATCGAAAGTGATCGAAAGTGACCACGAGGATCGAACCCCCGGGGGCCGCGGATCGCCGCCGCCGCCGCGGTGTTGTGGAGATCACCTCCCCGTGAGGACGTTGGAACAAAAATCACGCGAGCCCCCTCCCGCCCGGTTATCGACGGCAGTGGCGGCAAATCCCTTCGCGTGGCTGCGACGCCCACCGCCCGCAGCACCAGCGAGCGCCTTCGCGTCAACACCGCGGCACTTCCCTGCGGGCCGAGACTCTGCAGGGCCGTAGTATCAAGAGCGTCGGCTTTGGGATTGACCATGGTTGCTGATGATGGTGATGGTCATGATGATGATGATGGTGGTGGTGAGATTTTTTGCGTGTGTTTAGTTTGTTGTCCTTGACAGCGCTCCCCCACCCACGCACCTCCGATTAGCACGGTTGGCTATGTACGGCGCGAAAGAAATTCCAACACACTTACATAACGTTACACAAAAACACACAACAGTGCCTTAGCCTGAGTCTTCCCATTTGTCTCTGTGCCTTATCGGAAGTTCCTTGACCGCCACCATCCCCACCCTTCTCTGCCCTCCTTTGCCCTTCATCTCGAATTCAATCGGCTCAAGCCTCCCCTGAACCACGTGACTCCTGCTTGGCCACCCCCACTCTGAATCCCTCCCCTCTCCACGGCTAGCGACGCCCACTATGAAAACAGACGCCGCTCCTCCGTGCAGCTCACTCCCAGCCTTGCTCCCTTCCTTCTCTCTTCCCCCCCACCTCCCTCTATTCCCTCCCTTCTCATCATCATCATCCCTGACATCTACATTACATCCGCGACTCTATTCTCCTTCCCGCGGTGTGCCACAGGTACACAGTTTCACTTTCACAAGTGACCCCTCACTTCATGCTCCTTCAACAACCCCCAATCCTCATTCCTTTCCTCCCATTACCTTGCCTTGCGTCCTCCCTTTCTTTCTGTTCTCATTCATCGACCCGGACGCTCATAAGATGTCTTCAATCCACCCCTTTTCTTTCGTTCACTAGCGTTCCTCCGCCGTCGATGCCATTAGACATTTTTTTTCTCTCCATTAGTCCTCTCCTCTGGGGCTATTGCTCTCTGATTCTTCCTCCTGGTCCACATCTCAAATGATATTGGTCGCGATACATAGAGAGCTTCAAAACTAAAAGTGCCTTACCCAGAATACACCCACCGACCGACCGACCGACGTGCCTAAAGCCAGCGTAGTGCCTATATAAGGTGACATTATATACACCTATGTATGTGGAACTTGTTTCCGCACGCTACCTAGCAAACCGTGCTCATTGGAGGTGCGGCCGAAGGACAACAGACGAAACATGAAAAGCAGTTTTGAAGAAATGTGTTTTCAATCGGGATTTAAACGTGCCATAGCTCCCAGCGAGTTCCTAATAGCGGAAGGGAAGAGCGGTCCAGACGGCCGCAGAAGCGCATCTGGTAAAGCGCTGCGATGGTGACGATGATGCGGTGACCACCGCCTTTGTTTGACGGCCACCCAAAAGCCACCACCGCTCCTGCTGCTGCTGCTGCGAGGATGGCCGGAGTTCACGCGATGATGGTTTATACCTCCTGTGGTTTGAACCCGATGGTTTTCATCTTTGTGCGATTTTTTTTCACGTTGGCTTTAGACACAAGGAGACCGTGTGTTTCGTAATCAAAGAACAGATGTGATGACAATGTTTTGTTGCCATCGTTGTCAATGACAGACGATGTTGTTTTTGTTGGATTAGATCGCGTAAATATAAATGTGTCGTCGTTAAACCCACCACCACCCGACGCAGCCAATCAGCGAGGTCTGTCACGTTGATAAAACGTGTCAATTCGTTACTAGTTCAGCACACACCGGTTGCGTTGTGGAGAGTAAACCCGCAACAACATTTAAAAGCCGAGTACTGTGACGTTTCACCGGTAATTACACCTCATCAAGAGGCTGGATGTAATTTCCAGCGAAACGTTGTATTAAAAAATTCATCTTCTTGGTTATTTTGGTAAAGTCACGTAGAAGGGAAATGATAAAATAATAAAAATAAAACATAATAAAATACAATTCTCACGACGTTTCGGCCACAACGCAAGCAGCCGTCCTCAGGTGAAGAACAGGTCTGTCGGAAAGACAGCGTCTGAATGAACACCACCAAGCTTGGCAGCGTATATTTAAGCTGCTGGGTTGGAGGAGGAAGGGCGCCTTGACAAATTGCATTTTATGATGTTTTATTTGTATTATTTCCCTTCTACGTGACTTTACCGAAAGAACCAAGAATATGAATCCCCGCAGTCACAAAAGCTTTAAATCGAAATCTATTATCGGTGTGGGTTATTCACAGTTAATCAACACACAATAATGCGCCACTGATTAACTTCCATCGTCGAAATCGGTAAAATGAACCACCGGCCGTCACGTGTGCACTACTTCGCGATCCAAGCATGCGTCCCAACGTCTTTCGTCTCAAGCCAGAGCGAGGGAGTCCCTGTTTGCGAAGAGTGACCTGGGTCAAATAACAAAGTGGTAAAAAAAGCCCAACAACCAAAGTGAAGTTCGCCATCGAAGCAGATCGCAATCGGCGCCGCAGAACGGCAGAGCCACGCGAGACTTTGAAAGCGAATCAACGCCGCGTAGTAAACTGATCACGGGACGATTACACGAATAAAGGAACTTGACCTATATATTTTTATTTTGCAAAGTAAGATCCCACTGAGCTGTTCAGCTCTTTTTCAGAAGCGCCCTGGCGGTCACAAATGATGGCAGAACTCACTGGCTTATCATCACGTGGACATTGATAGCAGCCAAACGCTCTAAAACGCGTGACGTTGATGCTAAAATGCGGAGGGAAAAACCAGAGGACCAGGAGAAAAAATCCACGCGAGCGCGGTGAGAGAAAGAGAGAGAGAGAGAGGCACGCAAACTCCCAAGTACACAGCAGGCGTCAGGGCCGGGATCGAACCCACGACATCCTGCACACTAGACGAGGTGGTTAACATCTCCCAGCCACCGTGATGCAATGTTCACCTTAGACACGTGTTAGGTGGTGACCGCTGTTCTCGCGGATGGCGGTAGCAGCGTGGTTCAGGAGTTCGATGCTCATGTCGACGACTGCTGCTGGCCCACGAGGGAAGGGGCTTCAGGATAGAGAGATCGAGAGAGTTTGTGCCATGTAGGTGTTCCTACACGGTGTTTGGAGCGTAGACCACGGTGTGTTTAACCGTCGCGCCGATCGTCCAAAGCGATGGTGGGCGACGCCACGGCAGACAGCCACGCGCAGGAGGCCACTGGGCGCGCAATCGATCGCGTTTGGAACGCTAAGGGGACGAAAACAACAATAACAACAACAACGCGTTTTGTGAATAGTCGGCTGGCTGTCTCCCGGCTTCATGGAAATCATGAAATATATATTAATTTATCTGAATGTTTATTGTGTAAAAGAAAAGAGAAACAAACGAACCCCGAAACAAACGTACGAGCAGGCAAACGAGCGTCACACATTGTTCATATTGTACAGATTAAGTTGTTGTTGTTGTCATTTGCTGTTGTTGTTGTTGTTGTTGTGACTGTTGCCACTCATCGTGCGTCGAGGTTTCTGCGGCCGTGCGCGCGCCGTGTTGCTGTGAGTCCGACGTTTTCGCCCACCCCCCCTTCCCCCCACGTAGCTGGGAGCTGCTTTTGTTGTCGTTGTTTTGGGTTTTTTAAGGAACTGCTGCAGACGACGTGCGACGCGAAACGTCGGGCAATGTTGCAATGTTGTCCGACGACGACGACAACAAAATAAAGGGACTCCCTCACTGTCCCGAACGCACGTCGGAGAAGGCGAACTCCCTCGGTCATCATTTTATTTTTGTTTTGTGTCATCGTCGGAGCGATGAGAATCTTTGCCCGACCATCTATGCTCGTCCGCTTCGTAACTTTGTGGGAGGGGGGGAGGGTTGGAGGGGGGTAACCGGGGGAGGAGGTGGGGAGGGTCACTGGGGTGGGTGGGGGGAGGGTCACCGGGGGGGTGGAGGGGGTCACCGTGGGGGGGGGGGGTGGGGAGGGTCACTGGGGGGGGGGTGGTGGGAGGGTCACTGGGGGGGGTGGGGGGGGGGGGGTCACCGTGGGGGGGGGGTGGGGGGTCACCGTGATGGGGTGGGGGGAGGATCACTGGAGGGGGGGAGGGGAGGCTCACCGTGGGGGGGGGGGGTGGGGGGTCACCGTGGGGGGGTGGGGGGAGGATCACTGAGGGGGGGAGGGGAGGCTCACCGTGGGGGGGGGGGGGTGGAGGGTCACCGGGGGACACGCGCGTGCTGCTGATTCCGCCTCCTTGTCGCCCGCGTCGCCCCATCGACTGATTCAGTGCCGAGCGAGCGGCGTTGCCCCAGCCCCGGCTCTTCTCTTCGATGTCGGAGGCGTGGCGCGGTTCGGCACCTGGCCCTGGAGTCAAGAGCCAAACACGGCCGCCCCTTGTCCCCCTTCTCCCGCCTACCCCCCCCCCCCCCACTGCTTCTTCTTCCCGCCCACCAAGTCCTTTTTACTCCCCTCTTCGTAGAGGCCCCGCGCGCGGGCAGCTTCGGTGCAGTTGCACCGCCTGCGCGCTCGACACGCGGACGTCCCCCACCGCTGTAGAATCGCGCGAGCCGGGCGCCGACTTCCATCAGTTCCTCCACCCCCCCCACCTCTGCACCCTCCGAGGTGGCCATCGGGAACGGATCCGGTGTTGCGCACCCAGCGGTTTGCTCCGTTAGTCGCGTGCGCCTCCTCCTCCTCCCCTCCTCCTCCTCCTCCCCCGTCGGCCGCCACGCTGAGAATCCGCGGTGTTTTCCTCATCACCACCCCCCCCTCCACGTGCCGCCCCTAGTTCAGAACGGACGCGGCGGCGTCGCCCAAAAGGGTCACCGCGTGGGTCGTTGCGGAGGGGAGCGCGAACGCCGCACGCGGAAGGCGCCATTGTGGCACGCACGCGGTGGTCGGAGGCGCGTTTTGTTGTTGTCGTTGTCGTTGTTGTTCAGAACTAAACAAAAAAACGTCAACAAAGGTAACAACGCGGACGCTAAAATCGCCGCACTCGATTTGGGCAATCTCGAAAGCGGTGTTCTGGGCGTCCCCATCGCGAGGCCGGCTGAGAGAAGAGCTTAACGGCTCGGGAGCTCGAGGGCTCGCGTCTTCACCAGCGGACACCCGCGGCTGACGACGGACGAGAGAGTTCGGTGGTCACCCGTGCCCAGCCCCACCTTGACGCAGAAGTTGACTCGCGCACCGAGATCCGGCGCCGGTATTTTTGTGGTGTCGAACTCGCCACGTGGCAGGTTGCGGCGTATCGATGGGAGACCCCCTGACGCTGTCGAGTGAGAGGTGGTGACTTTTTCTTCGTCGATGTAGATTTATTGTGCCCCCACCCCCCCCCCCCGACTTTAATTCACTCGAACTAGAATAAAACACAATGGCATTGTTGTTGGTCTAAAATCCCAATGGTGGGTCCTTCGGTGGGTCCTTCGATGGGTCCTGTGGTTGGTCAGTGGGGCCACGATGCCCCTGAGGAGGTGGTCTGCGCAGAGCTATTTGCAGATACCGCGATTATTTTCACCAAACGGTATATTTTCTACTGCCCAATGATGCGAACATATTATATATCATTTGCGTGATTCAATAAAAAAAATTCGAATTCAGTCGTTTTCATGACTAGTTTTTTCCTTCAATAATTTTCTTCAATCACTTTTTTTTCCTTCAATCATTTCTTCACTCACCTTTTTTCCCTTCAATAATTTCTTCACTCACCTTTTTCCTTCAAGAATTTTCTTCACTCACTTTTTTCCCCTTCAATAATTTCTTCACTCACTTTTTTCCCCTTCAATAATTTCTTCACTCACTTTTTTCCCCTTCAATAATTTTTTCACTTACTTTTTTTCCCTTCAATAATTTTCTTCACTCACTTTTTTTCCCTCAATAATTTTCTTCACTCACTTTTTTCCCCTTCAATAATTTCTTCACTCACTTTTTTTCCCCTTCAATAATTTCTTCACTCACTTTTTTCCCCTTCAATATTTCTTCACTCACTTTTTCCCTTTCAATTATTTCTTCACTCACTTTTTTCCCTTCAATAATTTTTTCACTCACTTTTTCCCTTCAATAATTTTCTTCAATCACTTTTGTCCCCTTCAAAAATTTTTTTCACTCACTTTTTTCCCCTTCAATAATTTCTTCACTCACTTTTCTCCCCTTCAATAATTTTCTTCACTCACTTTTTTCCCCTTCAATAATTTCTTCACTCACTTTTTTCCCCTTCAATAATTTTCTTCACTCACTTTTTTCGCCTTCAATAATTTCTTCACTCACTTTTTTTCCCTTCAATAATTTTTTCACTCACTTTTTTTCCCTTCAATAATTTTCTTCAATCACTTTTGTCCCCTTCAATAATTTTCTTCACTCACTTTTTTCCCCTTCAATAATTTCTTCACTCACTTTTTTCCCCTTCAATAATTTCTTCACTCACTTTTTTCCCGTTCAATAATTTCTTCACTCACTTTTTTCCCTTCAATAATTTCTTCCACTCACCTTTTTCCCTTCAATAATTTTCTTCACTCACTTTTTTCCCCTTCATAATTTTCTTCACTCACTTTTTTCCCCTTCAATAATTTCTTCACTCACTTTTTTCCACTTCAAGAATTTTCTTCACTCACTTTTTTCCCCTTCAATAATTTCTTCACTCACTTTTTTCCCCTTCAATAATTTCTTCACTCACTTTTTTCCCCTTCAATAATTTTTTCACTTACTTTTTTTCCCTTCAATAATTTTCTTCACTCACTTTTTTTTCCCTTCAATAATTTTCTTCACTCACTTTTTTCCCCTTCAATAATTCTTCACTCACTTTTTTCCCCTTCAATAATTTCTTCACTCACTTTTTTCCCCTTCAATAATTTCTTCACTCACTTTTTTCCCTTTCAATTATTTCTTCACTCACTTTTTTCCCTTCAATAATTTTTTCACTCACTTTTTTCCCTTCAATAATTTTCTTCAATCACTTTTGTCCCCTTCAAAAATTTTTTTCACTCACTTTTTTCCCCTTCAATAATTTCTTCACTCACTTTTCTCCCCTTCAATAATTTTCTTCACTCACTTTTTTCCCCTTCAATAATTTCTTCACTCACTTTTTTCCCCTTCAATAATTTCTTCACTCACTTTTTTCGCCTTCAATAATTTCTTCACTCACTTTTTTTTCCCTTCAATAATTTTTTCACTCACTTTTTTCCCTTCAATAATTTTCTTCAATCACTTTTGTCCCCTTCAATAATTTTCTTCACTCACTTTTTTCCCTTCAATAATTTCTTCACTCACTTTTTTCCCCTTCAATAATTTCTTCACTCACTTTTTTCCCGTTCAATAATTTCTTCACTCACTTTTTTCCCTTCAATAATTTCTTCACTCACCTTTTTTCCCTTCAATATTTTCTTCACTCACTTTTTTCCCCTTCATAATTTTCTTCACTCACTTTTTTCCCCTTCAATAATTTCTTCACTCACTTTTTTCCACTTCAATAATTTTCTTCACTCACTTTTTTCCCCTTCAATAATTTCTTCACTCACTTTTTTCCCTTCAATAATTTCTTCACTCACTTTTTTCCCTTCAATAATTTTCTTCACTCACTTTTTTCCCCTTCAATAATTTCTTCACTCACTTTTTTCCCCTTAAATAATTTCTTCACTCACTTTTTTTCCCCTTCAATAATTTCTTAACTCACTTTTTCCCCTTCAATAATTTCTTCACTCAGTTTTTTTCCCTTCAATAATTTTTTCACTCACTTTATTCCCTTCAATAATTTTCTTCACTCACTTTTTTCCCCTTAAATAATTTCTTAACTCACTTTTTTCCCCCTTCAATAATTTCTTAACTCACTTTTTTCCCCTTCAATAATTTCTTCACTCACTTTTTTTCCCTTCAATAATTTTTTCACTCACTTTTTTCCTTCAATAATTTTCTTCAATCACTTTTGTCCCCTTCAATAATTTTCTTCACTCACTTTTTCCCCTTCAATAATTTCTTCACTCACTTTTTTCCCCCTTCAATAATTTCTTCACTCACTTTTTTTCCCGTTCAATAATTTCTTCACTCACTTTTTTCCCTTCAATAATTTCTTCACTCACCTTTTTTCCCCTTCAATAATTTTCTTCACTCACTTTTTTCCCCTTCATAATTTTCTTTCACTCACTTTTTTCCCCTTCAATAATTTTCTTCACTCACTTTTTCCCCTTCAATAATTTCTTCACTCACTTTTTTTCCCTTCAATAATTTCTTCACTCACTTTTTTTCCCTTCAATAAGTTTCTTCCACTCACTTTTTTTCCCTTCAATAATTTTCTTCACTCACTTTTTTCCCCTTCAATAATTTCTTCACTCACTTTTTCCCCTTCAATAATTTCTTTCACTCACTTTTTTTCCCCTTCAATAATTTCTTCACTCACTTTTTTCCCCTTTCAATTATTTCTTCACTCACTTTTTCCCTTCAATAATTTTTTCACTCACTTTTTTCCCTTCAATAATTTTCTTCAATCACTTTTGTCCCCTTCAAAAATTTTTTTTTCACTCACTTTTTTCCCCTTCAATAATTTTTCTTCACTCACTTTTTCTCCCCTTCAATAATTTTCTTCACTCACTTTTTTCCCCTTCAATAATTTCTTCACTCACTTTTTTCCCCTTCAATAATTTCTTCACTCACTTTTTCCCCTCAATAATTTCTTCACTCACTTTTTTTCCCTTCAATAATTTTTTCACTCACTTTTTTCCCTTCAATAATTTTCTTCAATCACTTTTGTCCCCTTCAATAATTTTCTTCACTCACTTTTTTCCCCTTCAATAATTTCTTCACTCACTTTTTTCCCCTTCAATAATTTCTTCACTCACTTTTTTCCCGTTCAATAATTCTTCACTCACTTTTTTCCCTTCAATAATTTCTTCACTCACCTTTTTTCCCTTCCATAATTTTCTTCACTCACTGTTTTCCCCTTCATAATTTCTTCACTCACTTTTTTTCCCTTCACTAATTTCTTCACTCACTTTTTTTCCACTTCAATAATTTTCTTCACTCACTTTTTTCCCCTTCAATAATTTCTTCACTCACTTTTTCCCCTTCAATAATTTCTCACTCACTTTTTTTTCCCTTCAATAATTTTCTTCACTCACTTTTTTTCCCCTTCAATAATTTCTTCACTCACTTTTTTCCCCTTAAATAATTTCTTCACTCACTTTTTTCCCCTTCAATAATTTCTTAACTCACCTTTTTCCCCTTCAATAATTTCTTCACTCAGTTTTTTTTCCCTTCAATAATTTTTTCACTCACTTTATTCCCTTCAATAATTTTCTTCACCTCACTTTTTTCCCCTTAAATCATTTCTTAACTCACTTTTTTCCCCTTCAATAATTTCTTAACTCACTTTTTTCCCCTTCAATAATTTCTTCACTCACTTTTTTCCCTTCAATAATTTTTTCACTCACTTTTTTCCCTTCAATAATTTTCTTTAATCACTTTTGTCCCCTTCAATAATTTTCTTCACTCACTTTTTTCCCCTTCAATAATTTCTTCACTCACTTTTTTCCCCTTCAATAATTTCTTCACTCACTTTTTTCCCGTTCAATAATTTCTTCACTCACTTTTTTCCCTTCAATAATTTCTTCACTCACCTTTTTTCCCTTCAATAATTTTCTTCACTCACTTTTTTCCCCTTCATAATTTTCTTCACTCACTTTTTTCCCCTTCAATAATTTCTTCACTCACTTTTTCCCCTTCAATAATTTTCTTCACTCACTTTTTTCCCCTTCAATAATTTCTTCACTCACTTTTTTTCCCTTCAATAATTTCTTCACTCACTTTTTTTCCCTTCAATAATTTTCTTCACTCACTTTTTTCCCCTTCAATAATTTCTTCACTCACTTTTTTCCCCTTAAATAATTTCTTCACTCACTTTTTTCCCCTTCAATAATTTCTTAACTCACTTTTTTCCCCTTCAATAATTTCTTCACTCACTTTTTTTCCCTTCAATAATTTTTTCACTCACTTTTTTCCCTTCAATAATTTTCTTCAATCACTTTTGTCCCCTTCAATAATTTTCTTCACTCACTTTTTTCCCCTTCAATAATTTCTTCACTCACTTTTTTCCCTTCAATAATTTCTTCACTCACTTTTTCCCGTTCAATAATTTCTTCACTCACTTTTTCCCTTCAATAATTTCTTCACTCACCTTTTTTCCCTTCAATAATTTCTTCACTCACTTTTTTCCCTTCATAATTTTCTTCACTCACTTTTTTCCCCTTCAATAATTTTCTTCACTCACTTTTTTCCCCTTCAATAATTTTCTTCACTCACTTTTTTCCCCTTCAATAATTTTCTTCACTCTTTCCCCTTCAATAATTTCTTCACTCATTTTTTCCCCTTCAATAATTTTTTCACTCACTTTTTTTCCTTTCATTAATTTTTTCACTCACTTTTTCCCTTCAATAATTTTCTTCAATCACTTTTTTCCCCTTCAATAATTTTCTTCACTCACTTTTTCCCCTTCAATAATTTCTTCACTCACTTTTTCCCCCTTCAATAATTTCTTCACTCACTTTTTTCCCCTTCAATAATTTCTTCACTCACTTTTTTCCCTTCAATAATTTCTTCACTCACTTTTTTTCCCTTCAATAATTTTCTTCACTCACTTTTTTCCCCTTCAATAATTTTCTTCACTCACTTTTTCCCCTTCAATAATTTCTTCACTCACTTTTTTTCCCTTCATAATTTCTTCACTCACTTTTTCCCCTTCAATAATTTCTTCACTCACTTTTTTTCCCTTCAATAATTTTTTCACTCACTTTTTTCCCTTCAATAATTTTCTTCAATCACTTTTGTCCCCTTCAATAATTTTCTTCACTCACTTTTTTCCCCTTCAATAATTTTTTCACTCACTTTTTTCCCCTTCAATAATTTCTTCACTCACTTTTTTCCCGTTCAATAATTTCTTCACTCACTTTTTTCCCTTCAATAATTTCTTCACTCACCTTTTTTCCCTTCAATAATTTTCTTCACTCACTTTTTTCCCCTTCATAATTTTCTTCACTCACTTTTTTCCCCTTCAATAATTTCTTCACTCACTTTTTTCCCCTTCAATAATTTTCTTCACTCACTTTTTCCCCTTCAATAATTTCTTCACTCACTTTTTTTCCCTTCAATAATTTCTTCACTCATTTTTTTTCCCTTCAATAATTTTCTTCACTCACTTTTACCCCTTCAATAATTTCTTCACTCACTTTTTCCCCTTAAATAATTTCTTCACTCACTTTTTTCCCCTTCAATAATTTCTTAACTCACTTTTTTCCCCTTCAATAATTTCTTCACTCACTTTTTTTCCCTTCAATAATTTTTTCACTCACTTTTTTTCCCTTCAATAATTTTCTTCACTCACTTTTTTCCCCTTAAATAATTTCTTAACTCACTTTTTTCCCCTTCAATAATTTCTTAACTCACTTTTTTCCCCTTCAATAATTTCTTCACTCACTTTTTTTCCCTTCAATAATTTTTCACTCACTTTTTTCCTTCAATAATTTTCTTCAATCACTTTTGTCCCCTTCAATAATTTTCTTCACTCACTTTTTTCCCCTTCAATCATTTCTTCACTCACTTTTTTCCCCTTCAATAATTTCTTCACTCACTTTTTTCCCGTTCAATAATTTCTTCACTCACTTTTTTCCCTTCAATAATTCTTCACTCACCTTTTTTCCCTTCAATAATTTTCTCACTCACTTTTTTTCCCCTTCATAATTTTCTTCACTCACTTTTTTCCCCTTCAATAATTTCTTCACTCACTTTTTTCCCCTTCAATAATTTTCTTCACTCACTTTTTTCCCCTTCAATAATTTCTTCACTCACTTTTTTCCCTTCAATAATTTCTTCACTCACTTTTTTTCCCTTCAATAATTTTCTTCACTCACTTTTTTCCCCTTCAATAATTTCTTCACTCACTTTTTTCCCCTTAAATAATTTCTTCACTCACTTTTTTCCCCCTTCAATAATTTCTTAACTCACTTTTTCCCTTCAATAATTTCTTCACTCACTTTTTTTCCCTTCAATAATTTTTTCACTCACTTTTCCCTTCAATAATTTTCTTCAATCACTTTTGTCCCCTTCAATAATTTTCTTCACTCACTTTTTTCCCCTTCAATAATTTCTTCACTCACTTTTTTTCCCCTTCACTAATTTCTTCACTCACTTTTTCCCCTTCAATAATTTTCTTCACTCACTTTTTTCCCCTTCAATAATTTTCTTCACTCTTTTCCCCTTCAATAATTTCATCACTCATTTTTTCCCCTTCAATAATTTCTTCACTCACTTTTTTTCCCTTCATTAATTTTTTCACTCACTTTTTCCATCAATAATTTTCTTCAATCACTTTTTTCCCCTTCAATAATTTTCTTCACTCACTTTTTCCCCTTCAATAATTTCTTCACTCACTTTTTCCCCCTTCAATAATTTCTTCACTCACTTTTTTCCCCTTCAATAATTTCTTCACTCACTTTTTTTCCCTTCAATAATTTCTTCACTCACTTTTTTTCCCTTCAATAATTTTCTTCACTCACTTTTTTCCCCTTCAATAATTTTCTTCACTCACTTTTTTCCCCTTCAATAATTTCTTCACTCACTTTTTTCCCCTTCAATAATTTCTTCACTCACTTTTTTTCCCTTCAATAATTTCTTCACTCACCTTTTCTTCCTTCAATAATTTTTTTCACTCACCTTTTTTCCCTTCAATTATTGTTTTCACTCACCTTTTTGTTCTTTTAAATAGTTTTAGTTCTGTTGCTGTTGCAGCTGCTGCTCTCCTTGCTGCTGCTACTCTGTGCGATCAGAAATAAGGAGACCAAGGCGGCCGGGCGTAGTGCTGGCTACCCACCACCCCCTCGTGTGCCGTGCCGGCCTTCATAGGTGCTACTCGCTACCAGCACTTGCCCCGGATAGTCTGTTAGAGACTACGCGGGTGATCTTTGGCTTTGTAATCACCTTGACCAAAGGCAGTACACAGCCTTGCGTGGGGCAGTTTTGGTGGTTATGGTGGTGGTGGCGGTGGTGGCAATGGTGGTGGCCCACACTTCCCTGCCTTCATAGGTGCTACTTACTAACAGCACTTGCCCCAACAGTCTGTTAAAGACTACGCGGGTGATCTTTGGCTTTGTAATCGCCCGACCAAAGGCAGTACACAGCCTTGCGTGGGGCAGTTTGGTGGTTATGGTGGCGGTGGTGGCACTGATGGTGGCCACACCATACCGGCCTTTGTAGGTGCCACTCGCTAACAGCACTCGCCCTAACGATACGTGGCAGGCTATACGGGTGATCTTTTTTCTTCTTTGATCAGAAGGAATGCGTTGGTCGTGAGCTCATGCATTCCTCGTGTGTGCGTGCGCGCGCGCGCCTGTTTACGTATTAATTACACACAGCACAACACGCGAACATTTATCATTTTTACAGAAGGCATTTCATGTTTTATTCCTGCCTTACAACGCATCTCATCGGCGGTTGGGTTACGAGTTGAAGTCCCCCCACTGACACCCTCCCTCCCTCCGTTTCCTTTCCATCGACACTAATCCTCTCCTTTAAACTTACAAGCGTCCAAGAGTAAAAGCTTTTCACGTTGACTTTGTGTGTGTGTGTGAACAGGTGAGAAAGGGGAGCGGTGGTTGCAGCGGTTAGCGCTACGAACCCGGCGTGCCAAGTTCCATTCCCGCTCACGGCCGACACTAGTGGCGATTATCTGAACCGGTCCCGGGCCTCCCCTACGTTGACTCAGCATTAAATGAGTACCCTGCGCGGTGTGCATACATCGCCACTAGGGAGACGAAGGCGGCCGGGCGTGGTGTTGGCCACCTACCCCCTCGTGTGCCGTGCCGGCCTTCATGCTAGCTAACAGCACTTGCCCCTACAGTCTGTTAAGGCTATACGGGGGATCTTTGTCTTTTTGTGGTGAGTGGGTGTCTGTGTTGTCTCTACCAACACCAGTGACGATTATCCGAATCGTTCCTGGGCCTCCCCTACGTGGACTCAGCCTTGAATCAGTACCCTGTGCGGTGTGCATACATCGCCACTAGGGATACAAAGGCGGCCGGGCGTGGTTCCGGCCACCACCCCGCTCCCCCCCGGTCGTGTGCCGTTCCGGCCTTCATAGGTGCTAATCTCTAACAGCACTTGCCCCAACAGTCTGTTAAAGGATTAACGTCGCGAAATAAAAACAATGATGGCAGCTAAAAAAAACCAAAGCAGGCTCGGGTCTGCTGGAAGCGTCGTCAAATCGGAGCAAAAAAGAACGGCATCGCTACACGAGAAATCTAAATTATGCCACGGAAATCTATATTTTAAACAATCACTGTTTCCCGTTCTGCTTCACGCGGGGCTCTGTTTGTGCGATTTCGCGCAACATGTTTTTTTTTTCGACGCAAAATTCGCCACGATGCGGTTTGACACACACGACCCGCAATGCTTCGCTGATCCCGTCAAGGAGGATAAACCATCATCACGCCAACTCCGACTCAAGGAGCATGAAACCACCTTCACACGAATCCTCGCAGCAGCAGCAGCAGGAGCGGCGGATTTTGGCTCAGCCGTCGAGCAAAGTCGGAGGTCACCGCATCGGCATCGCGCGGCGCTTTCAGATGCTGCTCCTGCGGCCGTCTGGAACGTTCTTCTCTTCCGATGTTATCATCATCTAGATTTACAAACTCATTCCTTTAGAACTTATTCTTTGGTTCTTTCGGTAAAAGTCACGTAGGTACCGAAAGAACCAACGAGTATATGGATCCCTGCAGTCACGAAAACTTCAAATCTAGATTTAGAACTTATTTTTGTGTTTAGTTTGTTGGCCTTACTCCCCCCGGGCACCTCCGATCATCACGGTTAGGTACGCACAGTGCGACAGAAGCTCAACGTACGCACAAATACCCCCGCCATTCGCCACGAAGTGACGATGACGTCACCACGGCGCCTGTGCCAGGCTAGGTGCACTTTGAGGCGACCACGTGGAGTTGTCGAAGGCTCGCTGACTGAGAGGAGGTCACGGGACAGACCCGGCAGGTGCCACGGGTCGGCTGACTGAAATGACTGTCGGCATGCAGCCAGCTGTACCCCCTACTGTGCAAAAAAACAAAGACAAAGATCCCCCGTGTAGCCTTGACAGACTGTTGGGGCAAGTGCTGTTAGAGAGCAACTACGAAGGCCGGCACGGCACACGAAAGGGTGGGTGTCCAGCACCACGCCCGGCCGCCTTTGTCTCCCAAGTGGCGATGTTTACACATTGGACCAGGTACTCATTTGAGGCGTACCACCAGGGCGGTCACCATCGCGTATCACGTGTCTGTGTGCGCACTTTTATTTTTTGAAAAATCGTTAAACAATGACTGTTAAAGTGTCGGCGGTCGGATTCTTTTGGAGGGCGAACATCGATCGGCTTGGTGGTGGGGGGGTAGGTGGTGGTGGGGGGGTAGGTGGTGGTAGGGGGGTTAGTGGTGGTGGGGGGTAGGTGATGGTGGGGGGGGTAGGTGGTGGGGGGGAGGTAGGTAGTGGTGGTGGGGGTAGGTGGTGGTGGGGGGGGAAGGTGATGGTGGTGGGTAGGTGATGGCGGGGGGGGAGGTTGGTGATGGTGGGGAGGGGGTAGGTGGTGGGGGGAGGTAGGTGGTGGGGGGGGGTAGGTGGTGGGTAGGTGATGGCGGGGGGGGGGGTAGGTAGGTGGTGTGGGGGGTAGGTGATGGTGGGGGGGTAGGTGGTGAGGTAGGTAGGGGGAGGCCGTTGCCAATGCCCGATCTCTCCACAGACACTTTCTCCGAGTCCTGCTCCCGCGAGCGAGACGCCCTCCTACCTCGCCACTGCAGGCCTCGTGGTCTGACGGCGTCTCTCGCACTCGCCACGTGGGGAAGGGGGGGGGGCTCACGAAAGCAGAAGGCGCTCGACGCGAGCGATTTCACGCAACGCTCGGCAGTAGCGAAAAAAAACCCCCCACACCACGCGCGCGAACAAATACACACACACCACCACCGCCATCACCGCCGCTACTACGAAAAAACCGGCGGAGCTTAACAAAATGTAGCTGTCAGTTGTGATCTGTAATGCACTGTTAGGACGTGACCCCCTTGACCCTTACCCCCCCTCCCCCCGCTTGCTGGCAGGGCATCGTACGTACGCGAAGGCTGCCCGTGGCTGACCCCTTCGCAGCCGTTGGAGAAGCTGCTGCTGCTGTTGGAAGGAAGAGAGAGAGAGAGAAGAAACAAGTAGCAAGACATTGGCTGCTTACAACGAAACATTTGGGCGCATTAAGCGGTTGAAGCGCTGATGGAATGCGACAAACGTCGCTTGCCTTGCTGTTTGATGCCGCAGCCCGAAACCCATTATTATTATTTTGTTTTACAAATCTTCATAAAGTGTTAATCCGTTAAAAAAAGACATTCTAACGAGCATTTCCAGAATACACTGAGTAAGTAGCAACTGTCTGTGTGTCTGTGTGTGTGTGGTTAGCGCGCTGCGCTATGATCCTGGCGACCCGGGTTCGATTCCCGCTCACGGCGAACACCAGGGACGGTTATCTGAACCGGTCCTGGGCCTCCCCTAGGTCGACTCAGCCTTAATGAGTACCTGGTGCGGTGTGTAAACATCGACACTGGGGAGACAAAGGCGGTCGGGCGTGGTGTTGGCCACCCACCCCGTCGTGTACCGTGCCGGCCTTCATAGGTGCTACTCGCTAACAGCACTTGCCCCTACAGCCTGTTAAGGCTACACGGGGCATCTTTGTGTTGTGTTTTTTGTTGTTGTTGAGATTAGCATCGCATGAAAACTCGTGGCGGATTCAAAGGGGTGGCGATGGGGGGAGGGGGAAAGGGGGGTCACCCCCCTCCTACCCCACCCCGTCCCCATGAAACCCCAAAGATTGTTATTCTATTGATATTTAGCAGATTAAAAGAAAACTCCATTGAATGTTTTTAAATTATTATTATTTCATGTATGCGTGTGTGGGGGGGGGGACCACTTCCCCTACCATCCCCCTCACTCACCCTGAAACCACCTCGGCCTTTAATCACTCTTATTTCCATTGTCCCAGTTGCAATGTTATTTTTTTAATTTAAAAATGTATCCGTACCGGATAATTCATAAGATAATAAATACTTGCAGTCAGTGGACCCCGCAGCCATTTAACAAAACAACACAAAAGTATATACAGTAGTTCTAGATTTGAAGCTTTCGTGACTGCAAGGATTCATACTCTTAGTTCTTTCGGTAAAGTCACGTGGGTAAAAAATGTAATTAAAATTAATAAAAATATAAGTATATAGTGCCTAATCTGACCGATAAACCTGGTTTGTGTGATCTTAAAACAGTGTGCCCATCTCATCATATTGCGGGGACGAAGAAGAGATGTTAAATATATATCGGTAGATATAAATGTTAAATATATCTATTGATATATATGTCAAATATATCGGTAGATAAATTGAAGTCTGCTTTGAAAACCTTTAAAGTGGTCTTCCCTCTTAGTTCGGTCGGTCTGCCCTGGTTCTGTTTGTGTTTCCAGCTTTTCGTGCATTGTGCATTTGCATCCTAGGATGGAATGCGCATTCCACATTAGAATTTAATATCATTAACTACCTCGCCTGGTATACAGGAGGTTGTAGATTTGATTCCCGACGCTGACGTCTGCTGTTTGCGGTGTCTCTCTCTCTCCGTGGTTGCGAGGATTTTTCTCCGGGTCCTCCGGTTTTCCTCCGCCGGACATTTACAATCAACATCGCACAATTCAAGTATGTGGCTGCTCTACATTACCACGTGATGACGATGATGATAAGACACTTCGTTGAGCTGTCATTTGTGATGGTCGGGCCGCTTAAGAAAAATAAAGCAAATGCACCCCAGTGGGACCTTATATCGTAAAAATAAAAAAATAAACGCTTTAGTTTTTATAGAGTCGACTTCGTTCGGCAGCGCCCCCCCCCCTCCGCTTGACCCAGCGCCGTGGTCGGGGTCGCGGTCTCCGCTGTTGTGAGTCCAATTTATTTTGCACCTCCGATTAGCACGGTTGGCTACGTACGGTGCGAAAGAAGTTCAACATACAAAACGAAGACAAAAATCCCCCCGTATCGCCTGAACCGACTGTTGGGGCGAGCGCTGCTGTTAGCAGGCAGCACCTATGAAGGCCGGCACGGCACACGAGGGGGCCGGGTTCGTAGCTTGGCTCAGCGCTAACCGCTCTACCACGGCTCCCGTGGGGTACAAGTTCTGCACACACACACACACATTCCTGGGCCTCGTTCATCCTCTCGTTCTCTCTAATTTCACGTGCCTCTTCTTTTGTTTCCACCGCTTTGGGTGCCCGTGCGCCAAAGGGAATGCAAAAAAAGAACCACCCCAACGTATTTCAGAGCCCGCGTGGAGGGAAAGACGAAGCAACCCAAAAAACCCCGGCTCGGGATGAGTGGAGCTGCTGATGATGATGATGTTGTTGTTGTTTTCCATTGGGGGGGGGGGGGGAGTCGCTCCCTCTCCGTTTCATGACGGAGTATTAAACATTTTATTACTACAGTAACAAACACAAATATACGAGACACCAACGAGAAAGAATAAATCCAGAACAAGCCCGTATTATTTAAAATGAATAATGCTCAAATCTGGACTACAGATAACGGTTCCTAGGCAGGCGGAGTAAAAACACAGTTGACAACAACAAAAACGCGACACGTTCCTCGTTTAGAACGAACACTGTGTGGCCTTAAAAAGGAAAAAACACGATCGGCAACGTTTCGTGCAATGATCCTTCTTCAGCGCAGCACATAGATAGCAACAACAAAGGAAGAGTCCAGAGAGACAGAGTGAATAATAGTGAGTTAGAGACTGCACTTGATAGCATCGTGAGGATTACAGTACTACAATGTTGTGTGATCACCGCTTTGCTTATTTAGTCGATAGTCGGGAGGCCTCTGGGCGATGAGATCGCCCCAGCGGGAGCAAAGGTTCACGGTTCGTATGCAGCCATGATCAATACTCCGATGTGGTGTGTAACAATCATCCTGACGCTGATCAATACTGCGGTGTGTAACAATCATCCTGACGTTGATCAATACTGCGGTGTAGCTCCATCAGCTGCAGTATCTACAGCAGCTGCAGCAGCAGCTACAACAGAGATTGGTGACGCCACAATGGCGAGATGTTAGCTACCTCGCCTGCTATGAAGGAGGGCGTGGGTTCAATCCCGACGCATGTTGTATATCACTGGTCAACACACTTTTTCTGGCATAAGGTATTCCAACGGTTTTAAGGTAATTTTGGGGTGCTGATTCCAAATCTGGAACATCAGGTTTTTGAGATATCAAATATTGCATTTTAAATAAAAACTGCAGAAGAAAAAGATTAAATAAATGTGGATATCTACATAAAATGATATTATAAACACACTATCCTAAAAATAAAGCACCATATTTTAACACTAAAGCAGTCACTGACTCGCAACAACTTGCAATCATAAGTGACAATGTTAATTTCGGGTAAAATCAATGAAAATGGGGTATGCCGATAGCATAAAAATGAGATGTGATAGAGCAAATCTGAGATCTGATTTGGAATCAGCACCCTGAAATTAGTCTAAAACAGCTGCAAAAGTCCAGGCCAGAAAAAAATGTTTTTTTTTTTGTTGACCAGTGTATTTGAACTTTCCACGTCTCTTTCCCCGTGGTCGCGTGGATTTTTCTCCGGGTCCTCCGGGTTTTCCCTTCAACCATTTTCCACGCGATGACGACTTCGTTGAGCTATCATTTGTGATAGCCAGTTCGCTTCTGGGAAAAAAATTGCTAAACGCAGCAGCTCAAGTTGGGGGCCTTACCTGCTAAAATATTTTCGTCAAAATAAAAGTTTTAGTCGGCAACGCGGTAAACGCCACCCTTTGAAGCTGCCGTTGGTAAGTGACTCTCATGTTCGGGGGCAACAACCGTCAGCCATCGACAAGTCCTCATGTGTGAGTGTTCATCCCCTGAGAGGCCCCGGGGAACACGGCTTAATATCAACCGCCCCCTCTAATTGCTGCGTCTAAGTGCAGGTTTGAGCCGTGCCCGACGTGTCTGACGTGCGTTACGCCGCGTGTGTGGGGAGCGGTGGTGCAGCGGTTAGCGCGCTGCTCTACGAACCTGGCGACACGGGTTCGATTCCCGCTTCACGGCCAACACGGGCGACGATTATCTGAACCGGTCCTGGGCTTCCTCTAGGTCGACTCGGTCTCAAATGAGTACCTTGCCTGTACCTTAGTGCAGTGTCGCCGTTAGCAGACTGCGCTACGAACGCGGCCAGGCCAAGTTCGATTCCTAGCGCATCTCTACTGCCCCTCCTCCCAAACCGCCCCCGCCTGACCACAGCTGCCAATTCAGTCTACAGACGGATCCGTATGAAAAGAATACATTCCTGCGGAGGGAGTTGGTAGGAACGTTGGGTTGCTCGGTCAATGGCCAGGGTCAACGGCGGCGTGGTGTATTCCGCAAATATGGCCGACTGTGAGGGCGATTACAAGCCGGCGTGAGTAGGTTAAACGTTGAGTTTTATAAGGGCACCACGGGGTGACCAGCCCCTCCCCACCCAGCCCCACCCTCCCCACCCAGCCCCTCCCTCCCCACCCAGCCCCTCCCTGCACGACGGACGGACGGACACAATCATCCCCTGTGGGCTGGTGTAACCAGGAGGTTCCTACCAGTATAATAATAATAATAATAGGTTGTAACTCTTTCTGGCAACGAAACAGATGTTAAGATGTCCGAACACCAAATAAGATACGCTGTTGTTGTTGTTGCAAGAAATCAAGTCTGCGTTCACCGCAAAAAACAAACCATGCCCCAGGGGCGTGTGATACTGGCACACCAAAACAAACATGCCCCAGGTGCGCCTGTGATAATGGCACACCAAAAAACAAAGAACCGGTCCCATAGATATCCACACAGATTCTGTGGCGGCGTTGCGAGCAGCAGCAGCAGCTCGCTCACCATATCAGCGTTAGTCAAAGAACGATCTCAAAGTTTGCGGGGGCCCACAGAGAGCGAACGGACGGACGGATTAGCGCCGGAGAGACAGATCGTCTCAACTGTGCCCTCTCATTAGCCGACAAAGAGAGGAAGGGAGAGACGGGGGTGGGTGGGTGGGGGGAAGCGAGAATTTGATTCCGAGACTCAAGCAAGCAAAGCCTCGAGCACAAACCTCGAAGCGTCGCGGCGAACGGGAGCCCTTGAAAGCGGCCCGCGAGGGCTCGAGCACGGGACCAGCTCTACCACGGTGAGGCCTGGACGATCACTCAAGGGTTTAAACACGCAGGAGGCTTTCGCGACCAGTATCATCCATGGCGCAGGGTTTTTTTTTTCTTTCGTGTTCGATCGCGTAAAAATATAAATGTGTCGTTAAACCCGCCACCGCCCGACGCAGCCAATAATGTATCATACATTATTAACGCTCAAAGACAAAGATCAAGAACCCCCGTATAGCCTCCACAGAGTGTTGTGGGGGCAAGCGCTGTTAGCGAGTAGCAGCACCTGTGAAGGTACGGGATGGCATACGAGGGGGTGGGTGGCCAGCCCCCCTTTGTCTCCCGAGTGGTGATGTTTACACACCGCACCAGGTACTCATTTTGAGCAACGTCGTTGTTGTTGCTGATATTCTCTTGCATCCCAGCATCAGGAGAGGTGGCGGGGTATTGATCATGGCTGATGATGATGATGATCGTGGGCTGAAAAACTGCTGAGCACCCACCCACCCAGCCACCCACCCAGCCACCCACCTAGTCATCCACTAATCCACCGACCCTGCCACCCGCTAACCCACCCACCCACCCAGCCATCCACCCACCCACCCACCCACTAACGCACCCAACTGAGCCACCCACCCAGTCACCCACTAACCCATCCACCCACCCACCCACTAACCCACCCACCCACCCACTAACCCACCCACCCAGCCACCCACCCACCAGTCACCTACTAACCCACCCAGCCACCCACCCACCAGTCACCTACTAACCCACCCAGCCAGCCACCAACTTACCCACCCACCCACCCAGCCACCCACCCACCCACTAACCCACCCACCCACCCAGCCACCCACTAACCCACCCACCCAGCCACCCAGCCAGCCACACACTAACCCACCCACCCAGCCACCCACCCAGTCACCTACTAACCCATCCACCCACCAACCCACTAACCCACCCACCCATCCAGCCACCCAGCCAGCCACCCACTAACCAACCCACCCAACCACCCACCTAGCCACGCGCGTCTCAGCCAGGAAGGGACGCACACGCGCACACACAAAGACAAAGATCTCCCGTGTAGCCTTAACATTACATTGGGCCAAGTGCACTGCTCTACGAACCCCGGAGAGCCGAGTTCGATTCCCGCTCACGGCCAACATTGGTGACCATTTTCTGAACCGGTACTGGGCCTCCCGTAGGTCGACTCAACCTCATATGAGTAGCTGCTGCGGTGTACAAACCTCAGCACTGAGGACGTGGCTCTGGTCACACCAGCCCCTGTGAAGTCCACAAGGGGGGGGGGGGATGGTTGGGAGGGGGGAGGGTCGTGGTGGTCGTGGTGGTGGTGGGGTGGGAGATATCTTTGTATTTTTGTGTGTTTGGAAAAAACACTTCGTCACAATGTAACACTCTGGGCGCCCGCGTGCCCGCATGCGCTGGCAATGCCGAAGGTCAAGAATGTTCAGCTTGAGGAGGGCATCGACCGTGACCGCGTGTTAGGATTTGATCACGGGCGGGTGAGCGGGTCTCCGGTGCAGGTCGGCTCAGCGCCAGATAAGAACGCGAAAAACAAAACTGACTGCGATAACGCGGAGAGATTGATTTTAGTTTACGACTCAGCGGCGCGCTCCTGTACAAACGCCGAGCTTGGCTCAGAGCGATTCTCAACAACAAACAACAACAACAACACGACAACAACAACACGACCTGTTTTATTTTTCGATTTAAAGCTTTCGTGACTGCAGGGATTCATCTTCTTGGGTCTTTCGGTAAAGTCACGTAGAAGGGAAGTAATAAAATAATAAAAATTAAACATAATAAAAAAAACCCCAGAGAGCCGAGTTCATTATTTTATTATGTTTTATTATTTTATTACTTCCCTTCTACGTGACTTTACTGAAAGAACCAAGAAGATGAACACGACCTGTGTGAAAGGGGCACCCCCACCCACCCCCAGTGGCAGCTGCCCCTGTGCGGCACAAGGGCTCTCAGCACATGGCCCTGCGATATGGAAAGGGGATCGTGCTAGTAAGGTGAGAGATAAAAACGAAATTACATTTTCAACGCATCCCATGAGCCACAACCGCCTTTTTGTCGCTGGCTCAATGCAAGGCGGCTCTGGAGCGGCTTCGACATTCAGGGCCTCATCGGCAGAGCTGAGGCTCGCTCGGACCGAACTGCCCGGATGTTTGTAGACACGTGGGGCTGGCAAACGGAAGGTTCCGAATTCAAATCCCGGTAGAGAGTTGGGCTCAGCCCATCATCCCTCCGTGGGTGGATAAAATATATTACCGACTCTGGTGGGCGGGTGCGGGGAGGGAGGGGGAATTTAACAGCGCTAGTCCTATGGATAGACCGGCCCCCGCCATAGGAATGTGGAATTTCCACAAAAATGTGTTTATTGTGCGGGTGGGCAGGAGGCGGCGGCGGCAGGGGAAGGTGGGTAAACGGGTGAATGAGCGGGCGCGTCATCGCCAGGAAATCGCTTTGACTTCTTGACTCGAGCCGTGATGGGAGCGATGCCAAGCGCAGTCGTCCGCCCAGGCGTTCCCGTCTCTTCAGGAATCCGGTGGGCAGTCGATTATCCCTGTGACGGCCCCCGCCTAAACCCACCCCTCTCCCCCTCCCCTCCCACACCACCCCGGCTTCCTCATTGCCTGCATAATCCATCGGTCACGCTCGTAAGCCAGTCTGAGAGCGGCTTAACAATTGCCTTAACATGGTGATGAGTGTGTGTGTGGTTTCAGCCTCTGCAGAGGGCTTCGCGTACAAATTATGAACTCATACCACCCCCTCCGCCTCCCCCTCTTTAGATAGGAGTTGCAAACACACCCACACACACAATCAGCAATATTTTCGATCCCACCATGCAGTAGAGTTGTTGTTTTTGTGCTGATTGCTATTTGCTTGGTCGCTTTTTACTTTTGTCTTGGTTGATTTTCTTGCGTTTGTCAATTTTTGTTTGGTGACCCAGGTGACGCTTGCCAAGCGAGATTCTACCGCTCATCCCTTTTGAGTCCTCCCTCACCTGACGAACCAAAATAACCTTGAGATCACTCTTCACCCACTCATCGTCTCGCTCAATAATTCACCCATCATCTCACCCACCCGCTCGCTCACCCACCCACCATCTCACTCACTCACCCACTCACTCACCCACCCACTCGCTCACTCACCCACCCACCATCTAACCCACCCACTCACTCACCCACCCACCCACTCGCTCGCTCGCTCACTCACCCGCTCGCTCACTCAGCGCTCGCTCACTCACCCACCCACCATCTAACCGACCCACCCACTCGCTCACTCACCCACCCACCATCTCACCCACCCACCCACCCGCTCGCTCACCCACCCACCCACCATCTCACCCACCCACCCACTCGCTCACTCTCCCACCCACTCGCTCATTCACCCACCCACCATCTCACCCACCCAACCATTTGCTCACTCAGCCACTCACCCACCGACTCGATCACTCACTCGATCACTCACTCACTCACCCACCCACTCGCTCACTCTCCCACCCACTCGCTCATTCACCCACCCACCATCTCACCCACCCAACCACTTGCCCACTCAGCCACTCACCCACCGACTGGATCACTCACTCACCCACTCGCTCACTCACTCACCCACCCACCATTTAACCCACCCAACCACTTGCTCACTCAGCCACTCACTCACCCACTCGCGCACTCACCCACCCACCCATTGGTTTGGCAGCGGTGGATTAACAGCGGTGGTTTGGCAGTGGACTAAGCGAATGGCTAAGATGAAATCCACAGACCAAGACTCGGGTTAAACCCCCCCGGGTTGTTATAGACTCGACTGGGACTATGACCAACATAAAATAGTAATGCCGGCTACATTTCATTCTACTCTTGTGCACGATGACATGTGTGTACGTATATTGAACTTCTTTCGCACCGTACGTAGCTAACCGTGCTGAACGTAGGTGCGGTAGAGGGACAACAAATACGTGCAGGAGCTCGATGCCAATGTCGAGTTCCTGCTGCTGCTGCTGCTGCTGGCCACGGCGAAAGGGCTTCAGGAGAAGTTGACGTGGCACAGGCCACAGTGGGTTTACTAAGCGCGAGTAAGCGGGTCATAGTTTGGGTTGCATAGCCACAATCCCACTATGGCCCTGTCTATCACGAATCTCGACGCGTACGTATGGGTCTCTACGTATCTCTGTGAGTTGCTATGGGTCTCTATTCATCTCTGTCTCCTTCTTGCGTATGATGGCGGATGGGTTCAGGATCGAGATGCCCAATGTGGAGGGCCCTGCTGCTGGCCGCCACGACGAGAGGGCTTCAGCAGAGAGAGCGAGAGAGCGAGAGAGAGAGAGAGTTTGTGCCGATTTAAAGCTTTCGTGGCTGCAGGGATTCATCTTCTTGGTTCTTTCGGTAAAGTCACGTACAATGGAAATAATAAAATAATAACAATAAAACATAATTAAATAATTCTCACGACGCTTCGGCCACAACGCAAGCAGTCGTCCTCAGGTGGAGAACCGGTCTGTCGAGACAGATTTTATTGTATTATTTCCATTCTACGTGACTTTACCGAATTTTTTATTTCCATTCTACGTGACTTTATCGAAAGAACCAAGAAGAGCTCGTGTCGTTTTGCTACTCCTCCTCCTTCGTGCTCCGCTGAAGAAGAGCGGAGACCACCGTGGCTTTGCTATCGGGTCCGCTGCCTAAATGGCACACCGCTTGAGATCATTCAGCCTGGGCTGGTGGGGGCTGGGGGATTGAGGGCTGGTGGGGGAGGGAGAGGGCACGCCGGGAATGTTGGGGACGGGTTACGCGTGGGGGGGCGGTAGGGCCTGGCACGTGCCTGAATGTCTCTCCTCCACCTCCCCCATCTGCTCACCTCTTCTCGCCACGGTGTCAGCCGCCTCCTTTATTTATCGATGGTTTGACCCGGGCAGGACATTAACTCAAAGTCCCGCTGCTATGAAGGCCTTGCAGGATATTGATCACGGTTCTGTTGGTCGGTGGACGTTCCACTTCGGCCTCTGCTCTCAATGTCCACGTGGCGATGGGCCACTTGGTTGAGCTTTCGTTTTCGGCAGCCGGGTCGCTTCGAGAAAAGAGAGATATACAGCTGAGTGCGACTTTGCCTGGTGAAATAATGAAAATAGTTCTTTATAGAGTCGACTTCGTGTGGTAGCGCTCATCCACCACCCCGCCACTCGACCCAGAGCCGTTGTCGGGGTCGTGGTCTCCGCTGTTCTGAGATAATTTATTTCGCATCTCCGCTCCAACGCAACTACGTATCGATGGGATCGTGATGAACGGGGGGGGGGGGGGGGGGCATACACACATCTAGTTAGGGATACGAATCCGTTAAACGTTTAGCACACTTAAATTATGAAATGATAAACGCTATCACTGTTGTTACATTGTTTTTATAGCTTTATTTCGTTTTATTTCGAAAACATATGGTTAAGCCACGTTTTTTGCGGAAGTGCGGAGTTGGCCTGATAACTTTAATCTAAATTGTCTTCTGGTTGTTATTGTTTAACTTGCATCACACTGGGATTTTTGCACACAGCGTTGTAATGCGGTGTTTTTGTTCTGGAAGACGTTGCTGGTTTATCCAAGATGTTTCAGAAAAAAAAAGTTTTTTTTTTGTTGACCAGTGTAATATTAGCCGCGCGTTTCTCCACGACAAAAATAAATAAATAAATAAATAAAAGTGATTTCCTCGACCCATCCCATCAGCCACACGGCATCGTCAGCGCGTGTGGTGTGTTGTGGTGCAGGGAGCGGTGGCACAGCGGTTAGCGAACCCGGCGACCCGAGTTCGATTCGCGCCCACGGCCACTGACAACAGTGACGATGATCTGAAACGGTTCCGGGCCTCCCCTAGGTCGACTCAGCCTCGAACGAGTACCTGGCGCGGTGTGTAAACATCGCCACTGGGGAGACAAAGGCGGGCGAGCGTGGTGATGACCACCCCAGCCCCCTCGTGTGCCATGCCGGCCTTCATAGGAGCTGCTCGCTAGCAGCAACTTGCCCCAAGCGTCTGTCACAGGCTACACGGGGCACATTTGTCTTTGTTGCTTGTTTACGATTTCTCGGCGCAAAAAAAATGCCTCGCGCCGTGTTTGATCAGATGGGGCCATTTGTTAAATGCTGCACGCCTGCCCCCCCATCACCCCCCTCCACCGTCACCCCCCCCACCATCACCCCCACCATCACCCCCCACCCACCCTTCACCCCACCATCACCCCCCTCCACCACCACCCCCCACCCACGCCCTCGCCTCACCTCGCGCACGCAGTGACCCTCTCTGCTGGGCGCCTGGCACAACACTCCACGGGGGTGCGGGCAGCCCGGGCCCTGACAGAGGCCAGGAGTTGAGGGAGGTGGCGCTGACGAATGGTGGCAGCTGATTAGATTCATGAGGAGTCTCCGCGGCCATCACCCACACCACCCACCACCATCACCCTCCACCACCACTACCAGCAGTAGCAGCAGCACCACCACCACCCTCCAGCACCCTCCACCACCACTTTCCACTACCACCACCACCCACCACCACCACCCACCACCACCACTTTCCACTACCACCACCACCCACCACCACTACCACCACCACCCACCACCAGCAGCAGCAGCAGCACCACCCACCACCACCCACCCACCACCACCACCACCACCACCCACCACCAACCACCACCACCACCCACCACCACCACAACTCACCACCACCACCCTCCAGCACCACCACCCACCACCACCACCCTCCAGCACCCACCACCACCACCACCCACCACCCACCACCACCACCCTCCAGCACCACCACCACCACCACCCACCACCCACCACCCACCACCACCACCAATACTGTAATCCTCCCCCTCCCATCGCGATCATCACCGCCTCTGTACAGCCAAGAGTGTGCGGTGGGGTAAAGTGTGGGTACTTATATGTTTACTTCCACGACGTCTGGCCAAATGTGTGCGAGTGCAAGGCCAAATACCCTCTCGATAGGAGCCTCTCCAGAAAACCCTCGCGGGAGGAATCCTTTCCGCCAGCAGAGGCGCGTGCGAGCCGTTTGCAGGGCTGCGCTTCTATCTGTTTAACACGCGCGGGGTCGGGTCTGTCCGTCAGAGACCGGGCCTTGAGTTCAGAGGTCAAATACTAGCACGCGGTCGTTGTTGAGAGGCACTCTGACATTTTATATTTACACAAAAAAAACCCTCTGAGCGGGCAGACGAGTGAATGAATTCACGCGTTTAATAATCCAAACATGAGAGCCCAATTGCCAATCCACTGCTGGATAAATACCCCCACCACCACCACCACCACCACCCCAACCACCCATCCCCACTCGCCCGTGCCATGTCAGTTACGGAGGTGAGTTGGCCATACTTGACTGGTGAAACACAAGCATCAATTGTCTCATCATCAACAAGAGTCGGGCCTCGGCTGGAACCAACGCGGGTGAGATGCCAGATGTTTGTAGGCAAGCACCACCCCCCCACCCCCCGCCGTTCTTTTCTCGGTGTTCGCTCTGGTTCCGAGTTCGACACAAAGCTCTGTAATGCACGACGACTAAGAAGTCACTTTCAATCTGAAACCGTAGCCGAGTGCGGGAACGGCCGCGGGTTCTGGCTCGAGACTCGTGGCGCGACTTGTTTACTTTTCATTAGCGCGAACTGGTGCCGGAGCTGGGTGCAGGGAGGGAGGATGTAAGGGAGGGGTGGGTGGGCGAGTGGGGGGCTTGGGTGGGTGTCTGGGTGAGTGGCTGGGTGAGTGGGTGGCTGGGTGACTGGGTGGCTGAGAGAGTGGGTGTCTGGGTAAGTGGCTGGATGAGTGGCTGGGTGAGTGGGTGGCTGGTTCAGTGGGTGAGTGGCTGGGTGAGTGGGTGGCTGGGTGAATGGGTGTCTGGGTGAGTGGGTGGCTGGGTGACTGGGTGGCTGGGTGACTGGGTGGCTGGGTGGGGTGTCTGGGTGAGTGGGTGGCTGGGTGACTGGGTGGCTGGGTGGGTAGCTGGGTGAGTGGGTGTCTGGGTGGGGGGCTCGGTGGGTGTCTGGGTGAGTGGCTGGGTGAGTGGCTGGGTGAGTGGGTGGCTGGGTGACTGGGTGGCTGGGTGGGTGGCTGGGTGAGTGGGTGTCTGGGTGGGTGGCTGGGTGAGTGGCTGGGTGGGTGTCTGGGTGAGTGGCTGGGTGAGTGGGTGGCTGGGTGAGTGGGTGGCTGGGTGGGTGGCTGGGTGAGTGGGTGTCTGGGTGGGTGGCTGGGTGAGTGGCTGGGTGAGTGGCTGGGTGAGTGGCTGGGTGAGTGGGTGGCTGGGTGAGTGGGTGCTGGGTGAGTGGCTGGGTGAGTGGCTGGGTGAGTGGGTGGCTGGGTGAGTAGGTGGCTGGGTGGGTGGCTGGGTGAGTGGATGGCTGGGTGGGTGGCTGGGTGGCTGGGTGGGTGGCTGGGTGAGTGGCTGGCTGGGTGGGTGGGTGAGTGGGTGGCTGGGTGGCTGGGTGGGTTGGTGGGTGGCTGGGTGGGTGAGTGGCTGGGTGAGTGGGTGGCTGGGTGAGTAGGTGGCTGGGTGGGTGGCTGGGTGAGTGCGTGGCTGGGTGGGTGGCTGGGTGGGTGGTTGGGTGAGTGGGTGGCTGGGTGGGTGGGTGGCTGGGTGGGTGGGTGGCTGGGTGGGTGGGTGGCTGGGTGGGTGGTTGGGTGAGTGGGTGGCTGGGTGGGTGGGTGGCTGGCTGGGTGGCTGGGTGGGTGGCTGGGTGAGTGGGTTGGCTGGGTGAGTGGGGGGAGGGCAGGGGAGTCGTCTGGTAACGGTCGAGGGTGGGGGGAGGGGACCCACCACCGCCCTCCCCCTCCCCCGCTATGCCAACTGAAATAACTCCTCAAGGGTCACCGGTGATTGCGATGGGGCGATACAATCTGCATCTCTCTCTCTCTGACTTGTGGCCGCTCACAAATGACAACGGACCCGTGTCCCGCCAGGGTTCTCTTCGTTACAAGGCCCCTCGTGGCCTCCTTTAGTGCTGGGCCCTCTGAAACCCCCCCCCCCCCCCCGATCATCATCATCATCGTGCTGCTGTCAATCCTCACTGCCCTCTGAAATTGAGTGAACGTCGCTGCTGTGACGAGTCGAAGACAGAGCGCAGCTGAGCGTACAATCCACGCTACTCCAGATTCTTGTCTCAAACGATGCAAATGCCATGGAACTAAAGTAGCCATGTCTGTCTTAAATGAGGGGTGGGGGGGAGGTGGGGGGAGTCATCGCCCATGGCGTCTCGCGGTGCACGCCGGCGGCTGCTTCGAGCGGGCCTGCGGATGAGGCCCCGTGTGGTCGACAGGCGGCGCGGAGAGTCGTGCCCGTGCCGTAGACGATGCCGCCTTCCCGTAGCAGCCAAGGGTCATTGTGGCTCCACAGGGCCGGCAAAGTCGGTGGTAACGCTTTCATTGCGTGGGGGTGGTGGTGGATGGACACTTGTGTGAGGGACGTGATGATCGCACTTCCCATAAACCCTGTCGCGACCCCGAAGCGCTCTCCATCGCGGTCACTCGCCGCTGACGATGGCCGGGAATGGAACTCAGGTGACCAGGTTGTAAGAGTGTGAGTGCGCCGACACGGTGACATGGTAAAGTTTTGCCGGGTTTATGCTCACCTGTCCAAGATGAATGCGAGCGTTCAATGATCCCACCATTCGGCAAGCGGATAGATGAAACAGTCAGAGCAGCATGATGACGTCACCCTGCTGCTGCTGCTCTATATAAGAACGGGAGACAGAGGAGAGCCTCACCATTCTGGCGAATTTCCCGATGATGCTGGATGCAATTACCAGCGAAACGTCGCACTCAAATTGTAAATGTTGTGGTTTCACGCTTCAACACACCTGTGGGCTAAAGCAGTGAACTATTTGTCTTTTGTCAACGTGACACTTTTTTTACTGATTGGCCGTGTCGGGTGGTGGAGGGTTACGACACATTTATAAATAACGCGATCTAAACCCAAAAACGTTGATTATGAATAATATTGGTCGCGAAAGCCTCACACGTGTTCAACCTCCCGCTATTGTGCTGCACCTCCACGGCGAGCACGAGTTCACCAAGCCCGGCACTGAAAGACGACGGTGGTGGTGAAGTATGGTCAACGACCCGCATGCCGCGCGTGGGGAGGGGGGGGGGAGCGAGCCCCCCCCCCTCCCTCTCTCTCACCCAACAGTGGACTGACTCATCCAGCAGTGGATACAAAACACGTGCCCGGCGTCAACGGGCCGTCTGCCTGTGTCTACGCAGGGCTACCCCGTCACGTGCAGTCTGATTGGAAACAACGGCGTTGCCCTGGCAAGTGTCACGATGCGTATTAGAATAATGATAATAATCCTGATTCTTATTTGAATAGGCAGACTTAAAATAAAAAAGATACACAAAGTCTGCCGGCGATGGGTGGGTGGAGGGTCAGGGAGGGGTGAGTGGGATTCCTTTAGGCGAATTGCCTCGGTGAATACTTTCGTAAGAGATTCAAGATACTTTTAAAATATTTATACTTAATGTACGAAATGTAAATTGGCACCGCCCAACCCGAACGATGGCACGTGCATGGGGGGAAACGCACGCGGGGTGACGTAACGCTCAGCGAGAAACAAACAAACAAACAAAAACGTCAACAAAATAAAGTTAGGGCGCCGCTGTGGCTTGGAGATGTTAACTACCTCGCCTGGTATACAGGAGGTCGTGGGTTCGATCACGACCCTGACGCCTGCTATATATTTGGAGATTGCGTGTCTCTCTCTCATCATCATCACGGTGGCTAGGAGATGTTAACTACCTCGCCTGGTGTACAGGTCGTGGGTTCGATCCCGACCCTGACGCCTGCTGCTGTATATTTGGAGATTGCGTGTCTCTCTCTCATCATCATCACGGTGGCTAGGAGATGTTAACTACCTCGCCTGGTGTACAGGAGGTCGTGGATTCGATCCCGATCCTGATGCCTGCTGCTGTATATTTGGAGATTGCGTGTCTCTCTCTCTTCATCATCACGGTGGTTAGAAGATGTTAACTACCTCGCCTGGTGTACAGGAGGTCGTGGATTCGATCCCGATCCTGACGCCTGCTGCTGTATATTTGGAGTTTGCGTGTCTCTCTCTCATCATTATCACGGTGGCTAGGAAATGTTAACTCCCTTGCATGGTATACAGGAGGTCGTGGGTTCGATCCCGACCCTGACGCCTGCTGTATATTTGTAGTTTGCGTGTCTCTCTCATCATCATCACGGTAGCCTAGGAGATGTTGACTACCTCGCCTGGTATACAGGAGGTCATGGGTTCGATCCGACCCTGAAGCCTGCTGCTGTATATTTGGAGTTTGCGTGTCTCTCTCTCATCATCATCACGGTAGCTGGGAGATGTTGACTACCTCGCCTGGTATACAGGAGGTCGTGGGTTCGATCCCGATCCTGACGCCTGCTGCTGTATATTTGGAGTTTGCGTGTCTCTCTCTCTCATCATCATCACGGTAGCTAGGATATATTAACTACCTCGCCCGGTATACAGGAGGTCGTGGGTTCGATCCCGACTCAGACGCCTGCTGCTGTATATTTGGAGTTTGCGTGTCTCTCTCTCCTCGTGGTCCGGTGGATTTGTCTCCGGGTCCTCCGATTTCCCCGGCCACATTCAGAATAAACACGCGTTTAGAGGATTTGGCCGCTATATATTTCCACGTGATAAGCCACTTTCGTCGAGCTATCATTTGTGATAGTCACGTCGCTTCTGAAGAAGAGCTATATAGCTTAGTGGGCCTTACCTGGTAAAAAAAGAGTTAAAAGTTCGTGCCCAATTCTGGCAACCGCAAGGAACGTAGAGGCGGGTTGGTGTGTGGGTGTGTGTGGTGGGTGTCTGTGTTGTCTGTCCCAACACCAGTGACGATAATCTGAATCGTTCCTGGGCCTCCCCTAGGTCGACTCAGCCTCAAATGAGTACCTGGTGCGGTGTGTAAACAACCGCCACTGGGGAGACACAGGCGGTCGGGCGTGGTGCTGGCCACCCACCCCCTCGTGTGCCGTGCCGGCCTTCATAGGTGCTGCTACTCGCTACTAACAGCACTTGCCCCAACAGCCTTCGCGTTGCACCGTGTTTGTCTTTGCTCGAGTCACGATGGGCATGCGTGCTTGTGCTCGACGCTTTGCCGATGATGATGACGACGACGCTGCTGCTGCTGCGTTGCAACAATTGCAGATTCGAAACAACACGGATATGTGAACTGAAACGGACAGCCGATTTTTTGTCTATTTATTCTACACGCTCTCCAAAGTGTTTAACTTCTGTGTGTGTGTCTCTCTCTCTCTCTGCCGAGCTGAAGGATTTCTTGGCTAACCCACAGCCCCCCCCCCCCCTCTCACTCACCCTCCCCCCTCCCACGCGCACCGCGCTCCATCGAGTCACGCATGGGCCCTCTCGCCGCGTTGGCTCCATCCGCCGTGTCGCACGGATCGCATCTCAGAGAGATTACATTGCCTTGCAAGCGCCGTGGAAATTGTCGTATTCGGTTTGTGTGTGCGTGAGTGTGTGTGATCTGGCGTAGTGTAGCGATTAGCACGCTGCGCCTACGAACCCTAGGATCCGAGTTCGATTCTCGGTCACGGCCAATACCAGAGACGAATATCTGAACCGGTCCTGAGCTTCCTCTAGGTCGACTCAGCCGTAAAACGAGTACCTTGTGCGGTGTGTAAACATCGCCACGAGGGAGACAAAGGCAGCCCGGCGTGGTGCTGGCAATCCAACCTCTCGTGTGCCGTGCCGGCCTTCATAGGTGCTCGCTGACAGTACTTGCCCCAACAGCCTGTTAAGGCTATGCGGGGCATCTTTGTCTTTGTGTGATTTGGTCGCCCTTGTAAACAGAGAGATGCGCAGATCGATGGGCCGCATGACGACCAGCTGAACAAAACCAGTCTGAGACTCATCCTGGTAAAAACAACAATGATAGTTGAGTGCATTTGGTCTTCGTGCCAGGAAGGCGCTGATTCTCAGAGGGGTGGCGATGTTGCCGCTTGGAGTCCAAATTGAGCGATCGTTCTCCTCGAAATCACGTCAAACATCGTCGGGACATTGGGGGCGACAGCGTAAATAATCATACCGTAGCGAATAAAAAAAACAATTTATTTTATGCTTCGTCACACTTGCACCCCAAACCGATTCACTTTGTGACGCAGTCCTAGTCGACCAACAGAAACACCGATAAGTCATCCTCCCTTCACCCCCCAACCCCCCAACCCCCCTCGATTTTTATTAAATCCGCCGTGATTTTAGACGCAGACGGAGCGAGTCGAGAGCGAGCAAAACTCGAGCCGGAGCCACACACACACACGCACCCCACGCACACGCACACACACACACGCGCACACACACACACGCACACACACGCACACACACGCGCACGCACGCACACGCACACACACGCACACACACACATGCGCACGCATGCACACGCGCACACACACACGCACGCACGCACACACACACGCGCACACACACGCGCGCGCCGCTCACAACGCTTCGAACTCCCGAAGTCTGGATATTAAATCGGTATAGCATCCTGCAAAAAAATAATATTTACGCCTCTCCCTGGAACCATGGAAGGGGGGAGCCGATGCGTTGAGTTAGCCATGGGTGATGTTTTTTTTCCTCTCTCTCTCTCCCTTTTCCACAGACTGTCAGGCAGAGGGCCAGCCCGAAGCACCACCACCCCCACCACCACCACCACCGCTCGTTCATCTCCCAGGGGTACACGGAGCTGTATCGGACCCAACAATTTGTAACTTTCTGTGCTTGAGAAAATGGGATTTAAATTACACGCAGATATTGGGCGACCCGCCACGTTGCGAGAGGTTGCTGCGGTAAACGGCCGCGTGGAAGAGAATAATGATGCGGAGATGGTGGGTGGGGGTGGTGGTGGTTTAGAGTTTAACAAAAAAAAATTAAGAATATTATTACTATTGTGTATTTTTGTGTGCGTGTTATATTCCAAAGCTGATTTGACGTCTTATTTTCACACGTGCTGCTGAGTAGAATGGTCGGGCAGATGTTTATTCCATTGAATGTAACAATTTTCAAAGCTATTTTTTTTAAGATTCAGAATGTGGGGGGGGGGGGGGGGGGCGTAGGAGGGAGGGATGGGGGTGGCGCGGTTAATACAAATTAAATAAATAAAAAAAATGTTAAACTTTCCAATCGCTGTGTAAATGCACAACGCGGGTCTCATCCGCTTGTTTTTGTTCTGCTCCCATGCACGGGAATCGCCTCTGTTCCGGAATACAGTTCAGCGGCTAGAGGTCAACCTTGACACATAGCGGCGGACGCACCGAACGGCCGACACCGTTTCGAATGACGCCGGGAGACCGGAGGGACCCGGGCGAGACCCCCTTTAGCTTTCCACTGCGAAGCGGAGGACTCCATTTTTATTTCGATTTAAAGCTTTCGTGACTGCAGGGATTCATCTTCTTGGTTCTTTCGGTAAAGTCACGTAGAAGGGAAGTAATAAAATAATAAAATGAAACATAATAAAATAATTCTCACGACGTTTCGGCCACAACGCAAGCAGCCGTCCTCAGGTTTAGAATGGAAAAAAAATCTTTACCTGAGGATGGCTGCTTGCGTTGTGGCCGAAACGTCGTGAGAATTATTTTATTATGTTTTATTTTTATTATTTTATTACTTCCCTTCTACGTGACTTTACCGAAATAACCAAGAAGATGACTCCATTTTTGTTGTTTGTTGTTGCTGTTGTTGCGTGAAGCTAATACGGCGCGCACCGCCGAAGTTATGATCAGGGCCGGCCTTCGGGGATTCGAACCGCGAAACCCTCTGCCACAGGCGGGCAACGCGCTACCGCTGGGGCGACTCACAGTCGGGCAAGTTGCGAGTTCAATTCCTGGTTGGTTTTGGTTGACTCGGCCCATCATCCCTCCGGGGGGCCGATACAATGGCTACCACCTTGGGCGGTGGTTGTTCGATTGTATAGACTCACCCCGCTCACCATAGAAGTGTGGATAGGTTGGACAAAGAAGTTAACGACTTGAAAGCTCATTTGAGTAGGAAATTCCATTCGACTTTGACATGTAAAGTCCGATCTTTAAACAAGTAAACCCGTAAAAACAAAGTTTTTCACTATAAATCCTTATATGCGTGGCATCGGGGCGGCTAGAGTCCTCTCGTCCTCTGGCTTGAGATGGCTGCCACCTATGGGTCAGATGATTGTCTGGCAGCATTAAACAATTGGTAATTAAATATAAAAAATTTTTTCCCTAAACAGTGTAAAATTTGAGAAAAAAAATTCACGAAAATGCATTGTCACGCACAACGAGTCTGTGTGCAAAATGTCAGCTCGATTGGATCACGGGAAGTGGGTTAAAAACGACCGAAAGATTTGCACGGTCCTAAGCAAGCAAGCGAACTTAATATAAAAGATTTAAAAAACAATCAAAGTTCTTGAAAATTACATCATCCACATTTTAAATTTGAACATAAAAAAAACATCGCAGCCGAGCCATTTGCTTTCCCTCCATCGCCGCTTTGAGTCTTTGCGTCACACGCGATCGGCTTTGGTCGATCCACTGCTGGATGGAGGTCTCCCCTGCAACCCGGGCCACCGTCTCCCGACCCAGGCCCCTGCACAGCAGCCGATTTCACGGCTCCGTCTTCTCCACGGACGTCTTCGCGGCGTTCAAATCGTTTTAAACTTGGGGGGAGACTGAGGCCCGGGAAAGAACTTATTTAGCTCTGGCTCCAAACCAACAACAGCAGCAGCAGACGCCATTCACAACTAAGTGGCGGTTGACGTCACCACAGCGCTCGTGTCAGGCTAGGTGCACCTTGAGGCCACGCGAAGTGTCGAAGGCTGGCTGATGGCAGGAGGAGGTCACGGGACAGACCCAGGTGCCATGGGTTGACTGACTGTGATGACTGACTGGCAGATGCACCAGCTGTGCTGCCCATCGTGCCAACTTTGTTCACTTTATCCGCTCGGCGCTCTGCTCGTTGTTGTGAGCGTCGCACCTCCTCCGCCCTCCGTTGTAGTTGGAGGGCGACTTCCCTCCAACTACCAAGTAGCGTCCTTCACGAGCCTCCTCCACAGAGGCCGATCTTAAAACTGCTGGTACAGTGTTGTGCGCTATGTAACAACTGACTAGATGACTAAGATGACAGACGGATTAACTTTCTGTGCTGCAACAAAGACAAAGATCCCCCGTATAGCCTTAACATACTATTGGGGCAAGTGCTGTCAGCGAGCACCGATGAAGGCCGGCACAACACACGAGGGGGTGGGTGGCCAGCACCACGCACGGCTGCCTTTGTCTCCCCAGTGGCGATGTTTACTACGCACCGCACTAAGAACTCATTTGAAGCTGAGTTGACCTTGGGGAGGCCCAGGACCGTTTAAAATAATCGTCACTGGGTGTTGGCCGTGAGCGGGAATCGAACTCGGGTCGCCGGGTTCGTAGCGCTAACCGCTGCACCACCGCTCCCCACTACACACAAAGATAAAGACAAAGATCCCCCGTATAGCATTAACGGACTGTAGGGGCAAGTGCTGTTAGCGAGCACCTATGAAGGCCGGAACGGTACACGAGGGGGTGGGTGGCCAGCACCACGCCCGACCGCCTTTGTCTCCCTAGCGGCGATGTTTACACACCGCACCAGGTACTCATTTGAGGCTGAGTCGACCTAGGGGAGGCCCAGGACCGGTTCAGATAATCGTCACTGGGTGTTGGCCGTGAGCGGGAATCGAACTCGGGTCGCCGGGTTCGTAGCGCTAACCGCTGCACCACCGCTCCCCACTACACACGCACACAGACACACAGACGTTGCACCTCAATCACCGCTGTTACTGCAAGTGGCTCAGCGTGCTCAAGGTAGAAGAGACACGGCGTTGCATGGTCGACAACATTGCCCTCCAGTGCCCGATCGCCGCTGCTAAACTCGCTTGGCGGCGGTGAGCGCATATCGTTTTGCGGCCGGTTTATAAGTGGTACCGATTTTCGTGGCCGCGAAGCCATACAAAGCCAGGGCTTGACTTGAGTCCAGCATCCTCCGCGAAGCCATACAAAGCGACCCTCACAGCTTTTCCACCCAGCAATAAATTAGAAATAATTACCGCCGCGTCTGGGAGCTAAAGAATTCACGTAAAAAAAATATTCACGGATTTTATTTCTCCCCAACACCACCCCCCACCACCCTCTCCATCTCCATCCATTCCTGTTTATTTTTGTTTCCGCTCGTGGTCGAACGCGGGACTAGGAATATAGTTCGCTCAGAGCAGGGCTCGGACAACCGAAATGACAAGAAAAAGCAATTTTTGGGGAATTCTGTAAAAAAAAAAAACCCTCAATATTTTAAGATCCGCAATGGATGTGAACACACAGACACACTAGGTCACGAATTAGTCGATACAGAGCCGCA